>NC_137194.1:30573480-30578480 GCF_960531495.2 Zeus faber | reverse complement strand
TAAATTGCATTTGTTTATTTATTTATCATTTTTTTTAAAGGTTTTACTGAGTACATAGGCACTTACTTAACAATACATTTACACAGTAACACAGTGACACAATTCTGATAGATCCCAGTGAAACTGTCGAGAAAGATAGGGTAATTACCCAAATCCAGATTTGGGTAATTATACTGTATTACTATACTGTAATTTCCAAAAATAGTATTTAATATATGGTATTAAGATATACTGTTTATGCAGTATACAATAACCCCCCCCCCAAAAAAAGTGCATTTCCAAAAACCAATATACACAAATATACAAAATGTGGGCAAGTGGTTTGCACTAATTAATCTGATCTTTTCAGAAAGAAACAATATCTTGAAATCAGTCGAAATTCGGCTACTATCCAGCCAACTACTGTACTTAGCTTTTCAAACTGAGCCGATGCAGTTCTCCCTCAAACAGCGTGACCACATCAAGATCTATGTCAGGGGCTTATCTGTGTTGGCCTCCTGAGATTCAGATGACACCGTTTTATGTTTTTCTGGAGTCACAGTGTAAGCGAGTCATACCAATATGATGGCTTCATGCACTACAGGAAGAAAAAAAATGTCCTCGTTGAGGAAATTTCCAATATGTAGGTAATACCATTGGACAAAACAAAAGATCAGTAATGACTGATATGTAATTTATGGCTGGGAGGGGGGGGGGGGGGGCACCTTTAATTAATCCAAAAAAAAAAAGGTTTTCCTCCAGATGTCTCTCCAGTGTTGAGCGTGCAAGTTTTTGGAGTGCCATTTTTTTTATCCTGTATTCGAAAAGGACTTTGTTGGGCAACGAAACAAGTAAATCCAGAACTGAAATGTGAGGACATTTCTGTTGGTAACATAAAAAGGTGAGAAGGAATAAAGTATTATTTTTTTTTTTTGTTGCATCTATGTATCTATGTCTCTATGTATCTAGTATCTATCTGTCTATCTGTCTGTCTGTCTGTCTGTCTGTCTGTATCTATTCCTCCAAACCCCTGCCCTGGGAAAGATTTTCACAGTTTTTCTCCTTAAGGAAGATATAATAGCGCACAGTTCAAGCAGAGCCTATAGAATCACATTTTTTGCAAATGCTGAATTTCAGTACATTGAATATTCCACAACTTGACAGTGTTGATACAGTGATTGCGTTTATAAGACAATGACATAATCGAATTGTACAGACATAATACAAGGAAGGTTTCTTAAGATGTCATCACACCATTTATCATTGTATTTGATGGATATTTTGCCACTTGGCACAACACTAGATAATGGCGTGCCTTTAGAAAAAATGACATGCCCAGCATGCTTGGTTTTCTCTTCTTTTTTTAACAATATATATATATTTTTTTACAAAACGAGACAAAGAATCAGACAGCACAGATATTGCCAAATTGCAAAACAAGAATAGATAAACTAGTCAACACACATGGGTTGCGTTACATATATATGATATTAGATACATTAGATACATTTTTGTATACATCAGTACCATGTCAAAGGAAAAAGAAAGTGCGGGGGCACTTTATGCAGTAGACCAACAAGATCACCGGGAAGATAATCAAGGAAGGGTTGCCAAATAATATTATAAAATTTAATTATAGAAGTTGTCATTACTCTTTAATTTAGCACTGAGGGAAAACAAATGTTTTTCTGTACCACTGTGTAACTTGATTGCATCTTAGATAGTGCTTTTCTAGTCTTGCGACCACTCAAAGCTCTTTACAATGCATGCCACACACACTGTGCTCATTGAGAGCAGTTAAGGTTTCAGTGTCTTGCTCAGGGACACTTTGATACGCTACCAGGGAGGAGCTGGGGTTTGAACCCAGAACCCTTGGATAACTGGACCACCCACTCCACCTCCTGGGCCACGTTGCCCCATGCGTGATCGATGGAGGTGTCTATGAAGGTAAATATGTTACAAAATGCGAGAGCTTGTAGACGGATGTGAGAACCTTAAATCTGAACGTTTAGAACAAAAATATGAAATTGTATATTGAATATAAATTTGTATATTGAAATTTTCACTCACAAATATTCACACAACTCTTCTGAATTTGAAGTGACAGAATTTTTTTTACAAATGTGTAGTTAGATATTTGGATGAATATTATTATTATATTTATATTATTGTGGCAGTTTTGCCTGCCACACGGCAAGTGGCGTTTTCAGGGCCCATCGGGACATAGACAAATGGATTGAGAACATACCATTTTATTGTAGCGAGTTGGCTAGGTGGAACAAGCAGATGGACAGCGTGTCATGACAAGGGCTCCTCTCCTGTGTGTGTGTGGGGATGGGGGTTTTACCTGTTGCTCGTTAGACCAATCAACAGGTATGGAGCCACACTGATCCTGGGTCCCAATCACCTAGACCCAGGACAGGTATGGCTGCTCAAACCACACCATCCCCACACCATAATTTTATATATATATATAAATGTTTTTTTTACTTTACCGTTTTCAAGTATAAGAACCAAGTCTACAATCACAACCGCTCACATTTTTATTATAAGCACACGTCTGTGATCACAAGTTCTCAAAACGGCCATTACAACTTCACAAAATGTTGAATCTGTCCCAGGCTGCGGTGGGTTCCGTCAATTTTACTACGGTTTTAAGTGCCAGGGCTCGCTTCTTAATCAAGGTGCGCAGCCAGGATTCAAAGAACTGTATAGGACGTTTTCTCTCCATGCCCTCTTTCAGATTAAGGACGTGAATATTGTTCCATCTGCTCTTGTTCTACATATCATCCATGCCGTCAGGCTTTTCCTTCATTTATTTCTCTGCTTCGGTGAGTCTTTCTTCCAGACCGGCTATGTATCCTCCACTTCCGACACTCGCCGCTCCGCCTCAGTAATGTATTTGGATTGGCTTTCTAAAGTTGTGGATATTATTTTTCAGAGTCCCCGAGATCTTAAGAAGCTTCTCTTCCATAATGTCGCGAAACATTTGAGTTACATCACAGATCAGAGCCATGGTATCCATAGCTGGCGGTGGCTCATCACTTTTCGACAGAGTTTGTTGTTTGGTTAGCAGATGTCGGTTTCCGTGCCTGAATTTTGGTTTTATTTCGACATTGCTTGTCATCAAAAGGGACTCTTTTTTCTTAGAACTAATTTGTACAACACTGTTAGTATAATAAGCTGAAAGGGGCGCATTCATTTGCAAATAATATAATTCAAGTCATGTGGGAGCGGGAGCTCAGCCAAAACATGCCTCCCAGTCAGCCATTTTCATGTGACCCCCGCACACCTGGTTTTCAACCAGCCAAAGCGTGCCACATGTCTCTTCTCAACTGACTCCTTGAAGCTGTAGCTCCCTGTTGTTCCCTGTAGCCCTGTAGCTCAAGATCAAATCGTTGATGCGGGCCTTCAGGGCAGTCACTGGCTCCGTATCCGCACACATTGCCTCACGCATTAGGCCATACGTCCCAACCTGCTCTCTGAGGTCTGCCAATAAGTGGTGGCTGGTGGTGCCTCCACTGTGTGAAATTAGTTCTCCATCCAGACTCATCTCATGTGTGGTGCCCCAATGCTGGAAGGAGCTATATTACGCTCTGATGAGACACTCAGGAAAATGTACACTGGACACACAAAAGATTATCCTTGCAGAGCACCATATACAACTAACCACTGACTATAAGACTCAATTTAGAATTTCCTTTCAGCGTGTTGCCAGTTGGTGACGTCACTGCATAGAAACTTTTACCAGCATCTATGCCTTGTGGGATACGCCTACATCCTGGTACTTTTCACATACTATGAACTATAGTGTAGGGTTATTAACACTAACTAAAAGACATAGTAACATGTTCAGCACAGTAAATAGTATCCTAGTATGTCATTTTTGGATGCAGTGTCTGGCCAGTACCAAGATCATTGACATGACAGTATTTCTGCAACATGATAAGTACTCGTGTTGATAGTGCATTATGTCAATACAACAACTTAAAAAGAGTCAACATCATCAGCAACTCATATCTTATTTGTGCATTATGTCAATAAAACAACTTAAAACTCATAATTTTACAGAGAAACCTTTACCTTATAATATAATATAAGTTATAATTAGAAGTCAAAATAATTGTTCTATATATATTGAAATAACAGCGATTATGCCTGTATAGGCATAGAGTTTTCCTAACCTTCCGCTTTTCAAAAGAATTGAACAAGGTTTTTTAACCTAGACCTATAGACCTGTCAGTGTCTTTTCAGCATATTTTGACTACAGTACCAATTTTTATGAGGCAAGACAGTCAAAATAAAATGTAATTATAAGAAGTAGGAAGACATTATGATTTGATGCCTTTTCTCACTCAGTTCAATCTGTCAGGATAAGCCAATTGGTAGATGGTAGGGTGGAAAATGAGGATTTTCCTTTCTTGCCGTTGCCATGGTTACATGGCAAGTGACCAATCACGCAGGTGGCTCTCATCATGGAGGGAGTATGTGTTCGGATTTGCAACATCACCACCGATCATGCATTCATGCACACACACACACACACACACACACTCATTGCACACTGACTCGCTGCACATGCCATTTATCACTGTTCATAGCACAACCTCTCCGAACGCTTTACCACAGAAACCGGGAAACTGAGATGGGGAAATTGTCTTAAAATGTGTGATGCTGTTTTGAGCAGAAGCACTCAAACTGAGGAACTCCAACTGTCTGCTACAGCGGTTCCACTCGTTCTTGATATTTGCAATACATATGAGGGTGGGGGGCAGTGTAATCACAAGATACAGATTTATATGGCCACCAACAGATCTGGGAGCTGGAACAGATGTCTTTCAAGGCCGATTTGGCAACGATTTGAGATCGGCTGAGTCGGGGTAGTCCAGGGTAGTTCGATGTAGTACAGGGTGGTACAGGGTAGTCCGGGGTAGTCCCACTGTAGAATCGTACGTAGATGTCATCGACATGTGTATGTGAGTGAAAGACTCAAATCTGTCTCTATACGATCCCAACAAACG
>NC_137194.1:30263480-30565980 GCF_960531495.2 Zeus faber | reverse complement strand
TCTTGGCCATAGTGGAGTTTGGAGTGGGACTGTTTGAGGTTGTGAACAGGTGTCTTTTATACTGATAACAAGTTCAAACAGGTGCCATTAATACAGGTAACGAGTGGAGGACAGAGGAGCCTCTTAAAGAAAAAGTTACAGGTCTGTGAAAGACAGAAATCTTGCTTGTTTGTAGGTGACCAAATACTTATTTTTCCGAGGAATTTACCAATTCATTCATTAAAAAATTCTACAATGTGATTTCTTGGATTCTTTCACCCCATTCTGTTTCTCATAGTCGAAGTGTACCTATGATGAAAATTACAGGCCTCTCTCATCTTTTAAAGTGGGAGAACTTGCACAATTGGTGGCTGACTAAATACTTTTTTGCCCAACTGTATGTGTGTGTGTATATATATATGTGTGTGTATGTGTATAGATATTTGTGTGTGTGTGTTCCCATAATAATCGGCACACTTGTTTGTGACGTCTTAGCAGTAGCAAGGATGGCAACCCCCAAGTAGACAGTGTTATAGTCAGGCCTCAAATATACTGTGTGGGGCAAATGGAAGAGACACATGAGAAGCATATAAGAACTTTGATCTGGGTGGGATTCTTGGGTTGAGTTTGGGTTACGAATTGGAATCGGGTGTGAGATCAGATAAACGGCTGGAGGGGGGCAGTGATGCTACAAAACAGGATGCAAGCCACTAAATGCTCCTCAAAGGCATGGTGGCATATTAATGCAAAGAAATCTCATCCACTCTCCAGCTGTCAGCTAATCAAAACACTGTAGTATTCTCTTATCGACTGGGTTGCTTATTTGGACTCTTACTTTTCAGTAGGTATTTGTCTTAACTGTTTTGTGCGTCTCATCCAACCTATACCAGATGCCGTGTCCCCCAGTGGAGTCTGCAGTTTAGAAGCAAGTATTTATATCATCCCAATATTTCCTCCAACGCTTTTACTTTGAATACCGCCCCTCCCCATCCTGGAGACCCAAGTATGTTGGAGGGACTGGTCGCCTGGGTACTGAACACCTACCTGGGGAAATATGTCAGCAACCTAAATACGGACCAGCTCTCCATCGCACTCCTCAAAGGTAAGGAAGTTCCAGTGTGCAAGTGTTCATCGTGACAATTGTTTAATGATTGACATGGTTCAATGGATACACTTTGTACTTATTTTCGTTGTTGACTCATACTCAAAGACCTCAATGATGTAACTAGCAGTTATCATTAGAAAGCATATTGGTGAACGCATACTCTTGATACCATGGATTACTGGACTGAATATTCGTGTGTGTTTCGAGGTTTTGATCTCAACTACAATTACCTTACCTTGACAGCAATCACAAGGGCTGGGCATTGCCAGAAAGGTTCACCATACCTTGACTTTGATACCACTACTCCTTAGATTAAAAAAAATACACTTTCTTCACAAACCTTTCTATTTAACTGAACCGATAAGGTATCAAACTTTGGTTGTGAACGCCATAGAATGATTGCATACTCAGTCAATGTAGTTTGTGCAATACCATAAAAGTATGGCGTTTCGTACCCAGCCCTAGTCAACACACATATCATTCCAGGGGTGGCAAGATGTATTAGTGGTATTATTAGTAGTAGTATTATTAGTACAGAATAATTTTAAAACCATATATTGTTTCTTACATATTGTTCATTCTTCCACAGGTGCAGTGGAGCTGGAGAATCTTCCCCTGAGGAAGGATGCCCTCAGAGAATTTGATCTGCCCTTTGAAGTCAAAGCAGGCAAGGAGAAAGTTCTGTTTGAAAATATGTGATTTAAAAAAAAAAAAAAAAAAAAAAAAAAAGAGTTAGTGTAGCTTATTTCACGCGTTATTTGGCATGTTGTCTATCAAAATGTCCAGTCCAGTCTATCCAGTTGGTCCACCCAAGGAATGGTAACAAACCAAATCATGGATTTTCTTTTTGTCTGTGTGTGCTCTTATCTCATGAACCTTGAAACTCAGGCTTTAGCACATGTTGAGAGTATTCCCCAATCTCTGCATGACATGGTGCAAACAATTTTACTAAATAAAAGGATCCTTGGAAGGAATTTCCAGTGTCTCGACTGAACTGTTCATTATATAATAGTTGTCTGGTACTAGCAATAGCTGCTTCCATCTCTAAATGTTAAGACGTCTGACCCTTTGCTGTACTGAGAGTGTGAGCCCTAGCTCACTCTAATCCCAAAGCATAGCTTCTAATTTGGACAAGGTGTCACAACCTAATCGTTGAATTGGTGGAAATCTTATGGGATTAGCCCTTTGAATGCAAGGTAGATCCCTGAGGTCACTTGATGTCATTTAGACTGCTTGCGTCATCTAATTACAGATTTGATTGAGTCTGGATGAGACTAGTGCGCATTTTCACTAGGAAACACCACCATAAAGCCACCTTTACTCTGAATCTCTCAACAGATCTGACTCAAAATCAAAATGGAGACAGGAGACAATCAGAGTGTCACAAATATGTCAACAGAGAGCAAAAAAACACCTCCATTAAATGCCAGTATGGGTGCTCGAAAAATGCGCCCATGACAGGAAAAAAGCCTGTCTTGTTTGTTTTGTTTACTGTCTCTTTATTTTATAGTCAGCTGTTTTTATGTCAGCTATGTAAGCATAGTGTAATATTTGTAAAGTGAGTGTATTGAGGAGCAGCACTAGTGTGTTGTTGGCTATGTATTTCTTCCTGCATGGTACTTTGAGACGGCCATCTTAAACAAAGCGTATTGGCAGATACTCAAGTATTCAGTTTTATTTGTAGTATTGTCCATCCCATCCATCCATCCATTTTCCTCCGCTTATCCGGAGCCATGTCGCGGTCCAGGCCCCCTTCTCCCCGGCAATGTTTTCCAGTTCCTCCTGGGGGACCCCGAGGTGTTCCCAGTCCAGCTGGGATATGTAATCCCTCCAGCGCGTTCTGGGTCTACCCCGTGGTCTCCTACCAGTTGGACGTGCCCGGAAAACCTCCAAAGGATGGCACCCAGGAGGCATCCTGATCAGATGCCCGAACCACCTCAACTGGCTCCTTTCGAAGTGAAGGAGCAGTGGCTCTACTCCGAGCTCCCTCCGGATGTCCGAGCTCCTCACCCTATCTCTAAGGCTCCAGCCACCCTACGGAGGAAACTCATTTTGGCCGCTTGTATTCGCAATCTCGTTCTTTCGGTCACTACCCAAAGCTCATGACCATAGGTGAGGGTTGGGACATAGATAGACTGGTAAATTGAGAGCTTTGCCTTCCGGCTCAGCTCCCTCTTCACCACAACGGTCCGGTACAACACCTGCATCACTGCTGACGCCGCACCGCCTGTCCATCTCACGCTCCATTTTCCCCTCACTCGTGAACAAGATGCAGAGATACCTTGAACTCCTTCACTTGGGGCAGCAACTGGCTCCCGACCCGGAGGGAGCAATCCGCCTTTTTTCTGGCAGAGAACCATGGCCTCAGACTTGGAGGTGCTGACTCTCATCCGCAAACCACCCCAGTGCGTACTGGAGGTCACGGTCTGATGAAGCCAACAAAACCACATCATCTGCAAAAAGCAGAGATGCAATTCTGAGGTTCCCAAACCGGACACTCCTCACCTCGACTGCGCCTTGAGATCCTGTCCATGTATATCACAAACACAATCGGGGACAAGGGGCAACCTTGGCGGAGTCCAACACCCACTGAGAACGTGTTTGACTTTGTGCCGAGAATGCGAACACAGCTTTCACTTTGATTGTACAAAGCCCGGATGGCTTGTACCAAGGGCCCCGGTACACCATACTCCCTCAGTACCCCCCATAGGATCCCCCGAGGGACACGGTCGAAAGTCTTCTCCAGGTCCACAAAACACATGTAGACAGGATGGGCAAACTCCCACGACCCCCCCAGGAACCCTGCAACTGTAAAGAGCTGGTCCACTGTTCCACGTCCAGGACGGAATCCGCATTGCTCCTCCTGAAGCAATGTTCCACAATCGGCTGGAGCCTCCTTTCCAGCACCCTGGAGTAAACTTTCCCGGGGAGGCTGAGCAGTGTGATACCCCTATAATTGGAGCACACCCTCCGGTCCCCCTTTTCAAAAATGGGAACCACCACCCCCGTCTGCCACTTCACAGGTACTGTACCTGACATCCACGTGACACTGAAGAGGCGTGTCCAGAGCTTTCAGCATCTCAGGGCAAATCTCATCCACCCCCGGTGCCTTGCCACCGAGGAGCTTTTTGACTGCCTCAGCGACCTCTGCCAGGCATATGGACGAGACTTCCCTCGAGTCTTCAGACTCTGCCTCTTCCACTGAGGACCTTTTGATCGGGTTCAGGAGTTCCTTAAAGTGCTCTTTCCACCGCCCGACAAAATCTCCAGTCCCCAGTATAAGGTTATTTTGAACCCATCTCTTTTTTTATGTTTTACCACTACTGCACTGTATGTATGAGAATGCATATGATTGTTAAGATATGTCCTCTGAGAACGCACTGTTTGGCTCCCGTATTACTTCTGGTCGGATGTGGGCCACGAACACTTTTGAGATTTTCAAGTGGGCTGTGAGTCCGAAAAGGTTGGGAACCACTGATGTCATTTGTAATCTGAAAATACGATTTTTGTCTTTTTTACCCAGATTTGGTCAACCAATTTCATCCTTGTGTGTCCAGTACAGAGATGGTGACAAGCTGTATGCTAAAAGTGTTTGCTCTATGCCAAACCTAGCTCCTGTGAAATTAGGGAATCGCACCTTAAGAGGATGTTACTACCTATAATGTAGAATTTAAGAATGTTTCAATCAATATTTTTCAAATTGTTATATGTACTGATCAACAGTACATGTGAGGCATTTGACTAGCGTGTTAAACCCTCAAGAATAGCAATTGATAAAACACTTTTTATTGTAATACAATATAAATATTATTGTTATTGATGGTGAAATCAATTAACCATTCTATGCTCTTGGTTATCCTTGTCTGTCTTGTCAATAGGCTTCATCGGAAAGATCACCCTCCAGATCCCCTTCTACCGCCCCCACAGTGACCCTTGGGTGATCTCCATCTCCCAGCTCAACCTAATCACAGGCCCTGCCTGTCCACAGGAGTATGATAAGCAGACAGAGAAAGAGGAGGAGAGGGAGCGCAAAAGACTCCTACTCAAAGCTCTGGAGGACAAGTGGAAGGTTGGTAGAGGATTACATTAGATTAGCGCCCCCATTGGCTCTTGCTGTGTGTGTGTGTGTGTGTGTGTGTGTGTGTGTGTGTGTGTGTGTGTGTGTGTGTGTGTGTGTGTGTGTGTGTGTGTGTGTGTGTGTGTGTGTGTGTGTGTGTGTGTGTGTGTGTGTGTGTGTGTGTGTGTGTGTGTGTGTGTTGGAAACTGTTTTACAGACTGCCAAGCCTCCCATTTAGATATACACAACCTATATAATTATCAAGTACATATAGTATATATGTAGTATGTATGTACTATATATATTGGCCCATTGGTCACTGTATTTTGGGTTCTGGTTTTCCATGCAAGTACTACGAGCAAGCATCAGTGTTAAATTTGGTTTTTAAAGGTATTTAAAAATTAAGGATGGTGTGCTGGATGATTCTGTTGTAGCGTTTCACCAATTAGCGTTGTAAACTCTGCCCCAACGGTTCCATTCCACTGAAAAGTACTATCTCGCTTTTTGGGACTGGGAACTATCCAAGTGGAACCAACTTTGGAAACACAGACGTGCTTTATGAAAAATGTAAAATACACAACACAGGTAACTCTAGTATCAGAAAAGAGTCATATCCTTCCAGCAGTGGAAGGATACAGATGTTACTGGATCCAGACAATGCAAATGCGCGGCTTCAGCTGTGCCGCACAGCATCATGAGAGACAAGTTTTGACAATTTCATTTTATTTTATTTTTTCTTGCCGAAAAAACCCCAAAACAACACTATCTGTAGTGTGCACAGACCATCACCAGGTGGCACGTGTGAGCGGTCCAGACAGACAACTGTGGCTCCCCGTGCCCCGCTCAGCTAATGGTTCTCAGTAGCACTATCTATTGCTATCACTATCTATCTCTATCACTGTGTCATCGGGGATACAGACAGATACATAATATAAAGGATTTTTTTCATAATCAGTCTGATTACATTATATTTAACCAATAAATATAATCAATATTTACATAAAACCAAGAATTCTTGGTTCAGAGTAAATGTTTTAAAAAGCTGCATAAACATTTGAAAGTAAAATACAATGGCCCATAAAAGACTGACAATAGACGTAGGGTGGCCATCCATTCAGTTTAAGGTTGGCCAGTCCGGTTTTGAAATACTGTCTGTCTACTGGCGCAGACTTGAGCCAGCAACTATATACGCTCTTTTGCCCTCCTTTTGAGAACATCCCTATTTCATACTTTATCTAACGATATATAATAAATAAATAAATAAATAAATCGATAAATAATAGGCTATGTGTAAGTATACGTTCCCTTAAGGCATGTGGTCTCAAATGATTGGCTGAAAGCGGTGTCAAATAAATATCTGGCACTTCATTGGTTAGATAACCGTAACCAAATTAGCCATGTGGCTAAACACTTGAAGTCAAGTCAAGGACAGGCACAGTCCCAATTTACCTGTAGTGGTAGCCCGGTAGGTATGGTGTCGTTGGGGTGTGGGCAGCCCCGAATCGTGTGTGTGTGTGTGTGTGTGTGTGTGTGTGTGTGTGTGTGTGTGTGTGTGTGTGTCCTGTCTCCCTCTGTGTGTAATGGAGATGATAATTGCACTTTCTTTTCAAAATAAAATCCCACAACAAAGATATCTAAGGATATCTTGTTGCGTTGTCTGCGCATCCATAGCCGCCCGCAGTTCTCTGGCATTTTGCAGTTCACCACTCTTTCTCTCTCCCTCTCCTCCTCTCTCTCTCTCTGACTTTTCCCATTAATTTAAATATATTGATGAGAAAGGGACTAAAATTCTTTCTGACAAAGCTGAAAATTAAGCAAAAACGAATTATTATATACATTGCGTAATATTTATGCAATTATTTATAAACATTTCAAACAACAAAGATATCTGGTCAAACTTTAAAACAATACAATTCGGCCCTCCTATGTTAATAAAGAAAACACACAAAAGTGTGATTTCTTTATAAAGAAATGAAAGGGGGGGCATACAAGAGAGATGTAATTGAAGAAATTTCAAACCCAGTAGAAACACAAAGTAAGAACACAGATCTAATTTGCATTCTAATGATTTTGTATTATTTTATTATGTATTTTTTGTTTCTGTAAAAATGATGTATATCCTAAGTAAGAAACTTATTATATATCATACATATCAATAATTATCAAGATTATCTTGAAAGTGACAGTGAAAATTAAGAAAGTGTTTATTATAAGTAGTGTAAAAGACACATTCCCAAATTCACTAGAAGTTGTGATTCCTGCATTCAGAAAAGGCTTAGGAATCACTGGCCAAACTAGTTTTTCTTATAAATTAACCTTTCTGGTCGCTCGGATCACAAGGGGGGCAGATCTAATCCGACTGGCAAAACAGTAGAACAAAAGTCTCTTGAAATGTGTTTCCCTCATTTTATACCATTTTCTTTGATTCAAATTGAAAACCACAATGTTTTTTTATGAAAATAAACAAATTATATTTTCACAAGTTAGCAAAATATTTAGTGTGATTTCTTTATAAACAAAACAGGGTCAAATAGTATTGCTTGAAAGTTTGACTAGATATTGTTGTTGTTAGATTTCATTTAGAAAAGAAAGTGCAGATTTCACAGATTTTGTAGGGAAACAAATATTTTGTCGTAATTTCATTATCATCAAAAGGCTCTAGCTCAGGGGTGGGCAAACTACGGCCCACGGGCCACATCCGGCCCGTTGGCCTTTTTAATCCGGCCCGCCGAAGATTGGTACAGAGTTCATAATTATGACTGCATTCATTTGACCTTGACCTGTAATGCCTGGCATTTCACCAGGTGGCGCATTAGGCGCAGTGACTTGATTTTGCGGAGCCCGAGCTACTTTCTGTTATTACTCTGCTACTACTCTGAACCCATCTGCAACAATGAGTGGTCCAAAGAAAAGAAATGTCGACAGTGAATGCCGAGTGTTTAATAAGGAATGGACAACTAAATACTTTTTTACCTAAGTCTGGTCCAAGGCTGTTTGTCTTACTTGCCAAGAAACAATTTCGGTTTTAAATGAATACATCAGCCCTCACTTTTCTACCAAGCATGCTAATTACGCTAACAACCAATCAACGCAAGAACGGACAGCTACCGCTCAGAGGTTGGCAGCTGGCTTACAGGCTCAGCAAAACACCTTTATCCGACAAACTGCCATCCAAGAATCAAGCACGAAGGCAAGCCCGGACCTGCCCGGACAATGTAACACTTCACCTGGACCGTGCTTATGTGCGGAAGACCCTACTCAAGGTGAACCCCAGAAAAGCTGCAGGTCCTGACAACATACCGGGGCGTGTGCTCAGAGACTGTGCTGACCAACTTACAGATTTTCTCACGGATATCTACAACACCTCTCTGAGCCAAGCCATCATACCAGCATACTTCAAAGCCACCACCATCATACTGCTACCCAAGAAATCCCAAGCCTCAACACTGAACTACTACCGACCCATAGCACTCACGCCCATCATGATGAAGTGCCTTGAAAGATTGGTCAAGGCCCACAAAACATCCAGTCTCCCCACTACACTTGATCCATTCCAGTTTGCATACAATCGCTCCACTGATGATGCCATAGCAACAGCACTCCACCTATGCCTGGCTCATCTGGAAAACAAAAACAGTTACGTGCGGATACTGTTCATTGACTTCAGTTCCGCCTTCAACACAGTCATCCCCCAACACCTGGTAAATAAACTTAGCGAAATAGGCATTAGCACCCCACTCTGCAACTGGCTACTGGACTACCTTACTGATAGACCACAGACAGTTAGAGTTGGCAAAAACTCCTCAGAGACCATCACTGTGAACACTGGAGTCCCCCAAGGATGTGTGTTGTCCCTCTGCTGTTCACACTGGCGACACATGACTGTTGTGCTAGATACATCTCAAACCACCAGTTTGCAGATGACACAACAGTTGTGGGCCTCATCAGTAACAACCACGACTCAGCCTACAGAGAGGAGGTACATCAACTCATCAACTGGTGTGACAACAATAATCTACATCTCAATGCAAACAAGACAAAATAAATAACTGTGGACTTCAAAAAGAAACACACACCACACATCCCACTCACCATCAATGGCAGTGCAGTGGAGTCTGTGAAGAGCACCAAGTTCCTGGGGGTGCATATCACAGATGACCTGACATGGTCAATCAACACCACCTCCCTAGTAAAGAAGGCACAGCAACGCCTCTACTTCCTTTGCCGGATGAGGAGAGCTGACCTCCCCCCTTCTGCCCTCACCACCTTCTACAGGGGTGCTATTGAGAGCATTCTTACCAGCAGCCTCTCAGTCTGGTATGGCAGCTGCTCTGCTGCTGACCAGAAAGCCCTACAAAGAATGGTGAGGACAGCAGAGAAGATCACCAAAACAGCACAACCATCCATCCAGGACCTTTACCCGTCTCACTGCCGCAAGAGAGCCACCAATATCATCAAGGACCACACCCACCCAGCACACAAACTGTTCACCCTCCTACCTTCTGGCAAGCGCTACCGCAGCATGCGATGCAATGCAATACCACCAGATTCAGGACCAGCTTTTTTTCCAAAGGCCATCAGACTACTAAACTCACCAAACACAACATGAACACGACACCCACAAAGACCAACTGACTGCACAATATTTACATTTTTACAATACATATGTAACCCCTTGGTATACATATATATCCTTTTGCTGCTAGCTTTGTACTGCACCTTATTACCTAAATCATACCTCATTTGACTTCTTGAGTATATTAAGACTATCCTTAGTGTTGTTGTGTCTATTGTTGTCTTTTTGCACTTTCATGTTATATGTTGTGTGTTACAAATATAACTGCACATTTGGAGTATCGGGAAACGTAATTTTGATCCTCTGTGTAATTACGTGTTGCATGGTACGATTGACAATAAGGTACACTTTGAACTTTGAACTTGGAAGTTATTTGCTGGCATTCAAATTAGCAAAAGCCAGCAAGCCTTTCTCCGAAGGGGAGTTTCTCAAAGAGTACATGGTAGAGACAGCAGGTATCTTGTGTCCTGAGAGCAAGAACAAATTTGAAAAAATTAGCTTATCATGCAGGACAGTGACTCGCCGTGTTGATTTAATTGAAGAAGACTTAGCTAGCAAGCTAAACATAAAAGCGGAGTCATTTACATTATATTCTTTGGCACTGGACGAAGGTAATGACATAAAGGACACCGCTCAGCTTTTAATTTTTATCAGAGGGATTAATGACAATTTTGAGAAAACGAAGGAGTTTTTGGCCATTGAATCCCTAAAAGGGAAAACACGGGGAGAGGACTTGTATGACAGTGTGTCGGCGGTCATCAAGAGGCACAAGCTACCTTGGAGTATGCTCGCCAACGTTACCACAGATGGATCACCAAAAGACGGAAAAAACATCGGACTGCTCAAAAGAATCCAGGAGAGGGTGAAAGAGGAAAACCCTGAGCAGGAGGTAATTTTCCTAGACTGCATAATTCACCAGGAAGCACTGTGTAAATCCGTATTGAAGCTTGACCATGTGGTGAAGCCAGTTGTAAAACTTGTTAACTTTATTCGAGCGAGGGGACTTCCCCATCGTCAGTTTAAGTTTCTTGAAGAAACTGACACTGATCACAGGGACTTGCTTTACCATTCTAATGTCCGCTGGTTAAGTTTGGGGAAAGTATGTCAACGAGTGTGGGAGCTCAAACAGGAGATTATCTCATTTTTGGAGCTACTTGAGAACGCTGACAAGTTTCCTGAGCTGAGTGACACAGATTGGATTTGTGATTTAGCTTTTGCTGTGGACATACTGACACATTAATGAGCTGAACGTGAAGCTACAAGGGAAAGACCAGTTTGTGCATGAAATGCATACAAACGTCAGAGCCTTCAAAACCAAGCCACCTTTACTCTCAAAGCAAGTGCCAAACAAGTCATTCGCTCATTTCCCCACACTGGCTACGTTGAAAGAGGCCCCGCAACATGTGAAAAAAATACAGGAAATCACTGGATGACCTGCATGAAGAATCCTGCCGTCGGTTCTGATTTTGGAAAAATTGACAAGTCCCTTCAGCTGGTGTCATGTCCCTTCTCACAAGACCCTGAAACGGAGCCACAGGAGTTGCAGTTGAAACTGATTGATCTTCAATGTGACACCGTCTTAAAGGAGAAGTTCAACTCTCTTTAACTGGATGAGTTTTATGCTCCATTAAGCGCAGCCAAATTTCCAAACATCCAGAAGATGGCACAGAGGATGCTGGTGTTGTTTGGCTCTATGTATGTGTGTGAACAGACTTTCAGTGTGATGAACACCAACAAAGCACCCCACAGATCCCAGTTGAGTGATGAACACCTCAGATCTGTTCTGAGAATTGCCACAACAAAACTAACACCAGACTTCGATGCACTGGCAAAAATGGGTGATCGACAACACTGTTCCCACTAAAAGGTAAGTGTATTGACACTGTAATGCTTTTTTTCTGTTTATGTTTGATATGTATGCATCTTGTGCTGACCCGGCCTGTCTGTCAAATTTTAAAAGTCAATGTGGCGCCTGAGCCAAAAAGTTTGCCCACCCCTGGTCTAGCTGCTAGCCTAGCATATAGCACATCAGTCAGCTGAATGACGATCGCCACTAGGGAGAAACCGCAAGGACAAAAACTTCCGTTTTTACTTTTGAATTTTTTCTTTTTTATTGTAAATTATACCAAGTGAACCAAAGTGATTTTATTACATACATAACATGTATGTAAAAACATATTGTTTACTTTTTAATGAGATATAGCTGCTGTGACATAATATCAAACCCCTAGTTGATTTTGTATTGTTAGGTGTTCTGCTCCTAAACACACCAATAAAGATACAAATAGGGGAAAAAAGACTGATATTGTGTACTGTAGTATGATTATCATACCATGAAAATTTCATACCGTCGCATCCCTTGGTGACATGGTGAACTCTGCTGCCACCTAGCATCTACAGTTAGCAAAAAGTAACCGTGGACAAAATCCCACGGCATCACCGCCACCTCATGGTAGGGATGGAATGTTTTGAAACTACTGACATCGGTACATATATAGAAATTTAATTTGATCAAATTTTAATAGTATATTATTTGCAGTATTGTTAAATGGGATTTATAAATTGGGTAGAATAACGTCACACTTTGCCCTGTCTCGCCACCATCATTCTCTCATACAAGCACATTCTTCTGTGTGCTACACTTATTAGAGTCCGGGCAGAGTTTCTCATGAAGCGTGTGCACTTATTTATCATGAATAGTTTCTAGGAAGTCGACGTCACTGCCGAGTCGACTAATTGATTAAACAATTAATCATGCCCATCACTAGTACCTAGCCATATTTGTAGATCACAAAAAAAATTAAGCCAATGCTGCTAATATATTTGCTTGGGTTTTTTTAACATTGTTTAAAGGTTCAGTATTATCTG
This sequence comes from Zeus faber, assembly GCF_960531495.2. Lineage (NCBI taxonomy): Eukaryota > Metazoa > Chordata > Actinopteri > Zeiformes > Zeidae > Zeus > Zeus faber. The sequence continues at coordinate 30,553,395 of NC_137194.1, read as the reverse complement.
ATGCCTAGATGTTTGTTTCTGACAAGGTTTAAATAATTGTTTTTATGTTAATTGAAATGGACCGAATATGTTATATAACGTAATAACATAGAATATGGTTTATGTAAGCAATTGAACAACAGTCATTCCCGTTCTGAAGAATGTGTTCTACTCATTCTATCTAATCAATCTATCTCCCAAATTAAAATATTAGTTAATGCACATTTAAAGGCTGTGTCTGCTTAGTTTAAAATGTTTTATTTAAATTCTTATATGTCAAGTCATTCATTTTTATAGCCCTTTAACATATTACAATCTCAAAGGGCTTCTTGGAAGAAACCTTGAGAAAGGGCCATAAAAGGAGGATTCCGAGGACAGCCAGACTGGGTAAGATTATATAAAAGTAAGGGACAATGTACAACCAGCCTTGAGCATGAGACACTTCATTGTCTTCCAAGGCTCCTCTTTTTCACACCGGGGTCTTGGTTGCGAAAATGGCTTCACTTTATCCCACTTATTAAGCAGTCACTTACCAAATTAATGAATATATTGACACAGAATATTGCTTAGAAATTTAAAAATGACTGGTACTTGCTTGTTTAAAATGTAGGACTTTCTAAGACAAAATGGCTCGTTCAAAATGGTACAGTTTAACAAAATGTAAGGACAACTTTGCAATAAAAAATAAGCACCCAATGGGAAATTCATTTTCACATTTGGTGATAATTTAATTTCACCTTTATTTAGTTCTCGGGGATGCATTGAGGCGTGAAACCTCACTTTTTGTGATTCCGAGATTACATTATGCAGAAAAAAAATTACACAAAATAAGTCAAGACAATAAGAATACAAACATCAACATTGGTTAAACAATTCCTAGTCAAAACAATTACATTTTAAAACAATGCGATTTGTAAGCATATTTCTAAAATGTCCCTATGGTATCAAGGAATAAATATTTAAAGTTTGTTGTACTGAATTCCATGAGTTTTTGAGTTCGGAGTTGACCCGCGGAACATCTAGTGTAATCCAGTCCTGAGAGTGGGTTTGATAAGCTCCTACATTGATCTGTAATCGTGAAGTAATGTAAATTGGTAAATCTTTTAAGAGTGCTTTGTAAATGAACATTTATAATGGTGGGTACTATAGGTATCACCAGTAATAAATCTTAAGAGCAGGGTGATAAATAGCATCTAAGGGCCATTTCAACGGGCTATTCCTGTTGAAATGGATGAATTAAAAATGTGTTATATAATCTGAAATCATCAAGGCAGAGAGCTGGAGAAAGACAGGTTCCAGACTGTCTTCTCCAGTTGCTTTCTTGGTGTCGATGGCAAGAAGTGATCCAGTAATACATTTGGAGTGAGAAGATTGAGGGCAAACTAAGGGACAGGACTTGCAGTATGTACAGAGGCATACATTTCTGGATTACTCATAGATTTACCAGATCCCGTGCTTCCATTTTCAAATAGGTGACCAGCTGCTGTTTGTTAAAAGCTGTACATATTTCCTTGTGATCAGATGTTACACACTGACCAGACAAGTGTGGGCAGGGAAATTGCATTTTTATTCTTAGTTGAATTCACTACCTTCCAGAATTTGGTTGGATTTGACAACAACTAAAGATGGTATTTAAATACTGACGATGTAAATTAATTTCTTAAATGCCTTAAAGCAAGCCAATGGGAAGGAGATCGCCAGATTTTCTAGCTAGGACCCAAGCCTTATTCTTTAATTGGAGCGAAGATGATAAATCAGAGGCGAACCAAAGACTTGACCTATCTTTTGTTATTTGCTTTTTAATAGGGGCATGTTTGTTAACCACTGAGTTGAAGGTATTCATAAAATGATCCTTCAACTTCAATGTCCAGGATTTTGAATATATTTGAAATGTCAATATGAAAAAGATCATGTAAGAAGGCCTGCTCATTAAATTTTGTAAAATTTCTCTTGACAACAGCTCTCAGTCGAACCCTCTTTAGTCACGTATTCCTAATGCAGGCTATGGGGCAATGGTCATTTATTCCAAAGTCAAAGACACCGGAAGCAATTTTATCACTAGTGGATAATATCAGATAAATTAAAGTTGACTGAGAAATATTTTTTAGATTAGGCACATTGGTTAACCAATTGAGATTAAAATCACCCAAGACTATCATCTCCGAATTACTATATTGAGAAATTAGATCTGCAAATGTATCCTTTTTTATTTATATATTTATTTATTTTTAAACATGTGCCGTCAGCATGCTTGGTTTACAACATTGAGCATTTGTATGCCATTGCATCTAGGACAGAGTTAGTCTGCAAGTGGAGGTAAACTTCTCAACCCGCAATGCCAGTCTTTATTCTTCTTTAATCATCAAGAACTGCTTGCAATAACTCTGTCCTGTGGACGACCTGTGGGATGACAAGATCTTGCACAGCTTTTTGTAACAGAACCGCCACCAATCCCACTCTTTGGTTAACTATTATCGATGCCTCGGCAGACTGCGATCCTCCCCCCGAAGGAGGTAACTCCTGTATATCCCTGACATGGATTGTTGGCGCCAAGGCTTGAATCTGATCTCCAGTCGGAGAGTCTCCGGCATAGAGCGGCGCAAGAAGCGCTTGCCTCACCACCCCCACTCACTGGCAGGGTCCAGCGCTCTGGGCTGAAGCAGGTGTGGGACGTTGGCCATGGAGCCTCTATCCCAGGGTGCCACCCGGGCCTAGGGAGAGTGGTGTCAAAGTCTGGCCGATCACAGCTGAGGACATGGAGCAGGAGATGTGCTAAGCAACAGACTAACAAGCGCTAGCTGAGCGCTAGAGGAAAAAAGTCTATCTTTAAAAGTCCAAAATCCGACATTTCAGGCGAGGGTCAAAACCAAAAAATAATATCACAGTGCGAACAATCCGAAATCTGTAATTCACAATCAGGTAAAGTTGGGAAGCTATTCAGGGTAGTCTCACACAGACGCAACTTGACAGCCCAACATGACATGACAGGAAATGGAAATGTATATGTTACAATATACAAAAAGCAATGTAGCTCACAACTCTAATTAGGGGTGTGTTCCATTCCCCAGGATGATCAGTCGAGTCCAGGTTTCTTCAGTGAATTATTTAGTCGTTGTTTATGCGGACTACCAGCTGGCAGGCGCTCTTCTTGCTGTGCTGGGGGTTCCTCTACTCGCGTGCAACGTTGAAGGTCATGCACTCTTGCATCAAGGCTCACATCTCCAGTGCTTCCTCTGCCCTCATGTTAACAATGTCTTGTGCTTCACATATTGAATGATGTTACAAATCGTCCCTCTTAGTGCAATTGGATGATGATATCACAAAGCACCCCAGCTGCACAGAGTGAGTTTATTAATATTATGTGTGTCGCGTCCAAATGGTACAAAATTCAACGCTGCATGCAGGTGGGTCCCCAGCTATACACCCGCCAAGTGTCAAGTAGATGGGATAAACGGTCGTCGAGATAATCGATAGACATCCATACTGTACATACACATGCACACATACATACAAACATACATACATACATACAACGATCAGCCACAACAATAAAACTACCACTAATAACCACGATTATTGTGTAGCTCCCCCTCGTGCCACCAAAGCAGCTCTGACCCGTCAAGGCATGGACTCCACAAGACTTCTGAAGGGGTCCTGTAGTATCTGGCTCCCGGATGTTAGCTGCAGATCCTTTCAGTCATGTAAGTTGCAAGGTAGGCCCCCTCGGATCGGACTTGTTCTATCACATCTCATAGATGCTCGATCAGATCAGACCCTAACCCTGGCCATCCACATCATGTAGAAGAAAACATGATTCATCAGACCAGGCCGCCTTCTTCCATTGCTCCATAGTCCAGTTCTGATGCTCATGTGCCCATTGTAGCCATTTTCGTCAGTGGACAAGGATCAGCATGGGCACTCTGACCGGTCTGTGGCTACGCAGCCCCATACGCAGCAAGCTGCGATGCACCGTACGTTATGACACATTTCTATTATAGCCAGCATTAACTTTTCCAACAATTTGTGGGGATTCTACTGTGGGATCGGACCAGATGGGCTAGACTGCCCCCCAGATTGTTAGTCGGCTCCCCACATGCATCAATGAGCCCATGGGCGCCCATGACCCTGTCGCCGGTTTAATGTTTGTCCTTCCTTGGACCACTTTTGGTAGGTACTGACCACTGCATACCGGGAACAGTCCATAAGACCTGCCGTTCTAGAGATGCTCTGACCCAGTTGTCTAGCCATCATAATTTGGCCCTTTTCGAAGCTGCTCAGATCTTTAAGCGCACCACTTTTCACTGTTGTGAACTGAAGTGAACTGACTGTTCACTTGCTGCCTAATATATCCCACACCTTGAAAGGTGCCATTGGAACAAGACGAGCAATCTTATTCACTTCACCTGCCAGTGGTTTTAATGTTGTGGCTGATGTACAAACATATAGAGATTCTGAGAATTAAAGATAGATGCCTCATTTACCAATAGTCCATACCAATCTAGTTAACATGGCACTAATGTAGCAAACTATTCACCCTTCCACTATCCTATTGGCTGTTATTAATGTCAAATTAGATTTTCAATTTATTGGTACTCCTCAGCCTCTTAGCCATAAATAAAAGTTTTGTGTTCACTGAATAAATTGATATAGGAGCATTCCATTGTACTTTATTTATTTTTTTTCCCCCACACCCCATAGGATGATGACCGCAAAGTGTCTGCCACTGTTACAGGAGTGTTACCATTCAGAATCAATTATTCCACAGCCAGTATGGGAGTCTATTGTACCTGATGTATGATGCCGAATATAAAGGCTTTCAAATTATGTAATATGTACTGAATGAGGTATGTGTTTTCCAGAGTGAGTGTGAGCAGAAAGGAGAGTCCTACTGGTATTCTGCCACTGCCTCTGTGGTCACCAGGATAGTTGAAAACATTGAGGTGAGCCACCAGGAGATGCCTTCCCCCTGCAGATGTTCCACTCTTTAACCTTTAACTGAACTTTCGCTGCCCTGCTTTGTTTCTGCAGTTGAAAATCCAAGGTGTGCACTTGCGATTTGAAGATGATTTCTCCAATCCGGAGAAGCCTTTTTCCTTTGGAGTTTGCATAAACAATGTGTCGGCACAGAACTCCACCAAAGAACCAGTAAGTTTCCTCACTTGCGTGAGCTTTTATATAGCTGTTAACCAATAAATTCATATATTTATTTGTTTAGCTTCATTCATCATTCATCTTCATTGCTTCATTACTGTAGGGTGTTTTTAATGTGTATTTGATTCATTGATAAGTTGTAAGTTAAACATCTAAATGTTTTGTGGTCCTTGTTCATACATAAAACGTTTTGGCTCCTTTAAGTGCCTCTGCAGGTAGAAACTAAACATTTTGTATTTCATCCTGATGACAGGTCCAGAAGCTTCTCCGACAGAAGCAGCTGGAGATTAAGGACTTTAGTGTCTACTGGGACACGCAGTGTGAAATGCTGGGAAACCTCCCTGCAAATCTAATCCAGGTCAGAGACCTGTGACAGTTAACCAACATGACATCCTTCAGTTATAGAGTGATATACCACAGTAATTTAGACTTCTCATTTGAAGTTGAATCTGAGTAAGAAAGATAAAAAGCAGTGTTCCCCCAAAACCATCCATTTGAAAATCCTGTGTGCATCCTGAGTATTTTTTCTTTTGAAAGTTACATGTTCAAGCCTGAGATACACTTCCGTATTATTTTACAGCACTATATTATCATATAGTGCTGTAAAATAATGATAAACAGGTATAAATGGTGTAAAAACAAATTTGAAAACATTTGGAACAAATACTATATATATCTCAATGGTACTGGTACCAATTTTGTTTTGCTTCTTTTCATTGTGTCTTGCATGGACAGGATGCTATGACAGAGTGCATGCAGAGCCGCAAGCATCAGTATATCTTCGAACCTGTCTGCGCTTCCGTGTTGCTCAGGAGAAATGCCACAAAGGAGCCCTTGAGGTCCCGCCACACCCCGCGGATTGAGGGCCAGGTTCAACTGGAGCCCTTGTCCCTACGTCTATCACAGGTTCGGGAATCCACCTTTGTCCTACTTGTGTGTGAATGGAAATTTATGCCTTTTTTAACTGAGCTTTAATATATTTTGAAAAATAAAACCCAGAGTGCTCCATAAAGTGTGGCACCTGAAATGTAGGGGCTTCGTTAAGATTTCATAAGGTGACATGTATTTTTAGTATAGTCGAGTCTTGATCTTGCTTTCACTCACCATCGCCAATTTTGTTTTTGTAATTGTGTATTGTTGTAACCTTAGTAGGTGCCCTTGAGCAAGTTGCAACTGCTTTGTATGGTGCCAGTCAGAAAGATTAATAAACAATTGTATACAGGTACTCCTCACTTAACGACCAGTTCTGTTCCTAGCACCAGGTCGTTAAGCAAATTGGCCGATAAGCCAGGGACCGTGTTATTTACCGGTAAGGGGGCATGGCGATTGCAAACACTAGTGTAGTGAATACTGATGGACTGTGGGAACGAGACTGAGACTGAGAACGGTGATGCGCGATGAGATGCTTGACGCTGAGATGCTGTGCACGCACACGCACGCCTCGATGTTGTACGCAGCAATACTGACTGGTCAGAGAGCTGGTCGTAAGTCTGAACGGTCGTTAAACGGGCAGGTCGTTAAGCGAGGAGTACCTGAAGTTTATTTTACTACCACTGTTTAGTATTGGACAAGAATCTGTCAGGTAATATTGAATCTCTGAATGTACCTGCCTTTTTTGGCGACACATTTTGGTTCAACACAACAACCGGACCACTATTTTATTTTATTTTATTTTGAAGTTGCTTAGCAAATGCATTCAACTATGGTAATTTTTGTTCCACCAAACAAAAAGGTTTAGTTTGTTTGACTTGTATATTTTTATGTACCTTTTGCAGAGTGACAGAGCTTGTCTCGCGCAACGTATATTTTGATGCAAAACATTGGACATTGCCTAACATTGTACTGTAATGCAGCTCACCTTTAAATTCCTTTAATTTCATTATTTACCTCTTATAACTTCACTCGATCCTAATGCATCCAATCTCTCTGTAGTTTATTCAATGCCCTATGTCATTGTATGTTTGTATAGCACCCCTTTTGGTTCTAACTTCCTATCTTGCGGCTATATTTTACTGTCACATAATTGCATGTTTACTACCACAAATTTGTATGCCGGGAAGCTGCTTTCCTCAAATCGGAGCTTGCGGCGTTTTAAGCCAAACAAATGAAATTAAGCTTCAAATCGGCTGAGCCAATCACCTGCCACTTTGTTGACAGAACATCAGTGTTAGTTCTGGCACCTATTTTTCATTTTTTTTTAGTCTTTAGATGAAAATGCTTATTAGTTTTACTCACATTTAGTCATTGTCACCCTTCTAAGTTTTAGTCAACAGGGGATTAATTCAACAGGGCAGCATTCAGCCAATTTGAATGTTAATCCATCGCCAACAATTTAGTCTTGATTTTTTACATCAATGAAACAAGTCATCAATAAATACATAAAATGTAGTCCTAATTTTTATTTTCAAAGATCCATACTCGGTGAAAAATGTTTGGGGGGAAAAAAGGGCCTTTAATAATATTCTTCGTCATCCTTTTTGTCAACGAACACTGTGTCACATCAAAAGACAACATCATATACTTAACCAATCTTCATTTCAATATTTATTCTATGATGCTTAAGCCAGTAAATGTTGATCTCGTTTTTGGGTTTAGTTTAAGATATGCAATCGTCTATGGGGAAAAGGACCACTGCGACATCTCCAGTGGCAAGTGTATGGTCAAACAACACATGCATCATCCCTGGTTCTGATACCGGCTGTTGCATATCCTCCCGTGTGTGAACTATGTTGTAATGTTGTGAAGAGATCTCTTAATTGTGTCTAGCTTTCATCCACTTATGTCCTCCTAGATCCAATACCAACAGATAATGGCCTTCCTAAAAGAGGTGGACCGCAGGGAGAGAGAAATGCTGTATCGACATTGGAGGCCCAAAGTCCCGGTGACTGGGAAGTAAGTCCCTACATTGCTACTTGCATTTCACTCGCTGGTGTTGTGTTGATGTAAGTAGACTTAACAAAAAATAGATATATTGAGCTTTCAAAAATGCAGCCATGCATGACTTTTAATTTGTAAAAATTTGTCATGTACTTTTTCATTTTATAGTACCAAATCAGTCCTTACTGCCCCAGGAATTTCATAGTGATTCAAATTTGGTTGTACTTTTAGTCGTAAGTAAAAGCATTTTTTAAACTAAAAAGGTTTTAACCTGGGGAAACTATACCAATTTCCACCAGGATTTGGGAGGGGTGAGAGCTGTCCTAACCTATCATTTTTATTCAAATGATCTCCTGACAATAAGTTGATTGTTGTCAAGTGTTTGTGACACATCTTTCCTCCCCAGATTGTACGGCTTTGTCCATGAAGCGCATGAAAACATATTAGACTTGCTTATTAAGACAGACTGGTTTGCGTGTGTGTGTGCGTACGTAAGATGTCCACCGGTGAGTGTACATGACTTATCCCCATTGGTAATAGTGTAGAAGGTCGGTATTATGTTGCGGCGCCTTCAAACAGCGGAAAGGGCCCCGAAGCCCCCCGAACTCTGCAGCCCTGTAGACACCCTACGGCTACAGGAAAGCCCAGAGTACCCTGCCCTGCGGCCACAGAAGACCCTCGGGCCCCCAGAGAAGCCAGAGGGCCGTGGAGCAACCCCCACGCCCAGCCCCGAGGAGCATTACCTAGTCCCAGGGAGCACAAGGAGACCCCGCACCTCAGGGGCGCAAACATACAACCAAACCCCTGGTGCAGGCACAAGACGCAGCCGCAGGCACAGAACCTGGGCCGTGGGTGCAAGGCACGGACGGCGTCAGACCGACACCCCGCTCGAGCCACCTGCCCCACGGGCGAGCCGACAGGACTCGCATACCCACCCACGGCCCCTGCAAAGAGGAGGCCCGTCCCACTGCAGCCGACCAGACGCCCCACCCGGCGTGAGTGCCAAGTGCCCATACACACACTGTGCCCAGCGCGGGGCACCTCGATGACCCCACCCCCCCCCTGCCCATGCCAGCAGGCCGCCAGATATACAGGCCCTTTACCACCCGGGGTGCCCACCGCAGAGAAGCCGCGCAGCAGAAGCAAAAGGCCAACAGCCATCCCCCCACACCCCAACCCACACCGACAACGGCAAGCAGTCCCTGCAGGGGCCCCAGAAGGCACCCGGCGGCGCAATCTGAAGCCCCGCCAAGTCGCAGCACATCCTAAGCCACCAGGCGCAAGCCATCAGGACTTCAGCCCAGCCGGCAGGGGGGACCCACCCGACTGCCCCCTGGCCAACTACGCCCCCACACAGACCCGCCAGCGACCAGCCACCCCGGAAAACCCCAGTGCTCAATGTGTGTTGTTGGTAATTGCGGTTAAAATTGCGGGGTTGGATGTCGAAACCGAATCACTCGCACCCCGGGCGAGTGATTCGCCCGGGGTGCGACTCACTCGCAGCTCCGCGCCCCTATCAGGCCCCTGGTCAGCCCCCAGCCACCGAGCATGCGGACCACAGAACAGAGGGCGGCAGACAGTACCCCCACCCACAGCCCGACCCCCCCGGTGATGAGCTCCCCGTGCACCAAGAGCGTCAGAGGACAGGTACCCCGGCAGACCTGTGTGACGACAGGAGACTGCCCCCCACCAAAGCCCCTGTGCCTAGCACAGCTAGCCAGGTTCAGGAACCTGGTTGACAGGACCAGACTCCCCCCCCCCCCCCCCCCCGACTTAGGAAGACTCAAGTATTAAATGATGGAGTTATGTCAGTGAAAAAAGTAGCGTATATTTCATGAAATGAATCAATATTGTTTTTGGATATTGCCAATAGTTTTTCCATTGAGATGTAATCTATTAATAACTCTAACCATTGGGATGTGGTGAGATTATCTCTCTTTTTCCAATTGAGTAATATTGTTTTCTTGGCAATTTTTAAGGCGATCAAAATGGGTTGGTGGTGTTTCAGTGGTGGGTCGACTGAGGAGAGGTCACCCAGAAGACATATAGACGGGGAGACTGGAATGCTGCGAGAAGGCATGAAAGTAGTTATTTCTGGTATCAAGGGAACAGTGATAGCAAATGTCTTCATCCACAAAACCCATTTTGAACATTTTGTGTTCCGTGATAGGGGCTCTGTGCAAGATCTTATATTGAATGAGTTGCATTTTGGAGTTGCGGGTCATAGAAAAGGTGTTGTTGCAAATAAACTTCCACAGGTTGATATCGGTGGGAACAGCAAGGTCTCTTTCCCATTTCATTGTAGGTAAAGATAAGGTGTCATCTGTTTTTAATAAAAGTTTGTATTTTATACAAATTATATTATACCCTTGGGTTAAGGTTGGGAAGGATTTAAGTGAATTGTTTTCAAAAATATGTACCAGATGAGTAATTCCTTGTCTTTTCCAAGACATAAAGATTATTGGTCTGTTTTTCACCAGAAAATCTGGGTTGCGTCAGATTGGCGTTAATTTGTTTGGAGATTGAGTATGACCACTGAGTTTGAGTAATCTCTACCAGCCTGACAGAGTTGTTGCGATAAATGGGTTTTTAAAGCAATTATGTCTCCTTATTGATTCAGTAAGGAATGGGAGATCAGATAATGATAACTCCTGACATTCTGTTTGTTCAATGTCTCCCCATCCATGGGCCCATTGTTGCTTTGGTTGTAACCATTTAATTATAAATTGAAGATGGTTTGCTAGATAGTAGTATCTAAAGTTTGGGGCTGCTAGGCCTCCACAGTCTTTGTATTTCTGTAGTGTTGCAAGTTTAATTCTCGGTTTCTTTTATTTCCAAAAAAAATTGTTGACTATTGAGTCTAGAGTATTAAACCAATGTACTGTTGGTTGCACTGGGGTCATTGAAAATACATAGTTTATTTTTGGAAGTATATTAATTTTCACTGCTGCTATCCTACCAATTAGTGAGATGGGTAGGTTGTTCCATCGAATGAGGTCTTCAATGGATTTGAGCAATGGAGTGAAGTTAAGGGGAAACAAATCTGACAGGTTGGTGGAGATATCAATACCAAGGTATCTAATATTGCCCGTTGTGATGGTTAAGGGAAGTTTCTGGGTTGCAGCATTGCATTCCCCCCAATGAGTGGTAAGGCTGGTTTTAGTCCAATTTATTGAATAGTCTGAGATCGCTGAGAATTTAGATATAAGATTGAACACCTCCTTTCGGGATGATATTGGATTCCAAGTTATCGTCTGCATACAAACTGATTTTGTGAACAGAGTTTCCTGTTTGTATGTCTACAATATTACTGTTTTGACGGATGGCCACCGTGAGGGGTTCAATAAAGATGGCGAATAGTAAAGGGGAGAGTGGACCTCCTAGTCCTGTGTCGCATTGTAGAGTGAAACGCTGTCAAGTGTAACCATTGGTGATGACAGATGCAGATGGAGATTTGTAGATTCTAAGCCATTGAATGAGTGACTCTCCAAAGCCAAATTTGTTGAGGATTGAAAAGAAATATGTCCAATTCACTCTGTCAAATGCTTTTTTGGCATCCAAAGAGGCAATATTGGTATTAAAGTTGTTCCTTTGAGATATGCTGATCAGACTGAATAAACGACACATATTGCTGGATCAGTATCTGCCTTAGTCTGGGTGAATTATAAATGGAATTACTTTTTAAATTCTGTTGGTTAGTGTTTTACTTATTATCTTTAGGTCGCAATTGATAAGGCTTATGGTCTATAACTGGAGGTGAGGGTTGGGTCCTTACTGGGTTTGAGCAAAATGAAATGAGAGCAGTTATTCATGTGAGGAGCCATGGTGGAGGTTGACTTGACCTCTGTAACCATTCTGATGAATAATGGGTAGATAAGTGCCCAGAAGTGTTAAATAAAATATATAAGTATAAAATTCCGTCGGGTCGCCATCTGATCCAGGTGATTTATTATTCGGCATAGAGAAGAGAGCTTTCCTGAGTTCTTCAAGAGTAAGTGGTTGATCTAAGGTGGTAGCCTGCTCCGTCGAAAGTTTAGGAAAGTCAATATCATCAAGGAATGAGTCAATGTTTGATATATTAGATTCATTATCCGAGTGATATAGGTTATTATAAAAGTCTCGAAATATGTTATTGATGTCTTGCGGGGACATCAACAGGTGTGTTATTCTACCCTGTGGATCTTTGATTGCTGTAATAAGTGTTTTTTCTCTATCGCGTTTCAATTTATTGGCAAGAATTTTCCCTGATTTGTCATTGAATTCAAAATAATTCGCTCTTGTTCGTTGCATAAGGAATTGTCTTTTGATGGATGATAGTATCAAGTTGAGATGTAATTGTCTGGATCTCATTTAGGATTTGCTCTGTGGATGAGTGGGCTTGTTGGGAGTGCAACTCCTTTAGTCGCTGTTGGAGTTTATTTTGGCATTCTTGTCCTTTTTTTTCTTGTGAGTGGAGAATGAAATAATACTACCTCTTAGAACTGCCTTAGCTGTTTCCCAAAGTAAGGATTGTGATATTTCTGGGGAGTCATTCAGTTCATTGATGAAGTCCATTCTCTGGAGAAGAAATGGTTAAATTCTTTATCTGGCAAATGGGAGGTGTTAAACCGCCACCTGCCGGGAGGGTTCCGGTTTGTTTCATTTATCAGGTTGAAACTAATCAGCCCGTGATCGGAAATTACAAGAGGGTGGATTTCAGGATTTGTGATTTTGAAATGTGCGGGGTTACTTATCAAGAAAAGGTTATTTCTAGAGAAACTTTGGTGGGGTGATGAATAATATGTGTAATCTCTAGAATGTGGATTATTTGATCGCCAATAATCCACAAGAGCAAGATCACTGTGTCCAACGAATGCCAGGATTTCTGAAAGTTTCTGGTTTGAGAACGGTCTAAACTTGGATCCAGTACTGTGTTAAAGTCTCCTCCCAATATGATAATTGATTCAGAGGATTTTAAGAGATTTGAATGTGAAACATATATTGTGAAAGAAATTTGGGTCATCCCCATTGGGGCCATAAATATTAGCTATGGTTAATTTGATGTTACCTAAAATCACATTAATCATTATGTAACGCCCTTCTGGGTCCGATATTGTGGTTGTATTTTGATATGGGATACTTTTATTGATCAATATAGAGACCTCTTTTTTTTGAGTTGTATATTGTTGAAAACATCTGATGAACCCATTTAGCTTTGAGTTTAAGGTGCTCAGATGCAGTGAGGTGGGTTTCTTGCAGTAGACAGAAGCTGGGGTTCCTCTTGGTGAGGTGAGTTAGGATTTTGCTACGTTTAGCAGGTGAGCCCAAGCCTCTCACATTCAAACTAACAAACTTAATTGGTGTCATTAAAGTTAGTTAGGGGGTGATGGCACAGTGCATCCAAGGCAATAGCTATACTACCATTCCCATGCTTTCCCATAGAGAAGTCTGGGATTTCCTCCTTTACATTCCTTTTCACTGTCATAGCATTGCAGGAAGTTTGTAGGGATACATAACTACACAAGCAAGTGACAAGTAGACAAAGATAAACACAGAGCATTGCCGGATTAGACATACATAAAGTGAGAGACATAATAGAGTGAGAGTGATAGGAGAAGTGAGGAGAGAGGGATTAGGGAGATGAGACGATGAGAGAAGTAGGGAGGGGGAATTAGGAGGGTGAGATGACAATGAGCGATGTTTTAAATCCTGACATAGCATACCTATTTCTACATTTTGCAGTATATAATAACCAGAATTACAAGAATACATACATAATGATCCAAATAACCAGGGTGTGGTGGAGGAGTCTCGGTATAGCTGACCATCTATATACAGTAGTTTATCAACAACCATCGATACCCTTCTGCCGGTTCTCCTTCAGGACAAGAAGCAACACCTTCCGTCGGCCGTTGATCTCCCGGGGGAATTGATCATTCATACGCAGCATGGTTCCTTTCAGCTCCTGTCCTTTGCTTTTAACCAGCTTCTTGTGCTTGAAGTGTTCAAACTTGGCAATGATGGAACGGGGACGGTTCCCCACGTGGTGTCCCAGTCGAGGAACCCGGTGGAAGGTGATCTGCTTCACGTTGTCCGTCGGGAGTTTCAGGGCTGTGTGGAGAAAATCTTTCACCATATTTTCTGGGGACTCGGTGTTGTTCTCTGGGATCCCAGAAAAGATGAAGTTTTCCCGCATAATTCTGGATTGTATATCCAGGAAAGTCTCTTTCATTATTTTATTTTATTTTTTTACAACTTCCGTCTCCACTGTGAGACGCTTTGGAGGTTTTTGGATCCGCATTGTCCTTTTGCATCTCGCCGACCGTGCGGTGCAGGAAATCAAGGCTGGCTTAGATCTCGGTAATGTCTTGGAGAAGTGGACCAAGCATGTCCAGCTTCTTGTTAATCTCATCCAAGACACTCAACTCTCCAGCACCCGGTATGAGATTGTCTGTGTCCGTTGCTGAGTCGGTCTTCTTCCTTTTCGCGGCCCTAGTCGTCTTCCATCACATATTCGTTATAAAAAAAAAAACCGATATAATCCTCAAGGTCCTCCACTTTGGTTTCGTGCAGTGTTCCCTTTTTTATATTTATATATATATATATATATATATATAGATATCATTTGCAATTCGCTTTATTTTATCTTTTCTGAGGTGGAGCTGCCGGTGTGTTAGTTAGTGTAGTAGGGCGCCGCCATGTTGGGTCTCCACTCACTACTCACATACTTAATTCTTAAATTTGCTTAATTCATATGCTTATTTAAAGATCATTTGGATATAGATGGAATCATTTATCAGATTGATCTTGTATGAGAAGCGATGACACCATGTAAAATCCATTCAATCACTGTCTGTCATTGGACGAGTCAAAATAGTTGATTATTTGTCTGCAAGACTGCAAGAATTGACCCTTGTGTGGGTAGTTGGCCTGGAAAAAAAAAAAGTCATTTCATTTAATGTAAAAAGGTGCACAACTCTTGATATTTGTTTCAATCTTTCTATTATTCTGAGTCTTCTCCATTTCAGCCCACATTGACAGGCTAGAAAAACTGCATTTTAAAATCAATATAAATTTTTGGATCTCAGGACAAATTTCCCATGTCCAATCAGGTTTGGATCCAAATGTTTATGACGTCTTGGATTGTCGTGAAAAGGGCAAGTAGTTAATTTTTTTTCCGTGTCAAACCTTAAGCGTGATTCCTAGGATACGTTTGATAAACACGGGCCCAGGGCTCTTTAAGCTCTTCGTTACAATTTATTTCCGGTCACTGTGGTCTGTGACCAATATTTAGCACATGACAAGGCTAGAAGCAGAAGAGACAACAGCGAGGAAGCAGTTTGGGATGCTTCTGGATGAAAAATTACCTGAATAAAATGTTTGTGGTAGTGGGGAGTGGGTTGGGCACCACTGTGACACGTCTCTTATAATTTGCGGGGTAAAGGTGGAACGAAAAGCAGCCTTTGCAGGGCATTTTTTTTTTCCCAGAAATTTCTTTCAAACAATCATAAGCTGAGGGAGGGAGGGAGAGAGAGAGACTTTTCAAGATTTCTAATTTACCTGTGTTTGGATGTGTCCTTAGCTGCCGACAGTGGTGGATATTTGCCATTCAGGCCAACCTAAACGAAATCCGGGAGCAGCGATGCAGGAGAAGTTGGGGTTTTGCCTTACAGCGGGCTCGGGACGTCAGGCTGTACACGGACCTATACTTCCAGAAGCTCAAGGAAGTGACCCTAGGTTCACATGAAGAGGTGCCGGATGTTACACAAACTGCACACATCAAATCCAGAGTTATTACAGACTGAATTAAAAAAAAAAAAAAAGCCTTTGTGTTACATACACATTTTAAGGGGAGCATGTAATCTTTGCAGCTTTTCAATAACACATTCTTGCTTCCATCCCATTCCACCAGTGTCAGTTGGAGAGAGTGGAGGATGAGCAGACTGTGGAGGAGCTTCAGATTCTGCGGGAGATTGTCCATGACCGCTTCCGCAAGCAGGAAGAGATTGCGGAGGCTAGTAAAGCTTATTCATATATTGGCATTGGTTAAGCGATACAGATCTCCTCCTAGAATCTCTCATTAAAATGATAATAATAAAAAAAACACAGGAGCCTACACTTACCAATAGTGGTTGAACACATACCATCTCTGTTGGAGCAGTTACCATTTCTGGTTGAATGCTTACCATATGAAAGATGGCAAATGACAGTTGCGTGAAGCTTTTACAATAATCAGAGTTCAGCCAGAGATGGTTATAGATCATCAAATAATTTTTTGGGATGAATGGGTTGTGAAAACTTTCCATAATTTGTGTATATTATACACAAATTATGGGAAGTTTTCACATGCCGTTCATACACTTATTTAAACTACCATACATGCACGGTTCCTAAAGTTTGGCCTCTTGCAGAATTAACTTAACAGCGCAGGTTTTTGATCCCCTCCCCAGAATGTGCGAGAGCCAATCAGTGAAACTCCCACCTGTTCCCCTACAAGTGGTATACCCAAGAGTGGAAGCTCTGGGATGATCCAGTACCTGCAGTCTTGGTTTCCCGGCTGGGGAGGCTGGTATGGGGATACACAGAACTTGGATGGGGGCCCAGAGGAGCTCCTACCAGGCCCAGCGTCATGGGACATCCTAGGTGAGTCAGTTACTTCAGACTGGGGTTGAGGGGTAAAAGCTGAGGCAGCTGAAATTTAAGTGAGACTGTTTAAAGCAGAAATGTCACAGTTCCTTTTCTTTGTGCTGTTTTCATCCTGGTTTGGTTTCCAAATGCGCTTGACTGACTGTGGTGTGGGGATTGTGTGGTTTGAGCAGCCACACCTGCCCTGGGTCTAGGTAATTGGGGCCCAGGATCAGAGTGGCTGCATACCTGTTGCTCGTTGGTTGTTCTAACGAGCAACAGGTAAAACCTCCATCCCCACACACACTCAGGAGAGGTGTCCACCAGACTTGGTGGAGTCTCTACCCACACGTATGGGTTTAGGGAGGGAGACGAAGTCGTTCGGGCAGTGGAGGGCTGACATGGCGAGGATTTTATTCATAATGGTAACAAGGCTTATTGGCACAACAGGAAGATAGACTAAAAGGGATTAACAGAGTTTGTTTTGCGTGGACGAGCTGCGGACTGCCAGCGTTTTCGCGTCATGCACCTCAGCTCCCCACTGAAAGACAAAACAACATATATGAAGACTCTCCCAGCCGGGTCCAACCAATCAGCGCTAAAGAGGCTAATTGGGCAGACCGGATAAAGGTGTGGCACTACGGGGGTAGAGCCAGCCCCGTCACCTGCAGACCGTGGCTCAACCACGCCCCCTCGTCTGCCACACTGATATTCTCTCCTTTGGAACCTACTGTATGCTGACAAAAAATGTCTAACTGCAACACTTGATGAAGCCGGAGAGCCATCACCCACTTTCCACTGAGAAGCCCTTCTTTTATTATTAATTATTTATATTTGTATTCTATTATTATATATGTAACCTGGAGCTGCAACTCAATCACCAGACCAACCACGCCCAACCTATGTTCAAGTCCTAGCACCCTCGGCTTCATGGCTACAAGCACCAAATAGTCTTCATTCAATTTATACATAGAAAAATAAACTTTTATCAATCCATTAAAAAAAAAAAAAAAAAAAAGAGTGAGTCTAAGGCAGGGGTCACCAACCCTTTTGAAACTGAGAGATACTTCATGGGTACTGAGTCATACGAAGGGCTACCAGTTTGATACGCTCTTCTGAAATAACAAATTTGCTCAGTTTGCCTTTAATTATACATTATCAATAATGATTAATGATACTCATCTATATGAAGACACTGATCACGTTAATGATTTCTCACAATTATCAACAATGACAAGGTGGGAAACATATCAATATTCAAAACTTTATTAATCTCAGTAATTGTTAAATTTTCAGATGATCACTTACATCACTATATTTCATAGGAAAAATGTCCCATTTTCACTTGCCACTAACAAACCATGAACTATGTTGCTCCATGTTTCAAAAAGTTATCAATTATGTAATGTTAAAGAAAAATCAACTTACATATTTTTATATAAATCTTGTCACATTTTGAACTAATGACCAAACCTGCAGGATTTTTAACAAAATTATAACTTACATGTCATGAACATACTTTTAAATTGAACACAATTCTTCAATATTTTAATTCAAATTTGCCATTGGACTGCCATGTTGCATCTGGTATCTGTTTCCTTGTTAGTGGGAAGACTGGCATTGCAGTGTACTGTAATCTGGTGTGTAACTTGACACTGCAAATGTGAGTGAGTCTTTCAGATGTGCATCAGTGAAGCGTGTTCTGTGTTTGTTCTTGATGTAGTTCATGTCAGAAAACGCTGATTCACAGAGATAGGTTGAACCAAACAGGCTGGCAACCTTCATAGCTGCTGTGCATAAACCACTGTACTTCTCTGTGTCAACAAGGCACCAAAAGTTTGGTGCAGCCTGGTGGGCTTTGAGGTGCAGGTCATTTTGCAATGTTATGATTTCAATCTCCACCTGTCCAGCATCCAAGTTGAACGTTGCACTAAGTTTCTCAGCAAAGCATGTTGTGTCCACATTCATGAAAGGATTGGAAATGAATGACACACATGGCTCAAGCTGATCAAGGCCACAAAACCGATTCTCAAACTCTTGCCCAAGTCTGTTGACTTCACAGTACTTTTCTGCAACGTTTTCAAATGTCTCCGGTGCAGAAGCATTGTCTTTCAGCACCGACTGCACAGAGAGAGAGTGCACCACCTTTTTTCTCTGTAAATCAAATGTGAAAATGTTCATCTTGGCTTTAAATAAATTAAAAGCACTTATATCAGCAACAGTCTTATCTTTGCCTTGCAGCTCGCAGTTCAAGTGGTTTAGTTTCCCAGTAATGTCCATCAAAAATGCAAGGTCAAGTGTCCACTCTGTGTCCTCTAGCAGTAAGACGTCTTCGCCTCGGGACTGCATGAACTCTTTGATTTCACCCAAAAGTGACAAAAAACAAAGTAAAACTCCTCTGCTGAGCCATCGGATTTCGGTGTGTAGCAGCAGGTAGCACCTTGAAAATCATGTGCTGATATTCACAATGGGAGTCATCACATGCTCAAAGCTGATCACTTTTGCCCATAACTCCTGCTGGTAAATGACGCAGTGATAATGCAGAAATTGGGGGAAGTCTGGGTCACCTTTACAGTGAACAATGAAACCTGTATGTCGGCCGATCATAGCAGGAGTCTATAGTCACCGCTACCAGCTTTTCCATTGGTACCTTTTTCTGCACGAAAAACTCCTCTACTGTTTTATAAATGTTAACTCCCCTCGTGGTTGTCTTTAAGGGCAGTAGTGTCAGGAGTTCTTATCTTGTGGAGAAATCTTCAAACACCATCCGGATAAAAATCAACAGCTGGACTGTACTGCTGCTGTCCACGGACTCGTCGCACTGGATGCTAAACCACCTGCAGCTCGCCAGATCCCGGTCCAGCTGATCGGCCAAGTTACCAGACATAGCTGACACCTGTCTAGCCATCGTAGATGCCCCCAGTTGGACGTCGGAGAGAGTGGAGATTAGATCGGTTCCATTTTTCTCGTCTTTAAGTACAGGGTTAGCAATTATAATCATTGCTTCTTTGACAACTTCTCCGTCAGAAAATGCCTTCTTCTTCTTTATCAGAAAATGTGTAGCTCTAAACGAGGCTTCGGTTGCTTTTTGTGACTTTTTCGCTGGTTTCGTGAAAAAAGACTGTTGCTTACCTAAGCTGCCTTTAGCTCACGGGCTTTTTCTGCCCGTCGTGCGCTTCCCGGTCGGTAGTTAGCATGGTAGCTTTTGTGATAGTAGTGAAGTGTCTCTCCACATTGTGTCGCTTCGCCGTCACCACAGTCGCCCCGCAAATGAGACATGCGCAGGTTTCACTGTCATAAAAAAAAACTCCTCCTCCCATTCGCTGTGAAAGTGATGAGTTTTCTTACTTTTTTCCTGCCATTTTTTGGGGGGTAAGAAACTGCATTCAGCGCTCATCTTCGCTGCGCCCGCTAGCTTACTCTCCACGACCACTGGTTTTGTCGTGCGCACAATACTGACCTTTGAACTAGAGTAGGTCAGAGTTCACCTAAACTTAAATAAAAAAATGTATAATGAACATATTTTTAAGATATTTTAATTTTAAAATCTATATAAATGCAAGTCTGATTAAAAAAGAATCACAACAGAATAAAATTGAATTTTAGACGCAGCTCACTAGTGAGTTGTGCTATTTTTATATTATATTATATTTATATATATATTTATATATTATATTTTGGGTGACTCATGTGGTCCTTGGGGGCGACCTGGTGCCCGCGGGCAACGTGTTGGTGACCCCTGGTCTAAGGGGACCCAGCTACTCCGCTTTGTCTATCTCTGAGCAGTACCAGGAACTTCCTTATAGAGAAATTGAGGGGAGGTTTATGCTAATTCGATTTTTTGAGCATTTGGCTGTCAATAATGGTTCAGATTAATCAACATATGCATGTGGGTAAGAAGAAAGCGTCTTGAATTCAATGGTGATTTTGCACTTCTGGCTTTTTTGTGCACAAAGAAAGAATGCTTCTACATATTGTACATATTTGTGATTGAGGCCCAATATTTCAGCTGAACAAAGAGGCAACAACAAAACGCCATACGAGGAATAAACCTGAGCCTAGCCTCAAGGCTAATAGCTGCAATGATGGCAGGGATACTATGCTAGCAGGTCAACTATTGTCCAGCTATATTAAATAGAGGGAGTCTATAAGCACAATACCCGCAATAAGAGACCGCAAGGGTGGGGGTCCGTTAACCAGCACACCCATTATCAAAAAATAATGTAGTAATTGTGCACCTTATCTTCCTCATCCTCAAAAAGAGTAAAGAGCCTAAAGCTACAGGCCAATTTCCAGGACAACAACATTCTCACAGCTGCACTTTCCCCCTGATGCTGAAAAGCCATTTAAAATAATCTCTGTTTTCAATAACAAGATAACTTACAAATGTCTGCACTCCCACATAAATATTACAACTCAGGAAGAAAAACATACATTCTGATCTCATTGAAACACCTACCAGGTTTTGAATTATTTTCTGCCACCAATGTATTGCATTGTATTGTATTGCATTAGATTATTTTTAACATTAGAAGTTAGTTTGGGCTTGGCAAAGTCTTTATTGACTGGCTTTCCCTTATATACAGATATATATTATATACAGAGATCCAGTGGCTGTCGTAGTCACTAATGGTCTTCTCTGCCCTTAATTTCAGCCCTGCCGAGGGATGAGAGAAGGGGACTCTGCTGTCCCCAGTGATCTTTGCTCTTGCACTTGAGCCATTAGGGCCTTAATTTGAGACCCCAAGTAGAGTGCCCCTAAATAATCAACCAAACTTAAGTCGACAAGAAGAGTCTTTAGTCGACCAAGTTTTTCATTGGTTGGTTGGGGGGGGGGGGACTCCATTCGGGAGCTATTAATCTTATCTTAAAACCTATATGGCTGGACCCATGTTTGAAATGCTGGAGGGCTTTTAATTTTAAACAAATTTCAACAAAACTAAATGTTCAGTCTCCCTGCTGATTGTTCCGACACATTCAGAAGAATAATTTCAGCTTCTGATGTGTGGCTTTTGCCCTTAATTAACAGCAGGCTCGCTTCATGTGTGTGCACCGCGCAGCATTTGTAGAAGAAATGTTTACCACAAATAACTAGTGTAACGCTCTGTGTGGATGACTGTGGGGGGAGCGGGGAGACAGGGGTTCAAGTCCATCAGTGGGTTGTTAAAATTTGCATAAGTTCATCTGATTTGAGGTGTCCAGGATATTTATTTCCGTAAAATACTTATCTATTTATTGATATATACTATTTAAAAAAAACATTTCACAATAAAAAAAATGTATAAAACCAGGACTATAGTTAGTTATTTTTGTTTAGAACAAGTATAAACAGTATTTTTCACACAAATAATAATAGTAAAATAACTGAAATAAAACCTCACAGTCAGACCAGTGCATTTGTGCCTTCACTTTGTGAACTTGACTTGACGGTGAGTGCGCTCCTTTTCAGCCAGGGCACCTTCCGGAGAGGGAGGAGCATAGGCTATCTCTTATAAAGAGGGAGAAACATTTTCCGGAGGCAGGAGATGGCAACTTAAACAAACAACACAACATAAAACTGTAAAACTTGACAACAAAACAACGTCTCATCACCCAGCGAGACTCGGTTCCCTTCATTCCTACAAAAGAGCCGTTCAAAAGAACCGGATCACCATGAACGACGTGGTGCGAGTGAAAGTGAGTGTCTGAAGAGTCTGTCCGTAATAAAGAGTGACACGGCCATCCCAGGGGTTATTTTCCCATGGGACGCCTTGATTGATTGCACTCTTTTCAAAAACATTTCTATGTAGTTTTACGTCACGTTTCTATTAAATAGGCCTGCTCTGTTAAAATGAATGAATAAATAAATAAAATAGACCCCTCACACAAAAATAGAGAAATGCCGCAAGGACATTGCGACTGACGTGGCCGGTGGAGCTCCAACAGCACTTACAGCGCACCACTGCCGTACGGTGCTCCAATGTGTCCAGTGGACTTCTACCGTAATACCCTAATACAGCAGTTCACGTGTGCGTATTGAACCGTATATTATTGAACCAAACGGAACCAAACGGTTCCATAATATACCGTGTACCGCTGCAACCATACTAAAGATGTTCCGATACCATTTTTTTCTTACTGATACCTGAACTTGCGTATTGGTTGTTACCGATCCAATACCAGTGCATAAAAAAAAAAACATATATATATATATATTTTTTTTAACAGCTGTATACTACTTACCCTGTATGGATGTAATATGATTGCTTTCATTGTATGGCCTGGCTCAGGTTAAACCCTTTGTAAAACATGAACAAATACATACAGAGAATGAATGCTGTAGAACTTTCTTTTACTATCTAGTTTGACAGTCAGTCATAACTGAAAATTAACAATAATAAATAAAGGAATAAATAACAATTCCTTTAAAAACTGTTAAAGTGCAGCCACAATTTAGTAAAATAAGACATTCACATTTTTATACCTTTATACATATATACTTATACAGTGGTACCTTGAGTTACGAGCGCACTAACATACAAGTTTTCCGAGTTACGAGCCGTCGTTCCGTCAAATTTTCTGTATTGATTTGCGAGCAAAAATTTGAGTTACAAGGAGCGAGCTTCAGGTACCGCCGCTGGTTGGCTTGGCGAGTGAATGCGGCCAGCATCCTGCATCTCACTCCTTCTCAAGTGCTCAGAAGAGGAAGCGGATGATGTCCATTGACTTAAAGCGCAAAATAATAGAAAAACGTGAGCGAGGTGTGCGTGTGATGGAATTGACGAGGCAGTACGAGCGTAGTACTTCTACGATATGTACCATACTGAAACAGAAGGAGACAATAAAGGGTATTACACCAGCCAAGGGCGTTAAAATAATGTCTTAAGCTGCGGACCGCTGTTCATGAAAAGATGGAGAATCTGCTGTTGGTGTGGTTGACGGAGAAGCAGCTCGCAGGAGAGCGTGACGGGGGGTATCATCTGCGAGAAGGCAAAAACGTTCTCTTTTATTATGTTTTATTATGTTTTTATACAATATTTGTTATTTATTAAATACATTTGTCTTATTTAAAAACACGTAACAGAAAAAAATTGGGGTGGTTTTTTGGGGGCTGGAACGGATTAATGGCATTTCAATTAATTTTAATGGGGAAAATTGATTTGCTATACGAGCAGATTGAATAACGAGTTCTGTCACGGAACGAATTAAACTTGTAAATCAAAGTACCACTGTATATACTTACTTATACAGACGTATACTGTACATACTTCCATACGTATAAGCGTTGCATTGACATTTCACTGCATATGTATGGAAGTATGTAATGTATGTGACGAATAAACCTCTTGAATCTTTTTAAATAGTACAGTAACAATATAAAACAGTAGTGCAACAGCGATTTAAAAGCTAATTAAACTCTTAAATCGGCACCAGAAAACAACCAATAGAAAAAATCATAGTTTCTAATGTTTGTTTTCTGATTGGATTTGATGTTTAATTCAATTACATTTAATGTAAAGTTTATAGGATTATTATGGCAGGCGAAAACTGTGCATTTCTCCATGTGTATGTGATGCACTTTTGCTAAATGTTATGAAAGATTGCTTGTGTTTCTGCCTTACATTCAAAAGACTGGTAGCACTGGTGGCAACGAGCATGGTCGAAGTGAAATTTAACCAGACTTTTGAGCATTTAATTCTCTCCTCGTGAGTGTGTGAGGCAGGCAGAAAGAGCTCCCTGCATATCTCCATATCTCCGGCGGTGGAGTGGGAGAGAGAGGAGAAATGTCTCATCTCATGATAGCAAAAATGCATCTTAGATGAACATCTTAATCTTATTGCAAGTTAGAAATGGGTCATATAGCCTCGATATATAGAAAATACATTTTCTTAATTTCTCCAATGCCGTTAACCATACGGCTAACGTTGGAGCTTATCAATACTACGGTCTTTAATAATTTAGCCCTGGGGCCCATTTAATACCCAGTCTTGGGACCCAACCCTAATCATCACGTAATAAATTACAGGATATCTGATTGGTTGCATAGCCTTGCATAATCGCCAATACCTGATCCAGCATTTTAGGCTGTATCCGAGGCATTTCCCCATACTGGTGTAGGTTTTGGAACATCTTTGTGTTCAGAAATTCCCAATACCAAAATAAAATAATAAAATTTAAGTAATTTCCCCCTGGGATTATTAAAGTATTTCTGATTCTGATTCTGATTCTAAAATAAAAAAAATCTGCTCAACAATGGACATAAAACAACCACTTTAACAACGATAATATTAACAACATACTGTACCTTTTTGTCTTTTTGCCTTCGCCAAGCCGATACAGAGAATTTGTTCGACCCACTGGAGGATTCTCAGACCCTTAACACCTTCACCCGGAGAGACTACCTGTTTGCACGGCTGGAGTTCCTACTGGAAAAGGGCGGAGTAACACTCTTCCAGCAGGACACGCAGGTGGATGTGCCCAACCAAAGTGGGGTCATTCAGCTGGAATTTTCAGGTATAGAACCACTATTTTGTCGCCGTATATTGATATTGTTTAATTTTCTTTCACAATTCTGGCTTCTTTGGCAGGGGTGAAGGTGATAGTTGAGTCTCTGCCTCGCTCTGAGTCATCGCTGCTGTCAGTCAAGCTGGGGGGGCTGTTTTTAAGAGACCTGACCACCCAGGACACCATTTTCCCTGTCCTAGTGTCCCCTAAAACAGTGAGCGATATTTAGACCATTTACTTTCTTGTCGTGGTTTTTGAAACTTTGCACTGCATTATGTTACTGTACACAGTAGCAGCCGTCTATAAAATAATCTACATTTGTTATCCAATCAAATTTATAGGACGATGTTGCTATTGCCAGTAACCAATCCTTCGGGCAGTTCAACAGTTACTCAGGTGAGATTCTTATGTTCTTTCGAGTTCTATTTTATTCTATCTGGGGATGCTCGCTCCATGAAACTTTTTGGTAGAGCTGGTGGTCTAGTGATCTAAAGGTTGCTGGTTCGATCCCAGGCTCCTCCTGCTAGCATGCTGTAGTGGCCTTGAGCAAGACACTTAACCCCTAATTGCTCCTGATGGCTGCGTCCGTCGGTGTTTGAACAATTGTAAGTCGCTTTGGATAAAAGTGCTAAATGTAATGTAATGTAATGGATCAAAATTAAACTCCAATTTGGTCTGTCACAAGAAATGCATACATAAACTGCCGATAAAATATTTATCTAAATTACTGTATAGCCATGCCACCTGTACAAGAGATAATTCACTTACAGTACAAACTGTACATAAACAAAATCTAAGAATTATTATTTTTAATTATTTATTTTGGGACAGCAGTTTATGTAACAACGTCCGAACCCTGCGCATTTCGCAGCGCTGTACTGTTGGTTGTGCATGAAAAACATTGTAAATGCCATTCTTGGTCCAAAATGACATAGCAGATTTATGTACCTCAAGTTGTTTTCTTTTTAAAATTTTTTGAATTTCTTATTTTTTTAATCTGTGCTGTCAGCATGCTGGGCATACAACAAAGAGTATTTGTATGCCATTGCATCTATGACAGAGTTATTCTGCAAGTGGAGTTCAACTTCTCAACCTGCAATGCAACTCTTTATTAATTCTTAAATCATCAAGAACTGCAATAACTGTCCTGTGGATGACCTATAAGATGACAAGAGCACAGTTTTTAGTTATACAGAACCACCACCAATCCCCCTCTTTGGATAACTATTTACTATGTTTGGGACTATAAACAACTGATCACTACTCCAAGAGGGGGAGATACACCACGGGTGAGACAATTAAACATAGAACCGAAGAACATTTACACGAAAACGTAAACATTGGACGACATCATGTATTGAAAAACAGTTAATTAGGTCCAGGAAAACTGGAACTACTATTGGGCACGTGGCCTTTTCCTGTCCTAGTTATGGCAGTAAATGAGGGAGGAAAGGAGAACAATGCAACCAAGAGGTCGATGGGGTGCATTCGAAGCAGGTGTGGTGGTGTGCGTGTGCATGTGTGTAAGGTGTCCACCAGTGAGTGTTCACGACTTATCCCAATTGATTATGGTGTATAAGGTCGGTATTATGTCGTGGCACCTCCAAGCAGTAGAAAGGGCCCTGAAGCTAATATGAGTGGGATTAAAAATTTCGGGACGGACAAGAAGCACGCTGGGCCAGGAGAGTGGCAGGCAAGATGGCAGCTGCCTGCCGCTTCCCCACCCACATAGCTCGCACCCCACCCATGCCGCAAGCCCAGGCATATTGTGTGGTGTATGTACTCAGTATGAGTTTTGGCACTGGCAGAGATAGGCGAAATGCAACCAGATCGGCACAGCAAGCCGGGGAGTGACCATACGGACCTCACCCCAGACCCGATTCTAAATATTAGCTAAATATTTAAATGTCAAGCTACATGCTCCATCAGCATTAGATGAGTACTCACCAACAAGCTGTCGAACGAACAGTGATCTTACGGTTCCCTTTAATGCAAACATGGAGATCAAGATCATCCTTTGATATTCAGAGTGATGTGGCGTCAGAATGTGAAACTGTTTAGATAAAATAAGGTTATAAATTGTATCTACTCGTGAATGACTACACCGTGTCTTCTTCATGTTATAAAAATCTGTTGCGCTGACCCCGCCTCAGAGGATACGAAGAAGAGCTGACAGCACTTCCGTAAACAATGTTTAAAGAAACAACAACAAATAAACACCAGAAGCAAGAAATGAACTTCTGCGTGAAAACATCATCAGTCAATAAGTCATAGCTTCCAAAATATTGGCTTGATTCCCAAAAGTGATACCTTGTTTTGAAGCTTTGATTCTGCACCCTCATATTATGTGAAAATATGTCACATTTTGAAATGTGGCCACAAAATTTGGCCGTAAGGGCCTTACATATTTGACCCACTTGGTCCAGAATTGAATGAACACATTTTACTGAAGATGAAGAGAAAGAAGAATCTTTTCCATAACTTAAATGTTATTTACTATAACTATCCACTCCTGTAATGTGGGGGGTTCAGAAAGTAACCAGCGCTTTGTGAGAGATTTTTTACAAGCAACCAAACCAAACATATATTCATCAGGTTGCCTTGCCATAAAGTCAACATTTCCTAAAAATAATGTGGAAAATTGCAAGGGCAGATCAGTGTTAAGTATGTGTGGGAGTCTCTGCCCACATGTACGGGTTTAGGGAGGGAGGAGTCTTTTCTTGCCGTGGGTTGCGAACATGGCGAGCATTTTTATTATAAACACTGAACAAAAAGCCGTGCTGGCCAAAAGGATAAATGATAAAGAATAATGTGTTGGGTGCAAGAGGAATGACATTCCAGTGTGGCTCCTGGCCGGCTGATGAGCCTGTGCGCGGATCCCCTCTGCAAGATAGACAAACATTAAGAAAGCTCCCTGCCCCGGATCTGACCAGTCAGCGCCGCTTGGGCGCTGATTCGGCTGATTCGGCCGATCCGGGGCAGCTGTGCGGTTGTGAGGAGGGAAGCCTTGCTGGCGTCTGCAGCCGCGGCTTAACCACGCCCCATGGTCTGCCACACTGTGCTTTTTCGTGCTTTGTGAAACTCTGCCCAGAAAGGCTATCACAAAAATTTTGTTTTATCACGTAAGCAAAATGTGCTTTCTGCTTCGGTGTAATAATGAAACGCATAAAACACTTCCAACCAAACTCCTGCCATACATGACAGTTGGTGCATTTCCACTGGAATTTCCACACATCTAGCCAATCCTCATTTGATTTTGAAAGATTACCTTCTTTTTGTAATTTTCTTTAATGTATTCTGTAGTGTGGGGTTTTTTTTTGGTCATAAGGTCTTCATTAAATCTAGCGATTGCACCCTTATTTGAGTCATTTTGATAGGTACCGGAAAAAAAAAGTCAGTATTGGATCAACAAAGTTTGTTTTATTTATAATTTAATTGTCCCTTTTCTCGAAGGAAATGGAATGTTTTTATTCCTTTTGAGATCCAGGATCTAAACCTATGATCTATTTTATAAGGCTTGAACCCGGGATCATAAGCACACCATTTAATTATTTGTAATTTATAATACTGTTTATATTCTTCTCTTATTATATTCCAGATTTTTAATTGTACTTTGATCCATGTATTTTGCACATTATCTATAAATCTTAATGGAGAGTTCAATGTCTTTCCACCTGGCGCTAAGAGTTGTTTTTAAGACCAATATGTCTTTCAATATTCAGAATGGCAGACACACCTGATTGAGTAGAGTCAGCAACTGAAGTTTAACTCAAACATTAATATGTATGTTGTTCGACAGGAAGTAATTTGGAATCTGCGGCACCGCCTGTGTTTGAGATGATTTATGAACGAAACCCTGTAAGGTGTACGTTTGAGAGGAGGCTTGAGGTAAACACAAGTCCGCTAAATATCATCTACAACCCACAAGCCATCAAGAAAGTCACCGAATTCTTCTATAAGGGAAGGGTTCACACCTCAGGTATGTCAATTAGAAATGCTACACTTCAACTTATGGGTGCATGGGTCACCCAATATACAGTTAACCATGGGTGGGGCTGGCGTTTTTAGATTAGATTTACAATCTATCTATAGAATGCATTTATTTGGCTGAACAACTTTCGTTGTAAAAGAACATGTTTGTTAATAGAAGTTATTCTCCAGAATAACTTAGCAACTGTTAGGACCATTTCTTCAGCTGATCTCAGTGAGTATATAGCACTTGTATTCTTGATATGTCCAGCTGGCCAAGATACAGATGCCAAAGTCACATACCCTGGTCTAAACATGAACTGAATAGGTAAATATTTTCTTAACTCTACCCACCGCAAGATAATGGTTGCAGAAGGATCCTCAATTTGGATTTGAGTTAGAGCTTTTCGCAACAGGTTGCTGAATTCCAACAGATTAAGATTCCACTTTTTGTGTAACAGAGACAACACTGGTACATTGAATTGCTCAATAGTTCCTAAAGCCTTTTAATGTGGAAAAACATGTATCCAGGCTTGACAACAATTTGGGGGTTCACCATTTTTATTTTATGATAACCAATTATACTCAATAATACTTAAATGACAAAATAATTAAATCAACAGTCCCAATCAACCAGAAACCAGAAAAGAGTTCATGAATGAAACTACATTAACGAATATTCAATTACATGAAAATCTAAACCATGCAGATGAATCAATTATGTATTTGTTAATCCTAAATTATAGGATTATTATATATATATTATTAGGTAATAATGCAGAAACATACAAAAAATATGAAAATCAGGTTAGGTTTATATACCTTAGCTGTTAAACCAATCTTGTAATGTGTTATCTTAAATAGGGAAATTGCCACACTTGACCTGTCAATCTAACCACCCTGACCATAAAACCCCCATTCCTCTAACTAACTTTTTTTTTAATCTTCCTGAATGGTTAAAGAAAGTTCCCACCTAAATTAAACAACAGAAAGGAAAGAACACTGAGCCATCTATCCAAAACATTGCAAAACTAGACTGACTTGAAATAAAACTAAAAACTGAATTTCCAGTAACCTCCTAAATAAAATAACTAACATAAAAAATATTGTAATACCAATTAAATTATAGATGACACCTTTAGGACAAATCGAGGTGCAGTATGGGAACTATTTCCTTGACCCTCCTGCTAGGTGAGCCAAAGCGTTATGATGGTTTCACAAGCTAGGTCACAAAGGTCAGAGCTCAAAAAAAGTCTGGTTAACATACTTTCATTAATTTAGAAACGAGTCACATCAAATGTAATTGTAAAGCACTTTATTAAAGCTAGTCTGTGGTCTTTTATTGATTTATAAGCCAGTCACATGACATTTATCTTTTATAGTCCTTTAACAAAGCTAGTCTCAAACAATTGTCTGAAGGGAAAGGTCCACATCCAGAGGATGCTTGAAGAACTTTTCCATTGCCAGTCTTTCTGGTAACACTTTCTTATTACTACTTTGGAAATAGTCAGTACATCTTGAAAAAATTATTACTAACTGAAATAGTAAAACGCTTAAAAACGACTGACATGTCACATTCTCAGTCTTTAATATACTATCAAGAAGTAAATGAACAGGTTGTAGAGGTAAATATTAATTCCTTTTAAAAAGTGAAAGTAATTTTATACATCTAAACATAATATTTATTTCCCATTATACAAATTGTCAGTAAATTATATTGTCTTAAACATCTTGGATCCCAGGTTTCGGATACCAGTCAGAATTGGAGCTGAGAGTTGCTGAAGCTGCACGGAGGCAGTACAACAAGCTGAAGATGCAGACTAAGGCAGAAATCAGACAAACCATTGATCAGCTGCTCATAGGAGAGTTCATTGTAAGAGAGATTTGGTAGCAGTTCAAAGATTATTTACCAAAAAAGAATATCGAAGATGTGTTCCTTATTTGTTGCAGGAGAGTAGTAAACGCTGGACCATGAAACTGGATATCAGTGCGCCCCAAGTGATTTTCCCCGATGACTTCAAATCGGGAAACCCCATGCTCGTTATTGTTGATTTGGGACGGATTCTCCTCACCAACTCCCAAGGTAAAGTTACCTTTTACTCAGCTACTATAAAACGAATGACATAATTTCTCCTAATCCCCTACCTTTTATACTAACTTTTACTATATTCTGTCTCTATTCTTTGTGTTCCTTTCAAAGATGAGACTAAGCCTTGTGTAAAAGCTGTGCAAGCTGAAGGTGAGGAGATGAGTGATGATGAGTACAGAACACCGCTTGCTACACCCCCGGAGTCACCACCTCCCGAACTAGACACTCCTCTGAATGAACAGACAAAGAACCTTGAGCTTCCCCACTTGAAATCACCAGAAGCTACACAAGCCTACAGCAGAAAACTTTATGAGAGATACTCCTTGACTTTCAAAGACCTCCAAATCATGGTCGGCCACTTCAAAGACAGCTGGAAGCATCTCCAAGACAGCGAAGTGGGCCCCACCCACGTGGTGGAGAAGTTTAACGTTTTGCTACAGCTGGAGCAGAGACTGCGCTACACCTCAGACCCCCAGCTGCCTGGGGCAGTGCTCTCAGGAACCTTGCCGGACCTTAAGGTTCACATTAACCTGGAGAAGATGACCGCACTTAGAAGCTGCCTCACCAGACTCAGTAGTCCCAATGATGGGACTGAAGATACAGGCAAGACTGGTGATAGAGGTCAAAGTGGACGGTCGCCAGACCCTCTCGTTCTCCGCCACGAGAAGATCTTTCAAAGGGAGGACAGCTCGTGGAAGCTTCAAGGATCTGCCAAAAATCTGACCCAGAGTGTTATGACATTGGAGCAGCACACAAGGGAGGTGTTGGTGGAATCCCGTTTACTCCTAGCAGAATTCAACATCAACTACATGCAACTTGGAGTGGAAAGCGATGGCCGCTATATATCTGTCCTCAAAGTATTTGGCACAAATGCTTATTTTGTGAAGAGGCCTTATGACGCAGAGGTCTCTCTGACTGTTCATGGGCTTTTGCTAGTCGACACATTGCAGACCTATGGCTCAGATTTTGACCTTTTGGTGGCCTCTCACAAGCACCTCAGTTTTGACATACCCACGGGAAGTCTCAGGGAGAGTCAGCTCTCGTCTCCTGTGTTATTGGAAGGACGGTTCCCCAAGCATCAAGGACTCGAGTCACATCCTGGAGGGCATGGGGACAGAGTCTCTACCCTCAGCTCCTTTCTCAAAGATGAGGAGGCCCTAATAAAGCTTGAGTATCAGTTTGTCAGCTCTGACTGCCCCTCAATGCACTTGGATAGCTCCCTTCAAGTGACAAGCATGCAGGTCAACAATCTGGACATCATCCTCAACCCTGAGACAATAGTGGAGCTCCTTAAGTTCCTTCAGAAGTCTTTCCCCAAAGAGGAGGTGTCCTGGACGCCATCGAGCCAGCAGACTTCACAGCCAGAGGATGAGAGAGAGGGTACTTACCAGTCCACCTACGATCAGAACAAAGAGGTTACGGTGGAGATCCATCGTCTCAACCTGCTCCTGCTTCGAACTGTGTCCACCGGCACTGTCCTGGGCCCAGAGAAGAAAGGTTTAAAGATTGCCACAGCCAGTGTCAATGGAACCAAAGTGAATTTCTCCATGGGCAGTCAGATGGAGATGAATGGATCACTTGGGTCCATGCAGTTAGTTGACCTGTCTCAGGAAGGGGGCCGTAGCCAGTTTGTGGTCAGCATTGGAAATGTTGAGGACAACTCCTCGACTCCTGGGGGAGTTTCCATTTTTGCGGACACAGAAAGTTCTACTTCAGAAGCTCTGAATTTCCACCTCCTTGAGAAGTCCCAAGGAGAATGCTACCTGCAGCTCCAGATGGCGTCTTTGCACTACAACCACTCAGCTAAGTTTCTGAAAGAGCTCAGTCTGTCTGCCAATGAGGCAGAGGACAATTTTCGCACCATGTTGAAAAGCGCTGCCACCAAAGTCTCCACTGTGTTGGTCACCAAGACGGCAGAGTACAGCGGCATGGTGTCCCTCTTCGAGACGCCCTCGCGGCGAAGTCGCACCCATAGCCAAAGCTTGCCATACCCATTTGAAGGAGAGGATGATCTTTCTTTAAATGAGGAGTCTCCGTTAGACACATTGTTGGTGAAGCTTACTCTGAATATCAGCATTGAATCACCAGTTGTCTCCATCCCACGTAAGCCTGGACACCCAGAGCTTTTGGTTGGTCACTTGGGGAGCATTATAATCCAAAACTTTGTCGCCGGCCAGGACTCTGAAGGTGAACGGCTGCAGGTGTCTGTAAAAGATATCAGGCTTTATTCACTTAACATGAGTCACTTGGTTTTGAGGAAGACCCCCGGAAATGACAGCACTGGGGCCGGCTCACCCTCCCACAATGGAAGCACCAGTCAGAATGAACCCCAGTTCACACGGCACAACTTCTTTGAGTCTCTCAGTCGGGGCAAAGGTGAGAGGACTTGTGATATAATGTGTGACATTGTTCAGTCATTATAAGGTATAACATCCACAATTGTTTATGTATGGAGGCAAAACAGTCATAATGTTTTTGAGCTTGTAGGAAAGTTATTTACATACATTTTGTAGTTGGGGAAATATTTACAGCTCATTTTGTAGTTTACATGTTTTTTGAGCTGTGCAAATCAGTCTTTTACATGTTCAAAATAAATGTTTACCTTTGGGGGGAAAACAAACTCAAGCACACATTTGCAAGTGCAAGACATGAACTTGAGATTAAGAACACAATTTTTTTTACACACAATAATTTTAGACACAATAATTCACAACACATCAACCCACCCACCCCCATTCCATTTTCATAGATATATTGCCTTTCCACAAAGTTCTTTTCAATTTATAGTGAAATATTTTTTTTTCTTCTTAAATTAGCATTTCATATATTAAAAGACTCCACCATTCAGTTCACGCTTGAGAAAGTTCCGATCGATGAAGGGGCCCAGTTCACTTTTCTCACAACAGATGAGCCCTACCAGAGCACTGGTTTACTGCGGGTTGAGGGCAAATTCGTCAATCCTGTCCAGGTACAACACACTACCAACACAGACAAAAATAAGGCAAGGGAGTTTTTGTTGCAGCTTTTTTTATCAACGGCCTTGATTGAAGAAGGGTCATGTAAGCAACACTTGTTTACTTGTATAGCACAATTCATACACAGTCAATTCAAAGTGCCTTACAAAAGACATAAAAGGCATTTCATTTATAAAAATAGATATTACACTAATTTCAGTTCATTTAGGAAAATCAAAATTATTAGTCTAAAATGATTTGTTTTGAACTACTGCAAAATAAGCTTTCAAAGTAATACTCAACATCAATAGATTCTTCTGGTTTATTAATCTTGCAAACAAAGTAGACAACAAAGAATTATAAAAACATTTAAATAATAAAGGTAAAAGATTGTCTACTTTTTAAAATATTTGACCTTGTTGCAACAGGTGTTCCTGTGCAAGCCTGTGTATGAGCAGGTCCTCCAGACATTGGACAACCTCTCTCTGATCGAAAAGGAGCGGGCCACGCCCAGCCAGCCCCCTACCCCTCCACCGCCCACCCCTTCATCCTCCAAACCCCATCACTTCCCGGACCCCCAGGGAGGGCTTTTCGCCAGGGACCGTCCGCATATCAACCGTATGCAGCACTCCTCCCTCTCCTCCCCTTCACCACTGCAGTCTCATAACCCGTCCTTCCAGCTGCCATCCTTCACACAGGTGAGGGCCACCTTCCGTGTGGCAGAGCTCCATGTCCAGCTCAGCGCCGACCTTACTCAGGGTTCTCAGGGCTTAGTCAGTCTGCGCTTCCAGGACCTGGAGGGGGACTTCACCAAAGATCACCCCAACCTGCTGGCTGTCCAGCTTGCCCTGCGCTCGCTGCTCATGGAAGATCTGCTGGAGCAGAACCCAGAGTCCAAGTACAAGCACCTCATGGTGTCCCGCGGGGCCCCCAAGCCCTCCACCTTCAGCCCCAAGGAGTACCTGTCCCAGAGCTGTCCGTCTTCGTCCAACGCCCTCTATCCGGCCATGCCCCGCTCGCTGCCTGCACACATGGAGGAGGCCCAGAATGTTTTCCAGCTCTACCAGAGGCACCCCAGTACCGCTCCAGCTCCCAACCGGAACAAGGCCCAGGAGGGTCAACCCTGCCCCACAACTCCGCCTCCGTCCCCCACCCGTCACACACCCTCGCCGCACCCACCACCCGACTTTGACGACTCGCTAGTACACATCAATGTCCTGCTGGTTGACCGACGCCACCCAGAGTTTAAATCCCGCTACGGTGGTGTAAGCAGGAGCATGGATGTGGACTTCAACTGCCTGGACGTTCTCATCACGCTGCAGACCTGGGTGGTCATCCTCGACTTCTTTGGCGTGGGCTCCACCGCCAACAACCACGCAGTGAAAGTCCCCATCAGCTCACCCCAGCATGTTCAGGGGCACCCTCTGTACGAGCCAGATGTTGAGATGGATGAGGCAACGGAAGTGGTCAACACTAGGCTGGACCTTAAGGTTGGAAATTAGAATCAATGATGACTAGTCAACATATACTAGTGAGTGAATTGAATTGAATGACCTTTTTTGATGTTGGTGAGCAGTACTCGGCAAGTGGAATTTCATTGAGGGGTTTTATTAGAGTAATTATTTGATATCTATCTATATCAAGGTTTTTCAAAAGTTTTTCATCAGTTCATATTTAAAGCACTTTTTATAGACGAGGGCAAGTGCTTTAAAGAATGAGAGAGGTACACAAATCATTCCTCAGGAAATGATTTTCGATGACCATTTCTCCAATTATTTATCTATTGAACTATTTTTGAACTATTTCTAGTATCCATCCATTTTCTTGCCACTTATGGATCTGGATTGGCCATATACATTCACTGAGCTAGCGCCACAGTGAATGGCGACTTCGCCATGTAGAAGAGATGTAGAAGAGATGCAGAGGAACGCTCAGTGTGTTTTTATTTTAGATTTAGATTTATTTCCGAGTTTCTTACATGTATAAAACGAAAAACATGAACATAAGTAAGACGGTTTCGCTCTGTCCCACTCCTGAGGTTGAAGAGCTAGCTAGCTATCAGTTTAAAATGTTTAATTAATTAAAAATTTTGAAGATTGTTGATTTATAGAAGATTGTTTGAAAAATGTATACTTAAATAAGACACGACACAATAAATAGTGACTCTTCAGGATAATACGCAGCAAATAATTTTTGATCATTATTTCTCCCAAATTATTGGTCTGGAATTATTAGTCTTAAACAACTACAAACAATTCTCAAACAATTCCTGTCAATCGATTCCTCTAACACATTTACCCTCGGCCTAAATGCACTGGGACCTCTAAAATTCAGGATCATTATTTCTCTTGTCTTAGTCAATTTTTCTTGATCTACTTCAAGCAATAAAAAAAGAAAATACCAATATCGCTCACTCAGTGGGCTTGGGCTTGTTTCCTACACCTAGACGGTGCCATTGCGGAGTTTGAGACACTATCGAAAAACCCTTAAAAAAAGATATACGCCTGATGGATTCAAGAGAGCAGGTGGAAGATTTACTCTCTACAATCCTACAGAATTCTGCAACAGATATACCCGCATGTCATAATAGTTACGTGGATTTTATAGGGTTGAATGTTGAAATTTCCAGCAGCTGAACTAATACACGCCCTGATAGTTGATTTTGTTTAAAGAAAAAAAAAAAAAAGATTTTGAATTATGATCTTTAATAATTTCTTTGATCGATGATCTTTAAG
This sequence comes from Zeus faber, assembly GCF_960531495.2. NCBI lineage: Eukaryota > Metazoa > Chordata > Actinopteri > Zeiformes > Zeidae > Zeus > Zeus faber. Next base: position 30,516,553 of record NC_137194.1, on the reverse strand, counting down.
AAATCTATTCTTAAATTAACTCTGAAAATAATAAATACACATAGTGTAATACACATTGGTTTATTTTTTTCTATATTCAGACCTGGGGGGCAAACCTGATTTAGTTATTCTTTTATGGAGATACTTTCAGATGTCAATTAACAGGTGAGACAGATTTCACATTCTTTCTATCCATACTGGGACCCTTCATACAACAGAATGGGTGAAGGATTTGGACCAACTTGAATCAAAAGACAAGGGACTTATTTTTAATCACTTAAGGCTTTTTGTTGACTTTGTGGAATCGTTAAATCCTACATGTACATTTTTGTTTTTCTTTGGAGTGTTGAGTTTAGCCCATGCTTAACTGTTCTGTCTTTCAGATTCAATTTAATAACAGGTTGCACATCCTACAAAGTCTGTCATGTGTATGTTATTTTAATTTCTTTTAAAAATGTTTTTATTAGGTTCATTCACTCTCTCTCGTGCTGAATAAGAAAACCAATGAGCTCGCTAAAGCCAGTGTTTCCATATTATCCACTCACCTGGAAATGCTTGGTTTGTATTCAACTAATTTGGTTTCTTGCAATACTCATCATGCATACCAATTCCCAAGCACAAACTTTGAATATGCATGTAATAGCTCACTTTTTTATGTCAAATGCTTCAGACGGTGACCTGTCATTGCAAGGCAGTCTGGGAAGTTTGTCCCTGAGTGACCTGACCCCTCATGGCGACCTCTACCGAGAGCGCTTCACCACGCGGGGAGGGGAAGCCTTGGTTTTCAACATTCACAAGTAGGTTTACCCATTTAAGCATGCCTTGCTCCTATGATCTTAATCTAGGGACGCAATTGGTCAGTTGTGCTTGCTGGTCTGTTTTGGTGTTCATAGCCTGGAGGAATTTCCAATCTTAGGATAGCTAAAGTTAACAGACAATTTCAGGTGATTCCTGCATTATTTGCTCGAGCTGTCAATCTTTCCTGATTCCTACTATATTACTGCACAAAATTGCAAATTTAGCCGATTGCCACACTTTTGTTTGTCGTCTTTTGTTTTATGTTCGTCCTCACAAATATATTTACCTAGCGATGCTACAAACGTTTCCTGCCTGACTACTAAGCTAAGGCTAGCTGCACTAACTGGTGACTAGCTCTGGAATGCAAACAAACCAACTGCTATAGTATACATTTATACTCACATATAAGGTAAACCAAAAGCAGTAACGTGTACCATTCTGTCTGACATGTATTCCAAGCAAACGTAAGGGTGGAAAAACAGAATGTATGGGTGAAAAACAGGATGTAATTTAGGGTGGCTCAGTCTAATTTTACTTAAATATATTTAGCTTATATATGCCACCAATATAGACTGAAGAGATGACAATAGGGTGGGTCCAAGAAGCAAGAGAGGGGAAACCAGCATCTTACAAAGACAACTATGGAGAAACATAGGAAGGACCTGGCCGGAAAAGATAAGAAGGACCAACTTGAATGTATAAAATGTTTAGGTTGAGTCTGGAAAAAATCAGTTGTTCTGCAAACCAGCTCAGCCCTTGTTACTCTGTAATAAAGGTCTACCTAAGAACTCAACTCCGCCTCGACTGCTGCCTTTTTTGATAAAGAATCGAAGACTCTTTCTCCATGGCACTACCTTCCAGCGTCTAGCTATTTTTAACTATTTTTAAATGATTTATCCATCCATGATTATTACCTGTGAAGCTAATAAAGTGAGATCCTGGAAGGTGTATTTCCCTAATCTCACAGGAGCTGGGCTAGTTGTAATTGATATTGACCTTCTCATCTGAATCTGGGTCAAATAGACAAAGGGTGAATTTCCCCAAAAACTGGAGTTTCACTTAAAATTTTTGTAAAGAGATCATGAATGAGGTGCATCAACAGACGGCAGCAAAAATAATGCACAGTATGAAAACAGCTTCCAATAACATATTTCAGTATAAGAGGTCTGTTTGACGGTGAGCATGCTTGATAATTAATAGCTGTAACAAATTCATCCAAACATGGACTAACTAACATAGATTTTTTTAATTTTTATTTATCCCCTTTCCCTTTTTATGGTCCAACTAGGTATGGTGATCCCGACCCTCTCATGGAAAGGGAATGCGACATCAAGGTGGCCCTTCAGATGGCCTCGGTGCAGTATGTGCACACGCAGCGCTTCCAGGCAGAGGTGGTAGCTTTTATTCAACACTTCACCCAGCTCCAAGATGTCCTGGGCAGGCAAAGGGCAGCCATGGAGGGCCAAGCTGTGAGTGGTACCCCAAAGAGTCCAAAAGAAAGGGGGGGGGGGGGTAATATTGCAGTGAGATTTCAGATATGTATCATCTTCCGCAGAAGAATTGTGTTCGAGGAATTAAACATTTGTCCAGTTGAACTGCATTTAAGCACAGTGGGGCTCATTCATGAACAGTGCGTGGCACAAATTCAAGAATGTGGAATTTACGTTCATTCTTGAATTTGTTCTTACTAACAAAATTCGAATTGCCCTGTGCATACACACACATCACATCCCAGAGTCCTAGAAAGAGATATAGCTGAACTCAAACTAAATATAATTGCCATGTTAGAATTTCCCACTGCACCAAAAACCCAGAAACACCTGCTAACGTCTGGAATTTGTCATTAGTGAGTGAGGTTACACCCAGTTACATCCTGCTCCGATCGGCTCTGATGGAAATGACACCTGGGTAGACACGCAAATTTCCGCCCCTTTACCGGCCCAATGTGATGCACGTTGAAGTTCCAGACGTTAGCGCATAAATAGACAGGGATATCGGTGTATCATTAGATAATTGCATATCCGATTTTTGAATCCAAAATCAGAAGTTATTGACTTTTATCCCTGCATGTGGGACCATAAAATATTTTGAGTGTGGGGACCACTCTGTGGGCACCACTCCGTGGGGACTGCAGTGGAGAACTCTCTCGCTCCCCGAGGGGCTACAGCACCGCCCCAAGCTGCGCGCACCGGGCTGATGCTGGCATAGTAACTCTACTGTTTTTCCCAATCACACTGGAACCAGGCCATGCCCCTTTTCCAGTATGTGACATTGAATGTAACATACCAGGGAAAAGAAAGAAAGGCATACTCCACCACTCTGGCAATGGGAAAGGTGTCAATCACCTATTTTTATTGGGTTAATCCGCGGGGATTTACCCAATAAAAATAGGTGATTGACACCATTCCTGTGGATACCCACTAATTTTGGCGTAAAAACGGTATAGGTAAAAATCATGATTAGCTACCATCAACATACCACAACTCCATTCTACATGCCATTGGGACTTTGCACACGCAGGTTATAAGGGATCCACATACGCTCACCGGCCACTTTATTAGGTACACCTTGCTAGTACCGGGTTGGACCCCTTTTGACTTCAGAACTGCCTTAATTCTTCATGTCATAGTCAACAAGGTGTTGGAAACATTCCTCAGAGATTTTGGTCCATATTGACATGATAGCATCTGCTAGATTGCTGCAGATTTGTCGGCTGCACATCCATGATGCGAATCTCCCGTTCCACCACATCCCAAAGGTGCTCTATTGGATTGAGATCTGGTGACTGTGGAGGCCATTGGAGTACAGTGAACTCATTGTCATGTTCAAGAAACCAGTTTGAGATGATTTGAGCTTTGTGACATGGTGCATTATCCTGCTGGAAGTAGCCATCAGAAGCTGGGTACACTGTGGTCATAAAGGGATGGACATTGTCAGAAACAATACCCATGTATGCTGTGGCATTTAAACTATGCTCAATTGGTACTAAGGGGCCCAAAGTGTGCCAAGCAAATATCCCCCACACCATTACACCACCACCACCAGCCTGAACCCTTGATACAAGGCAGGATGGAGCCATGGTTTCATGTTGTTTACACCAATTCTGACCCTACCATCTGAATGTCGCAGCTGAAATCGAGACTCATCAAACCAGGCAACGAGGCAAACCAGGTGAGCCTTGTGCGAATTGTAGCCTCAGTTTCCTGTTCTTAGCTGACAGGAGTGGCACCCGGAGTGGTCTTCTGCTTCTGTAGCCCATCTGCTTGAAGGTTCGACGTGTTGTGCATTCAGAGATGGTATTCTGTTTAACTTGGTTGTAACGAGTGGTTATTTGAGTTACTGTTGCCTTTCTATCATCTAACCAGTCTGTCCATTCTCATCTGACATCAACAAGGCATTTTCGTCCACACAACTGCCGCTCACTGAATATTTTCTCTTTTTCAAACCATTCTCTGTAAACCCTAGAGATGGTTGTGTGTGAAAATTCCAGTAGGTCAGCAGTTTCTTAAATACTCAGACAGGCCCGTGTAGCACAAACAACCATGCCACATTCAAAGTAACTTAAATCCCCTTTCTTCCCCCTTCTGATGCTCGGTTTGAGCTTAAGCAAGTCATCCTCACCATGTCTACATGCCTAAATGCAATGAGTTGCTGCCATGTGATTGGCTGATTATCTATTTGTGTTAACAAGCAATTGAACAGGTGTACGTAATAAAGTGGCCGGTGAGTGTAGATCTCCAAGCAGGTGTGACAATGGCATATTTACAGTAGCATATTAATTAGAGGATATTGCTTAAGAAGAGATAACCAGGATCCATTTACTGTGATAGATCAATGGTTCAATTAGCATTTTTACGCATATATTGCTGAATGAGGCCCAAGGCTGCTGCATCGAGCAGTACGTTGGTTGAAAAATGGTGAACCTATCCTTTAGGCATAACCGAACTACAGAATGTTTTGATACCATAAAAGTAATTCCACTACCCATGATGTTTTCTAATCAATTACTGATGTTCCACTGAACAGTGGATATCAATGTGTTCTAAAATCTTTTAGCTCACATCACACTTATTAGTTATTATTAAATTATTTTTTCTTTTATTTTCCTCCTGTCGCTGGTCAGGTACGTGAGCACCCTCAGAGGACCTCCAGAGTGCTCCTGGACATTGAGGCAGGCGCGCCGGTGCTCCTGATCCCAGAGAGCTCACGCTCGCCGCGTGTCATTGTGGCCAATCTGGGCCAGCTGCGGGTGCGCAACTACTTCCGCCCTGCGGGCTCGCATGGTACCTTTTCACTCCATGACAAGGTAGAGAAACTTACCATGGCTCACACCTTTTTCCCATCTCTGGTGAGTTCCCCTATCCACGCTACAGCCTTGTTCCTGCTGTGCGCACCTAAATCTTGTCGCTGCAATCGTAAGGCATTTTTATATCCCGCCGTCTAAAAGTTTTAACGGAGGAGAGGTATTTGAGGCTCGCCCAAAGCTGAATTGTGTGTTTGTTGTACTTCTTTCAGCCACACTAAAAGGTCAGTTCAGGGCTGAATTTGGGGCTGTCAAGATCATGAAAATTTAGTTGACGATGAATTGTCATACAAATAACTGTGATTCACAATTTAATTCTTATTTGTTCATGCCACTATTGTAGTTATTGTAGTCTACCTACTTCAAAACAGCTATTTATTGACATTGAACATGACTGGGTCAGTCCCTATTCCTAAGGTTATAGTCGGGGAAACAGTTAAGTCAAGTCAAGTCACACTTTATTTATGAAGCTCATTTCATACCAGGGCAACACAATGCACTTTACAAAGGAATACAAAAAAGAAAGGGAGAACATAGTTGTCAGCTGGTCATTACAAAAGAATGCCCCTGAAACAACAGCAACAACAAAAGCAACAAAGACAACAAAATCAACAATAATAATCAACGACTCCAACCACAGTAGTGACAACAGCATCAGCAACAGAAAACAACAAGAGCAGCAACAACACGCAAAGACGTCACCAGAACCGGAAGTGGTAGTTCTCACTGGAACCGGAAAAGTCACTCAGGTTAGAGATGGTTAAGTTGAGGTATAAGGTTAGAGATGTTGTGTACCAATACCAGCAGCAGACAATAGCAGCAACAAAAACAACAGCAGCAGCAACAGTAGCAGCAACAGTGCACAAGCGAAGATGTCACTTGAACCCAAGTGGTAGCTCTCACCAGAACCAGAAATCTCATCTGTATTGAGTCAGCAGTGTGTACCATCTCATCTCAATGAAGTAACGCACAGCAAAGACTTCACCGGAACCGGAAGTGGTAGCCCTCACCGGAAAAGGAAATTTCAACTGTGTGCACCATCTCATCTTAATCCAGTCACAGTCCTTTAATTAGCATCCATAAGTTACAGATCAAGTTTTAAGTCTGACCTCGGGAGGGAGATCCTTTTGACTCTCTCTCTCCGAAAACACACCCTTCTTATGATCTTATAACTGTAATGACACAACAGAAACAACAACAGCAACAGAAATAGCAGCTGCAGCACAACAGCATCACCAGCAGCAACAACAACAGAAAAACAACAGACAGCAGCGCACACGCAAAGACCTTACCAGAACCAGAAGTGGAAACTAGAAAAATCACTCAGGTTAGAGATCTTAGAAATGGTTTAGTTCAGGATGAAGGTTAGAGATGTCTAAATTAGGGTATAAGGTTAGAGATGGTTAAGTTTAGGGATTGTTATGTTTAGGTATAATGTTCGAGATGGTTAAGTTAAGGAATAAGGTCAGAGATGGTTAAGTTTAGGTATTAGGTTAGCACCAGCAACGACAATGCCAGTTAAGGTATAAAAATAGCAGCACCAACGACAACACCAGTGGCGACTAAACCAGCAGCAGCAGCGCACAAGCGAAGACGTCACCGGAACCAGAAGTGGCAGCCCTCACCGGAAACGGAAATTTCAACTGTGTACACCAGCTCATCTTAATCCAGTTACGGTCCTTTGATTAGCGTCCCTAAATTACGGGTCAAGTTTTCATTCAGACCTCGGGAGGGAGATCGTTTTGATTCTCTCTCTCCGAAAACACACCCTTCTTATGATCCTCTCACTGTAATATCACAACAGAAACAACAACAACAACAGCAACAGAAATAGCAGCAGCAGCAGCCACAAAACAACAACAGACAGCATCAGCAACATCAACTCCAGCAGTAACAACAAAAAACAACAGCAAAAAAGACAACAGCAACCCAAAGTCATTCAGGTTAGAGACAGTTAAGTTGAGGTATAAGGTTAGAGATGTTTAATTTAAGCTATAAGGTAAGCGAGGGTTAAGTTTAGCTATAAGGTTAGCAGCAGCAACACAGACAGACAAGACAAGACAGACAGACACGTCAGTCAGTCATAAGTTTTTAACCTGCTTTTAAAAGTATTCAGTGTGGGGGGTCTCTCTCAGGTTCCTCGGTAGGGTGTTCCATTTACTTGGGGCATAGATACAGAAGGCAGCCTCTCATGCTTTAGAGTTGGTAAGAGGGATAGTTAAAAGACCACTGCCTGTCGACCTGAGAGTTCTTGGTGGTTCGTGTATAATAAGCATTTATTTTATATACTGAGGTGCAAGGCCATTTCTAGCTTTATCTACAAGGAGCAGAATCTTAAAATCAATTCTAGTTTTGACAGGGAGCCAATATAGAGATGTGAGAACAGGTGTACTTCTTTGTCCCAGTGAGAACGCGTGCAGCTGCATTTTGGATCAACTGTAGCCTCTGCACAGCTGATTTTGGGAGGCCGGTGAATAGGCCATTACAGTAGTCTAATCTACTTGTTATGAATGCATGGATAATTTTTTCAGAGTCTGCTTTTGACCGGATATAGTTAAGGGTTTTTATTTATTTTTTTAATCTGTTTCTCTCAAAGATTAAGAAAAGAAAGAAGACGATACTTGAACTATTATTCTTTATTATTTCATATAGTTATTGCTTCTTAAGGAACAAAGGTCCTACAGATTTCACTTACCTTTAAACCTTCACAAATGGGTTACACTCGTCCATTTCTGTCGACCAAAATGTATTTTTAACCAAATTTGTGGCCATAACTTACAAAAAGAAAACAATGACTTTGACAAAAATTAACATGCCAGTCATTGCTTTGCATAATGGTTACAGTTTGTTTGGTAGAAAGCTGCCCTTTCCAAGACCACAACTCCTAATGGATGTGGTCTGAGAAAGGGTATGGATGTCTGTTCAATATGTCCGTTCCCTCATTACCTCATTAAATAAACTCAAAACCAAGAAGTTTCAGCTTCTCCTGTCTCCCCTTCTGGTGTTTTATCTAATGGTTAATTATTTTTTAAACACTCACAGACTCGGTGGGCTTCTGCTGTTCAGGGAGGTCAGGATAGTTATTTCTTATTTAACTTATAATATAAGGAATCTAACCAATCTGGAATTTTGCATTATGAATTTCATTTTTAGTAAAATTATATTGAAAACCATAAGTGACAACCATAACATCCATAGATTGTGTGTAGAATATGATCATGAGCTAAGCCCTACTATATACAGTATCTGCATAGTGTCCTGGACTCACTTCATAGACAGCAATGAAACAAAAATGCCTTATGAATGCAGCGCTCACTAATGTTTTGATTATTTATACAGCTGAAACCAATCTATGACATTGTATATGTTTTCAATTGATGTCTTCTCAATGTGTATTTTCTTCTTGGAACCAAACAGTGTAAAAATACAATGCAAAACAAGTCAGTGTATAGCACCTGAGGAAATATACTGGAGTTAAATATTGCAAATTGTTCTGCATCTGCATCTCATGTTGTCTGTAAAGAATTTGATTTTGCACGCAAATTCTTACAAGGATTCGTCACATTACAAGGTATAAATAAATACTTTACTCAATATTGTACTACACAAAGTATCACAATATCAAGCGCTCACTGTATGAGATCAAACAACACTGACCTTGACATTCGGTTTATTCTTCTTTTATGAGTATAGTTTTGGTCATTTTCTGTGTGTCTCTACCTCTCTTTACCCGAATAGTTTGTCTCTCTTCACTGCACCCTATAATAAAAAGCCAAAGTTGGCTAAAAATACATAAAATAAATATAGTTTTATAGATGTTATCCTTTTTGTCGTAAAGGACATATGTCCGCCTCGTTTCATGTTGTGTGAGGTTGTCAACAAACTGATTGCTTAGATGTGTACAGATTCATCTTCCGGCTGCTCCCGTTAGGGGTGGCCACAGCGGATCATCCGCCTCCAATAGCTTCTGTTCTGCGCATCTTCCTCCCTTACACCAACCGCCTGCATGTCCTCCCTGACCACATCCATAAACCTTCTTTTTGGCCTTCCGCTTGTCCTTTTACCTGGCCGCTCCATCCTCAGCATCCTTCTCCCAATGTAACTCTCATCTCCCCTACACACATGTCCTAAACCATCTCAATCACGCCTGTCTCACTTTTTCACCAAATTGTCCCACCTGAGCTGTCCCTTTAATGTCCTCATTCTTAACCCTGTCCATCCTTGTCACTCCCAATGAAAATCTCAACATCCTCAACTCTGCCACCTCCAGTTCAGCCACCTGCCTTTTTGTCAGCGCCACCGCCTCTAAACCGTACAACATACTGTAGCTGGTCTCACTACTGTCCTGTAGACCCTCCTCTTCACTCTTGCTTACCCCAAAAAAGAATTGTGCTGAGCGAAATTCCTTCATTGATAAACAGGGTTTCAATGACCGCATATACATTTGTAAATACTATTGTCATGCAAATACATTGCAATAAGGTCGTGCCAGGTGTGTAATGGCCGTAAGAAGTACCAACTTGCCTTTGGATGCACTTTGTCCGGGAATGACATTGATTCCATACTATTGGAATAACTCTGCCATTTACTTTCACAGAACGGAAGTATGGTATAAAAAGCATGTCTTGCTCAACAAAAAAATTGCTTCACATATTTAGTCAAGCTGTTCATTCATTTTAACCATTTAGAATATATTTTGGTCTATTTTTGGCCAATTTATTTATTTATAGTGTGGCACGGTGGCGCAGTGCATTGCACTGCTGCCCCACAGCAAGAAGGTCCTGGGTTTGATTCCCGCCTGGAGTGCTGTTGGCTCCGTGCTCCGGCGGGTTATCTCCCAAATAGGAGCCTTTCTGTGTGGAGTTTGCATGTTCACGCGTCCACATATGCTGCCCACTGCTCCTGGCTGTGGCCCCGGAGGAAGGACAAGCCAGGATGGGTTAAATGTCACCGGCCACCATCCAAAGCATGTGTGTGCAAGCATGTGTTGTAGTGTGGTGTGCTGTGTGACAAATAAAAATTGTTCTTGTTCTTCTCTTCATTGATGCTGTTGAGAATATCTTGCTCTCTTGCAGGTTGGATCTAGCCAGTCGCATTTTCAGAATACTTTCCACAGGGTATAATACAAAAAAGTACTTTTAACGGCACCCAAATTGGTACTGGTATTTTGATACTTTGGTTGTGTTCGATGCTCTTGCTGTGTGCCTTACTGAGCATTCTTTACACCCCTGTTTGAATGTATTGATGAAAGGAATTCAGTGACTTACCGTGAGAAAGGCTTCCTCCTTTGATTATAAGGATTTCTGTATGCATCTAGTGTTGTGTGCTATTCATCCGTTTTCCTAATCATGAGTACACTCTGATCAGCCATTAATTGGACAACATACATGTACACTTTGATTGTACCAAAGAACAAATTCAAATAACATAAATCACAAATACAAGCGTGTTTGCAAAAAAGGCTCATATGTGAACTTCACCTCCAGTCTGATCAAATGTGGATTTAATGAATGAGGTCCGTTTCATTGAGTTCTCTGTGCTTCACTCCCTTTACTCTGCAGATACTTATCTGTTTGTGTCCCGTTTGTTCCTTCCTTTTTAAAAAAGGATCCGGCCCAAAGCACCAGAGGCAGTAGCAGCGAAGGAGACAAGTCCAAAACCTTCAAAACCAGCACCACCTCTTCCTCTGGGATTACTTTGGGCAGGCCTCTGCCCTCCCCCCACAGCCCAGGTATACACTCGCAAGTCGGTGGGCTTCCCTGCATTAAGCAGCACTGTGGACTTATATGCAGTCCGTAGGTATTTAGTCAGTGCAAACGGGTGATGGAAGTTCTCTGTGCTGGTAGCTGATGGCAAAACTTTTTGTCTTTGATTCTCCAGCTCATTTAGATGGCAGGGTAGGATAGATCGCAAAGTAACTCCAAATTTGAATACATTTCCTATCTACTGAACCTTGCTCCTCCTTTACCTTTTAATGGCATGCAATTATTATTACCAGCATGAATTTACGTGATCGTACCTGGCTATGTCTTGGACAAGGATCGACTCAACTTTCTAAATGGTCTAATGAAACGAACAATTTACTGTTGAAGTAAATCTCATAATAACTGCACTGCCCATTCCATAAATGATCATGGATAACATCATTAAAACAATTATATATTCGAGTACATGCACATACAAAATGTATGGGCATGCCCGTGCATGCCTATTCAAATGGCACAGCTTAACAAAATATAAGGACAACTTTGCAATAAGGATTAAGCATACAATGTGAAAAAGTAGGCATATTAGAACTCCGATCAGTCGAGTCAGGGTTTCTTCAGTCATTGAGTCGCATTTATGTGGACTGACAGGGGCTCCGCTCACCGCGCACGAGTGTCCTCTTGGGTGCGTGTGTGAGGTTGAAGGTCACACGCCCCGCGCTCGGCTTGCATCTCTAGCGCTTCCTTGGCCTCATGTTAGTTGCTATCCATGCGTGCGTCTCGTGCTTCACATATTGGATGATGATGTCACAAAGCACCCCAGCTGCACAGAGCTGCTCGCTGTTCGCTTTTTTATTCAAAATTTATTAATATAACACAGGTCGTGTGTCCAAATTGCAAATTCGACGTGCGTGCGTGCGTGCGTGTGTGTGTGTACAGTATATATAGTGTGTGTGTGTGTGTGTACAGTATACAGTATATACACACACAGACGTGGACAAATTTGTTTGTACCCTTATAGCTCATTGAAACGATGCTTCATTCCTCCTGAAAAGTGATGAAATTAAAACCAATTTTCTCATGTATACCTGCATGCTTTTGGTATGTCATAGAGTAAAGCAAAGAAACTGTGAAAAGAGATAAATTATTGCTAAAGAGATCAATTATATTCAAAAATGGCCTGGACAGATTTGTTGGTACCCCTCAGAAAATATTATAAATAATTGGATTATATTGATATTTCAAACTAACTATTTTCTTTAGTTGGTATAACACATGTCTTCAATCTTATTATCAGTCATTCAGCCTATTTAAATTGAGAAAAGTAGTCACTCTGCTGTTTGGTATCATGGTGTGCATCACACTGAACATAGACCAGAGAAAGCAAAGGAGAGAGTTGTCTAAGGAGTTCAGAAAGACAATTATAGACAAGCATGTTAAAGGTAAAGGCTATAAGACCATTTCCAAGCAGCTTGATGTTCCTGTGACTACAGTTGCAAATATTATTAAGAACTTTAAGGTCCATGGTACTGTAGCCAACCTCCCTGGATGCGGCTGCAAGTGGAAAATCGACCCCAGATTGAACAGAAGGATAGTGCAAATGGTAGAAAAAGAGCCAAGGACAACTTCCAAAGAGGTACAAGCTGAACTCCTAGGTCAAGGTACATAAGTGTCTGATCGTACCATCCGTCGCTTTTTGAGTGACAGTGGGCTCCATGGAAGAATACCCAGGAGAACTCCACTTTTGAAAGAAAAACATAAAAAAGCCAGACTGGAATTTGCTAAAATGCATATTGACAAGCCACAATGCTTCTGGTAGAATGTCCTTTGGACAGATGAGTCAAAACTGGAGTTTTTTGGCAAGTCACATCAGCGCTATGTTCACATACGAAAAAATTAGCTTTCAAAGAAAAGAACACCATACCTACTGTGAAACATAGAGGAGGCTCGGTTATGTTTTGGGGCTGCTTTGCTGCGTCTGGCACGCGGTGCCTTGAATCTGTGCAGGACACAATGAAATCTCAAGAACATCAAGGCATTTTGGAGCGAAACCTACTGCCCAGTGTCAGAGAGCTCCATCTCAGTCGCAGGGCATGGGTCGTCCAACAGGATAATGACCCAAAACACACAGCTAAAAGCACCCAAGAATAGATAAGAACAAAACATTGGACTATTCTGATGCGGCCTTCTATGAGCCCTGATCTGAAACCGATTGAACATCTTTGGAAAAAGCTGAAACATGCAGTCTGATGAAGGCACCCTTCAGACCTGAGACAGCTAGGGCAGTTTGCTCAGGAAGAGTGGGCCAAATTACATGTTGACAGGTGCAGAAGTCTCATTGAGAGCTACAGAAATTGCTCGATTGCAGTGATTGCCTCTAAAGGTTGTGCAACAACATATTATTTTAAGGGTCCCATCATTTTTTTTCATGCCATTTTCATTTGTTTTATTATGTAAAATTTTCTGTTGAATCAAAAATCTAAAGCAAAGTCTGGTTTCTATTAAATATGGAATAAACAATGATGGATGCCAATTACTTTTGTGAGTTTCAAGTTATTTCAGAGAAAATTGTGGGTTCTTTTTTCATCGAAGGGTACCAACAAATTTGTCCACGTCTGTTTATGTAAACATACATACATATATATATATATATACATACATATACTGTGTGTGTATATATATATATATATATACACACACACACACACACACACACACACACACACACACACACACACACACACACACACACACACACACATATAAACTGTATATATGTATATGTGATTCATCAGACCAGGCCATCTTCTTCCATTGCTCCATGATCCAATTCTGACACTCACGTGCCCATTGTAGGCACTTTCGGCATTGGACAGGGGTCAGCATGAGCGCTCTGACCAGTCTGCGGCTACGCAGCAAGTTGCGATGCACCGTGTGTTCTGACACCTTCCTATCATAGCCGCCATTAACCTCTTCAGCAATTTGTGCCACAGTAGCTCTTCTGTGGGATCAGACCAGACGCAGTGTGATCCCCATACTCAACATTTCCAGTCCCCTATGCGGAATAAAGTCAATAAATTCAGATTTTAAAATTTATTTTATTACATTTTTTTATTAGCCTGTGCTGTCAGCATGCTGGGCATACAACACAGAGTTGTTGTATGCTATTGCATCTAGGACAGAGTTAGTCAGCAAATGGAGTTCAAGTTCTCAACCTGCAATGCAACTCTTTATTAATTCTTAAATCGTCAAGAACTGCTGCAATAACTCTGTCCTGTGGACAACCTGTAGGATGACAAGAGCCCCGTTTTTTGTTCTACAGAACCGCCACCAACCCCCCTCTTTGGTGAACTATTTTATGTTGGTTATAGACCCATGTTTGGGTCTATAACCAACTAATCACTACTCCAGAGGGAGGAGGAATCACCACGGGTGAGACAAATAAACATAGAACCAAACAACAACATGTACATGGAAAAACATAAATATCGGACAACAACATCGAAAAACCAGAGTTAAATAGGTCCAGAAAAACTGGAACAGCAATTTGGCACGTGGCCTCTTCCTGTCATAGTTATGGCAGTAAATGAGGAAGAAAAGGAGAGGGATGCAACCAGGAGGGTGCTGGGGTGTATTCAAAGCAGGTGCCAGTGGTGATGATGATTTTGATTTTGGATTCTAAATGGGATATGGAATGACACGGATATTTCTGTCTATTAATGCGCCATTGTAAATACCCTTTGCACAGGTAAAGGGGCTAAAACTAGTGGGTCAACCCGGGTGTCCTGTTCACATCAGAGCCGATCGGAGGTGGAGCCGATTAAAACCTGGGTCTATTGCCGGGTCATTTGACATGGGACTGAGACCCGGGTTTTTCCTTTCCCACTGGTGACAATTTCCGGATGTTAGCGGGTGTTACCGGGTTTTTGGTGCAGTGTGAAAGGGGTATTTGGGAATGAGGGTATGTTGAGAATGGGTGGGGAAACAACAAATTTATCTCACCGCAGTAAACTGTGTTGTCGGTGCTAAGCGTAAATTCTTGTGTCCCACTTAAAATAATTTTTAGTGTCATGACTGCTGCTACGTTGTGTTTCAGAAAAGCACGTGTGCCTCTTGGATTGCATTGCCCTGGACCTGCAGGAGATGGATATTTTTGCGGCCGAGCGTCTGCCCCATCAACCATGGGACAGCAGCGGGAAGCAACCCCCAGATTCCCCTGACCTGGTCTTCCCTTCCTACGCCGTCTGCCGCACTGGGGAAAATCTGCTCAAGGAGCGCTGTCGCCTCAAACTCAAAGTGGAACGCAACCTTGACAAGTGAGCCGCTTGTTTTTTGTTTTCCCAATAATTGAAGTATCATTTAAAGATGCATTTATTTTAATGTAAGATTACTTCCGTTCATAAAATGTTAAGTTGATAAATTAATGAAGTCTTAAGATGGAAGGCATATTCAGCATTGCACATTGCCTTTATTGTCATGGCCAAGTGTAACAATGACGATTACGGAGGGAATTAATGAAGGAATCCACAATGAAGTCACAGACGACCATTGCCATTGTCTACTGTTCCTCTAGAAGAGGGGAACCAGGGTGTCTACCTATACTCTCTAGGTCAGTGTTTCCCAATGTGGGGGCCGTGAAGGTACTGCAGGTGGGCCACAAGAGGTCATTTACAATAAAAATGTTTTTAATTTTCAATTTTGTAATTAAGTTTGAAATTACCACAAAATATTTATGATTAAATGTTAACTATTCAGAACTAATAAAACAAAGCCATGGGATTTAAATTACGTGTTCATTTATCTGACCTATTTTTCATCCAGATCGTATCTTATATCTCGTCATTGGGCCGCAGAAGATTTTTAGATTTCAAATTAGGCTGCGGCATTCTTACTTTTGGGAATGGCTGCGAAAAATCGGAATCAGCAGGTCAGACTTGTAAAAAATCATAAATGGGCATCAGCCAAGAGAACTACACTGTTCAGTAACTTTACTAGATGATCTATTTCAAGGGGTATATCCTAACGAGAAGAATTAGTTTATATAATTAGTCCGTAGCATCTCGCATCCGATGTGATGAGCATCGTTAGGAGATGGCTACGGTGTGAATAACGGATGGAGTCATTTAGCTGCGGTAACTTTTAACGCCATGGAGACTCCCTTTTACACTGTTGTGGTACTCAAAATATTTTCCCAAGGTTGGCAGGTCTGGATCAGTAGGAAAAAGATCACCTGAGGCCTTACTTGGGGGAGCTTTAAAAAAAAAAAAAAAAAAAAGCAGAAAAAAAAATTTCTTACATTTCATCATTAAGTAATCATGAATAAGTCAAAAGGAACAGTCAGTCAAATTGAAATTGAAACACCGGTTTTTCCTAATATAACTTTGTACTAACACTGGATGCTGTTATTATGCCATGTTATTGGTCTCTTTACCAGGGAGTTGAGCCACGTTGTACCCGACATGTCCATCCACGGGAACCTGTCCTCCATGCACTGCTCACTGGATCTGGAGCACTACCAGCTGATTCGAGGGCTCCTGGAGAATAACCTGGGGGAGCCCGTCGAGGAGTTCCTCAGGCCCTACAACCTGCAGGACCCCAGCACTTATGTGAGGGCCCCGCAAAGACGACAGGCTTGCCCTGTCCAAATGTTTTTTCCCCCCTTATTCTCTCTTGTCTTCTGTTTGACCATGACATTCTCCCATTCCTTATCTTTCTTGTGTTGCGATATATCCTTTTCTTGTTAAAAGATCCTTCTCTCGATTTGCCCGTTAGACCGTGCTAAGTGGAGACGTGTACACCTGCCTGTCTTTCCTGGTGGATATGATGGATGTAAGTTTGGAACTTCTGGACAGCTCCAAAGCCACTGGGCAGAAACTCTCCTTGGCCAGGTTGATTTTTTTTTTCTTCTAATGTAATTAATCCTTGCAGGTACAATCTGTAACTGGTCCTAAATTGTGGATTGAAATGTGTATCTTTATCTCTTGGGTTCTGCGTATCTGACGTATTTCTGTGACAACAATGTCCTTGGGAACAGCATTTAACACATCTTTGTTTAAATGCTGTAGCTTCCTGTTGGTCATTGTTGCATGTCATTTTATAAATGACCATGATTCATTTGACATTTGACTTACAAGCCAAAGATTATGACGTGAAAGAAGTTCTCCCCTGTACCCGATTCCGACTTTTTTTAAACATCTGGAAACAATTGCAGTAATATGAAAAATGTTCTAAACGTGCTATTGACATGTTCTGCACACACACCCATATTTACAATTTAATGGAATCAACCCCAATAGAAAGGGTTTGGTAAGAAAAGGTGTTGGTTAGCCAAATAACATACATCCTTCTTTTCCTCTAACCCAGGTTTGATTTCATGAAGTCTAAGCTGCTTTATGAGAGTCACTCCAATGGCTCAAAATCAGTCAACTTAGTCTCTCACTCCCTCCTGGCATATGACGCGCGATGCACCGGGCTTAGCAACAGGAAGGAGAAGCAAAATGTCTTCAGCTGCATCCTACAGCCCTCCAAAACAGGTGCCAACCGGGCAGCGTTGCAGCTAGAACTCCATTACAGGTAATGTCAGTATCCACCCCCATGCCCAACCAAGGAAAACAGGCTTGTTGAATGCTCACTAGAAGTAAAGGTTTTGGGTAATATTTTACATCAACAGAAATTATCTGGATGCCATTTTCAATTTCTGAATCTAAAATGAGAGTTTCTCTTCTTTCAGAAGAATGTAAATACATTGTTCTAAACCACATTAAACTGTGTCTGATGGTGGCAACCACATGGGCATACAGGATATCCATCGAATAATTTCCAGACATTACAGGGTCCAAACATAATTTGGACTTGCTATATGTATATATGTAGGTCTTGTGGAGTCCGTTCCTCGACAGGTCTGAGCCGTTTTGGCGGCACGTGGGGAAGCTACACAATATAAGTGGTTATTAGTAGTGGTTTTATTGTTGTGGCTGATCAGTGTATACAGGTACTCATCACTTAACGAGTTCTGTTCCTAGGACCAGGTCGTAAGCAAATTGGTCCATAAGCGATGACCCGTGTTATTTCACGGTAAGGGGGTATGCGGATTGCGAATGCTAGTGTAGTGTATACTGACTGCAGGAACGAGACTGAGACTGAGAACCTTGATGAGATTAGATGCTTGACGCTGAGATGCTGCGAGGCAGCGTGCAACGCTGCGGTATTTTACGCAGTGCTCAATACCGACTGGTCGGAGAGCTGGTCGTTAAACAGGTAGGTCGTTAAGTGAGGAGTACCTGTATGTGATATAGGATACCTCCAGGTGTTTGTCTTTTAGGCCATAGCAAATAGGGGTGCAACGGATCACAAAACCCACGGTTCAGATTGTATCACAGCTTTGAGTCACGGATCAGATTATTTTCAATCAGCAAAAAAATATATAAAGGGAGACAAATATAACTTTGCTTTCCATTCATTCTGTAAAACACTTAAAGCAAGGAAATTTTGCCCATGTTCTTAAATGAAAACAGCATTGAAGATGTCCAATGTTTAAATAAAAGCTTTAAAATATCAGATTAGATCCAACTAATTGTCATTGCACAGAGTACAACTACTGAGGCATTTCTATGCATTGAACCCATCTGACTAACTGATGTATCTAGGAGCAGTAGGGCTGCCATATAGCGGCGCCCAGAGAGCAGTTAGGGGGTTAAGTGTCTTGCTCAAGGACACATCCACATGCTACCCGGAGGAGTCAGGTATTGAACCGGCAATCTTCCGCTCTACCTCCTGAGCCACTGCCCCAGTGTATATGAAATATAAAAAATATTCAATACTCAAATGTTAAATTAAAGTGCAATATGAGACACACATGATACCTTCTTCCTTTAAACACGGTAGTGAATGAAAAAATATGATTAGATCCCAAGTAACTGAATTTAATTCCAATAAGTAACCACTATCATGTTGAATTTCTCACATTTATAACAAACCACATTTTATGAAAATTGGTTCAGAAGTAATCGACTTGCAGTTAATTTTGGAAAGAAGTCTGCATCTCTCAGTACACATTGCATTTGGTAGCTCACAGATCCTGACCGCTCCAATATGGCGGACGCGCAGACGCATAGTGGTGATATACAGCAGCTCATTCATGACATGTGGTAAAGTAGCACGACATATAGTGTGATGTACCTGTAAACAAATCATTGCGCTTCAGATTAAAACACAGCACGCATCTTGTCTTGTCCATCTTCTTTTTACTGCAACCCTGCATCAAGATTTAGGGAATTATTATTTAAAAATAAAAGCGGCAGTAAAACTTTATTCCACTATGATTGTTAAATTTTGCAGTTCACATGCATGCTAAACCATGAGGCGCGATCCGTACGGATCAACTATGATCTGTTTCCCCACTTATAGCAGCATAGATCAAACAACAGGACTTTTACTGGGTTTCCCAGACACTTAACAACGTTAACTTAAGCATATTTGCACTGGTCTCTAACTACCCTGCATTTCATATACAACAGAAGCGGTATCGCATACAATAAAAAATGTGGGAATAGAGCAGTTAAAGATTGTCTAAATGAGTCAGTGATAGAAACACAATGTGTTTTGGTTTTTGCTAACAGGTGCGAATGGCTATTTAGCAGAAATCTCAGCAAAACTGGTTTTAAACAGTAGCACAAATCAAGACCAGGCAGGTCTAGTTCATGACTTGATGGGTCCCTGTAAAATAGACATCAGAAGATACTTCTTCCCAAATTCAAGGAAGTATTAGCAGGACAAGAATCCTCTTATGTGTGCCTGATTCCTATTTGTATAAAAGGCATCGCACAGCACGTTAAGAATCAAACTGTGACCTAATAAATAAATGCCATTCGAATAATACAGGAAAAAACAAAACAATAAAATGAATGAAGAAATGTTAAAATACAAGGGACATGCATTAGTTGAATCTGTGAATTAAATTAATCGGAGATGAATAACTTCAACAAAAAAAACGAACAAAAAAAAGCAATGAACAGAAATAAGAAATTAGTTCCTTTTATATTTGCCATTGTTAAGTGCAATTGGTCTTTCATTGTTGTGCCATGGTTTATGGCGTCAGGAGACAGTAGTCTGTAGACTACAGTAGACTACAGTAGACTGCAAGTAGTCTTGCGTTTGCAAGACTACTTGCAGTTAAAAGGATACTGTTGTCATCTTCAGGGATATTAGCCCTACTCTGGTGCTAAGAACCAGGATGTACTCTAACCAATGGTTCTCAACTGGTCTAACCTCAGAATCCACATTTGCCCTAATGTCCAGTATACACCGCAGGACATTAGTGAGGATTTGAGTTCCGGTCAAATTTTCACACACAATCATAAGGAAATCTCTTGTCTTAAGTGTTGTGGGCTACATTGTGTGAAGCAACTTCCAGATGTAGGCTGCATGGTGATGATTAATCTTTCCACAGAAACAACTGGTGAAAGAATCCAAAAATATGTCCTTGATCAATTCAATAATGTGTTCACTACTATGGTGGAAAAAAGTATTCCATATAATCCCAGCAAGTCAAGTCAAGTCACACTTTATTTATAGAGCGCATTTCATACCAGGGCAACATAATGCGCTTTACAAAGAAATACAAAAAAGAAAGCGAGAATGTAGTTGTCAGCCGGTCATTACAAAAGAATGCCCCTGAAACAACAGCAACAACAAAGGCAACAAAAACAACAATAAAAGCGACTCCAACCACAGTGGCAGCAACAGCAACAGAAAACAATAACAGCAGCAACAACAGCCACAGAAACAACAACAACGGCAGCAGCAACATCGACACCAGCAGCAGCAACAACACAAGCAACATACATGCCACTGGAATCGGAAGTGGTAGCTCTCACCGGAACTGGAAAGGTCACTCAGGTTAGAGATGGTTATGTCAAGGTATAAGGTTACGTTAAGTTGAGGTATAAGGTAAGCAAGAGTTAAGTTTAGGTATAAGGTTTGCAGCAGCAACGACAACACCAGTTAAGGTATAAGACTAGCGGCACCAATAACAGCACCAGCAGCAACAACAACACCAGCAGTGTCAATACCAGCAGCAGACAACAGCAGCAACAACAGCAACAGCACACGAGCGAAGACGTCACCGGGACCGAAGTGGTAGCTTTCACCGGAACCAGAAATCTCCTCATCTGTATTGAGTCAACAGTGTGTACCATCTCATCTCAACAAAGTAAAGCACAGCAAAGACGTCACCGTAACCGGAAGTGGTAGCCCTCACCGGAATCGGAAATTTTAACTGTGTGCACCATGTCATTTTAATCCAGTCATGGTCCTTTAATTAGCGTCCCTAAGTTATGGGTCAAATTTCCAAACAGACCTCGGGAGGGAGATCCTTTTGACTCACTCTCTCTGAAAACACACCCTTCTTATGATCCTCTAAGTGTAATATCACAACAGAAACAACCACAGCAACAAAAATAGCAGCAACATCAACACCAGCAGCAACAACAGCAAAACCAAGCAGGAGCAACAACAGCAACGCACATGCAAAGGCCTCACCGGAACCGGAAGTGGTAGCTCTCACCGGAACCGGAAAAGTCACTCAAGTTAGGGATGTTAGAGATGTTGAGTTGAGGTACAAAGTTAGAGATATTTAAATTAGGGTATAAGGTTAGAGATGGTTAAGTTTAGGTATAACTCTCGGGATTGTTATGTTTAGGTATAATGTTCGAGATGATTAGGTTAAGGAATAAGGTCAGAGATGGTTAAGCTTAGGTTTAAGGTTAGCAGCGGCAACGACAACACCAGTTGAGGTATAAGGTTAGCATCACCAACAACCCCACCAGCAGCATTGACAACACTAGCAGCTACTGTACCAGCAGCAACAATAACAGCAGCAAAAACACCAGCGACAGCACACAAGCAAAGACGTCACCGGAACCGGAAGTTGCAGCCCTCACTAGACACTGAGATTTCAACTGTGTGCACCATCTCATCTAAATCCAGTCACGGTGGATGGTTAACTTTAGATATAAGGTTAGCAGCAGCAACTACAATACCAGCAGAAACAATAGCAGCAACAGAAAACAGCAGCGGCAATAGTAGCAGCAACAGCGCACAAGCGAAGACGTCACCGGAACCGAAAGTGGTAGCTCTCACCGGAAGCAGAAATCTCCTCATCTGTATTGAGTCAACAGTGTGTACCATCTCGTCTCAACGAGGTAACGCAGAGCAAAGACGTCACCGGAACCGGAAATGGTAGCCCTCACCGGAAACGGGAATTTCAACTCTGTGCACCGTCTCATCTTAATCCAGTCACGGTCCTTTAATTAGCGTCCTTAAATTACGGGTCAAGTTTTGAATTCTGACCTCAGAAACAGAAACTACTACTACAACTACTACAGAAACTACAACAACAGCAACAGAAATAGCAGCAGTAGCAGCAGCAGCCACAAAACAACAGCAGCAGAAGCAACATCAACTCCAGCAGCAGCAACAAAAAACAACAGCAAAAAAAGACAACAGCAACGCACACGCAAAGAAGTCACCGGAACCAGAAGTGGTAGCTCTCACCGGAACCGGAGAAGTCACTCAGGTTAGAGACGGTTAAGTTTAGGTATAAGGTTAGAGGTGTTTAAGTTAGGGTATAGGGTTAGAGATGCTTAATTTTAGCCATAAGGTAAGTGAGGGTTAAGTTTAGGTATAAGGTTAGCAGCAGCCACAGCACCAGACAGACAGACGTCAGTCAGTCATAGTCTGTAGTGAACAGCAAGGTTTTTAACCTGCTTTTAAAAGTATTCAGTGTGGGGGCCTCTCTCAGGTCCCTAGGTAGAGTGTTCCATTTATTTGGGCATAGATACAGAAAGCAGCTTCTCCTCCTTTAGAGTTGGTACGAGGGATAGTTAAAAGACCACTGCCTGTGGACCTGAGAGTTCTTGCTGGTTTGTGTATAATTACCACTTATTTTATATACTGAGGTGCAAGGCCATTTCTAGCTTTATATCCAAGTAGCAGAATTTTAAAATCAATTCTAGTTTTGACGGGGAGCCAATGTAGAGATCTAAGAACAGGTGTGATATGTTCACACTTTTTTGTCCCAGTGAGAACGTGTGCAACCGCATTTTGGATTAGCTGTAGCCACTGCACATCTGATTTTGGGAGGCCGGTGAATAGGCCATTACAGTAGTCCAATCTACTCGTTATAAATGCATGGATAAATTTTTCAGAGTCTGCTTTTGACAGGAAGCCTCTTAATTTTGAAATGTTTTTTAGATGGTAGAAGGCTGATTTTGTGATTTCATTTATATGGCTCTTAAAATTTAGATCACCGTCTAGGATTACACCGAGAGTTTTGGCTTCATTTTTGCTCTCCAGGGACAGAGAACTAAGATGAGCTGCAATTTTCTGTCTTTAAACCTTTGCACCAAAGATGAGTATTTCTGTTTTGTCTTTGTTCAGTTGTAAAAAGTTCTTTGACATCGATACATTAATATCTTTAATACACTGAGTGAGGGAGTGTATGGGGAGTAGGTCATCAGGAGATAGGGATAAGAAAGTTGTGAATCATCTGCATAATTATGGTAATTTATTTTGTGTTTCTTTACAATATGTGCCAGTGGAAGCATATAGAGGTTAAACAATAATGGTCCCAGAATCGAACCTTGGGGTACTCCACATACAATATCCACTTTGTTTGACACAATCTCCAATGGACACGAAGAACTGCCTGTCCTGTAGGTAGGTTTTGAACCAATTTAGAACCGGGCCAAATAGGCCAAGCCATTTTTGTAATCTCGCTAATAAAATCTGATGGTCAACAGTGTCAAAGGCAGCACTGAGATCCAGGAGCATTAGAACAGATCATTTTTTTGCATCAGTGTTTATGTGTTGATCGTTCAGAACTTTAATAAGTGCTGTTTCTATGCTATGGTGAGGTCGAAAGCCAGATTGATCGGTGTCTAAAAGGCTGTTTGAGGTTAGATAGTTGTTAAGCTGAAGGTAAACTGTTTAATCGGAGATGAATAACTTCAACAAAAAAACAAACAAAAAAAATCAATGAACAGAAATAAGAAATTAGTTCCTTTTATATTTGCCATTGTTAAGGGCAATTGGTCTTTCATTGTTTTGCCATGGTTTATGGCGTCAGGAGACAGTAGTCTTGCAAACGCAAGACTACTTGCAGTTAAAAGGATACTGTTGTCATCTTCAGGGATATTAGCCCTACTCTGGTGCTAAGAACCAGGATGTACTCTAACCAATGGTTGCCGTTTGCAAGACAGTAGTCTTGCAAACGGCCCATTTCCAACGGCAGGTTGGAAATGGGCCTGCAGTTGGCAATAACTGTTGCATCGAGATTGCTCTTCTTCACGAGACGTTTAATGACAGCTGTTTTAAATGATGCAGGGAATATACCTGATTGAAGAGAGCTGTTTAAAAGTTCTAATACCTCATGTGCTCGGCAGTTAACAACTGTTTTAAAAAATATGGTAGGGAGGGGGTCCAGCAGGTGGAGGACCTGAGCTGACCAACAATATCGTCTAGTCTTTTCATGTCTAAGGGGACGAAATGAGACATGGCAGCAGTCATATTACTAGGGAAATGAAGGGTTCATTTCTGGGTGTTGAGGCACTAATATTCTGTCTGATAGCTATAATTTTGTTACTGAAGAATGTAACAAACTCCTCACATTTTTCAGTGGAGAGCATCTCTGACGGGGTTACAGATGGTGGATTAATAAGTCGATCAACAGTGAAGAAGAGCACTTCACTATTGTTGAGGTTTTCATTAATGATTTTAGAGAAGAAAGACTGTCTGGCCTGCTTAATTTCTATATTGTATCGATTGAGTCTATCCTTGTAAATTTCATGATGAACCTGGTGACACCCTCTCTTAAGCTGCCTAATAACTGCTCCATTTCTCCAGGGGGCTTTTTGTTTCTCTATGTTTTTAGTTTTAACAGGTGCAATCTTATCAATGATATTTTGTATTTTGCAGTTAAAGTTGTTCACATGATCCCCAGTTGATGATGCCTTGAACAGCGGTAAATCATTTACAATTCTATTGTTAATGTTTTTTTAATTGTTCGGGTACCCCTCTGTTGTACAGGAAGAGCAGACACGTCAAAGAAAATGCAATAGTGATCTGAAAAAGCAACATCCATGACATAGGGTACAGTGATATTTAGTCCTTTTGATATGACTAAGTCCAGAGTATGCCCCCTATTGTGGGTGGGTCCAGAAACGTGCTGAGTGAGGTCAAATGTCTCTAATAACTAATGAAGTGTTGAGCATCTGGGTCTGTTTGATTGTCAACATGAATATTAAAATCATCTGAGATAATTACACAATCATAATCAGTGGAGACCTTGGACAGTAGCTCAGAGAATTCAGCAAGAAAGCCACATTTTGATTTTGGTGGCCGATAGACAGCGATGATTAACATTGGGGCACTGCAGTTTATAGATATAACAAGGTGTTCAAAAGTCGTGAATTCTACGAGGAGGATTTCCTTGCAGCTATAACTATTAGAGAAGACAGCAGCTATTCCACCGCCTCTCTGGTCAGCTCTAGTGGTTCTGATGAATTTGAAATTAGGAGGTGCTGTCTCAACGAGTGCGACTGAGCCATTTCTATCCAGCCAGGTCTCAGTTAATAGAGCGAAATCCAGGTTATGAGTACTTATAAGCTCATTAACTAAAAATGACTTGTTAGTTAGTGACCTTACGTTTAATAGAGACATTTTTATTGTTCTGGGTGCATGGTTTTGCGGGGTACTGAGAGTTTGAGTCCGAACCGGTAGTAAATTGTTTAGATTCCTGTATGTTACAGGAAAGTTACATAATTTCGGTCTATGATTTATAAGTACAGGAAATTGTAGAGCAGAGTGACAGTCATTAATGTCAGAGTGGATCGGACTCACCAAACATCAGCAGCGGACAGAAGATTTTTGTGAATTTTACGTCTCCAAAGCTGGGACACGGCAGCGGGCCGGAGACGATGAACCGGCAGTCCGACTGTAGAAGACTGTCAATAAACTTGGTAAAGTCTTCTCTAAGTGTCTCCGATTGTTTGTTCCTGACATCGTTGGTTCCGACGTGGATGAGAACAGTGGAGGCAGGCGGGTTTCGATCCAGCAGCTGTGGGATTCTTGAGTCTATATACCGGCGAGGGCACCCGGGTAGCAGATGGTTTTAGCCGCAGGCAGGGTGATGTGTCGAACCATGGTGGAGTTGGCAATGAGTATGGATGGAGGTCCCGCAGCAGAGGAGTTCCAAGGGACAGCAGCAGCCGAGCCAGGAGAGCATCGTCCTCCCGGAGGCGGCGCAGGCAGCGGTCCAAGTCAGTGGCCGCGAGGCGGCCCCGATGGGCAGAGGCGGCGCTCTGTGTTAAACAGCGGGGGCCGCGGCGGCAGAGCAACCACCCACTGGCTCGGGAGCGGAGGCCGGGGCAGGCGATGGATAGTCTGGCGGCAGAGACCGTCTTGGTCCCCTCGATGCTACGGTGGACTGTGAGCCCCGCCCCCCAAAGGAGGGAATTCCTGCATACCTCTGGCATCGACTGTGGGCTCCAGTGCTTGGAATCTGTTCTCCAGTCGGAGAATCTCCGGCATAGAGCTGCGCAAAGAGCGCATGCAACGCCGGCCACGGCTCACCGCCAGGGCCAAAGGCTCTGGGGTGGAACAGGTCCGGGACTTGGGCCATGGCTCCTCTATCACAGCCGGCGGAGCGTCAGATGGATCCGACTCACCTGCAGTGAGGATGGATCCGGGCCATGGGAGAGTGGAGTCTAAGTCCGGTCCGATCACAGCAGAGGACATGGAGCAGGAGATGTGCTTAGCCTGAGCGCTAGCGACGGAGGTTTGACGCACAAACAGTTCATCCTTCTTCTTCACGTCCTCATGCAGGCTGTGGATGTCTTTGAAGACCAACTTCTCTCGAGCGCTTAGTCTGTCGACCAGGCGCAAGCAGTTCCCACAATCCGTGGAGGTAGGCATCGATGCCGGCATAGTTAGCAATATGCGTGGCTAACAGGCTAGCTAGCGTTAGCCGAACGCTATCCAAGCGCTAGCCAAGCCAAAGTCCACATTCCAAAATTCGAAGACAGTTCAGGCAAGGGTCAAAATCAGGAAAGAGTAGGGATATCACAGTGTAAATAATTCGAGATCCGTAAACCAAAATCAGGTAGTTTGGGAAGCGATTCAAAGAAGTAGCACAAACACAAAAGACGTTACCGGAACTGGAAGTGGTAGCTCTCACCGAAACCTGACGTGACAGCACACAGCATTACACAATTGGTGGATTTTTTTAATTTTATTTTTATTTTTATTATTATTTTTTTTTTTTACACAATTGGTGGATAATTTCCTGCCTAATAGGCTACATGGCCTTGACCTCAATCCAAACATGTAACAATGTCCTAAATCACAAGACTTTGTTGAGATCGCTACAGACCAAGCCTATAAAAACGAACAACACTCCCACCCGCCTGCATCTCCTTTAGGTCCACGCGAGACTCGTCCTGCTTCACGATGGTCCTCAACAACCTGCGGGTGTTCCTAATATTTGACTGGCTACAGCTGGTTCGGGACTTCCTGCGTTCACCTACGGAGGGGAGCTCAACCAGTCGCCAGCCCCGTCAACACTGGCCCAGCAATGGGAGTGGACACAATTTGGGCTCCGTTTCTGGGCCAGTCATGCCAAAGACCATCAAGAGTGGTGTTGTCACCAAAAGGTCCACCGTTCCGATCAACCAAGATCGTCACCTGGAGGTTAAGATAAACATCACAGGTCAGAGACCTCAAGCGCAGCTAAAGTCTCAAAAAGGGCTTCTATCTACATGTCTTCCTGCAAATGTTTTGGAATAAACACACCTACCCATTCTAATCTTCAGGAACAGAGTTTGTTGTTGTGGAGGACTCCTCCTGTCTGGACACCAATGCCATTATCCTTAAAGGGACAGCTGTTCTCACCTACAAACCTCGTCTGTTAGACCGACCCTTCTCTGGGAGCCTTGCTGGAATTGAGGTAATAGCTCTAGCCACCATAGCACCCTTTCCCCTGTAATTTCTAGCTAAAGTTAACAGTGGATGTAAAAAATGGTTTAATTCCCTTGAGTTGTTTTTTTTTGTTTTTTTTTCCATCACATTTGTGGGGTTTTTTTTCTTTTTAACCTGTGCTGTCAGCAGGCTTCATATACAACACAGGTTATTTGTATGCCATTGCATCCAAGACAGAGTTAATCTGCAAATGGAGTTCAAATTCTTAACCTGCAAAGCCACTCTATTAATCATCAAGAATCGCTTGCAATAACTCTGCCCTTTGGACGACCTGTGGGATGACAAGAGCACAGCATTCATGTTATACTTGACCGCCACCAATCCTGCTCTTTGGAGAATGATCTTACTATGTTTTGATTAAAAAACACTAATCATAATTACTTCTCCAAGAGGGGGAGAATCACCACGTGTGAGACAAATAATATTTGACGTGTTTCCCTGATGTTTTGACCAACCAGGTGTTCTCCTGCCGCCTGGGCAGTGAGCAGGAGACAGCACTGTCCATCATCGACCCAGTTAATGTTCAGGTGGAGCTATGCGGAAGCCCCACCTACCAAAGCAGCTCTGGCCTACTGGATGCCTTTAACATGGAGGACTTCCCACCACTGCTGGAGGTCAGGATTTAGGACTCCTTAAACATAAACCCAGCCAAAAATAAACTGATAATTTATATTTCTTATGTTATGTCTGCTGTGTTGACTCTTCTATCTAAGCATCCTATCAATCACCAGAGTTGCCGATAATAGTTAAGTATACTGTAGGTAGATGGCTTAAACAGCAAACAGAATATTTGCTTTTTATAATATAAAGGAACCGAAAATAGGTTTGGTAAAATAATCAGCTACAGAAATGGCAGGACTTAAGAATCACAGTTAATTAACAAGTTATTCAGCCGTATAAATTGCAAGCTTTAACTGACAATAAAGCACAGAGAGAGAAAGAAAGAAGAAATCTTTATTGGTCACACAACACACCACACTACAACACATGCTTGCACACACACATGCACATGCTTTGGATTGTGGCCGGTGAAATGGTTCCTCTGCATTTAACCCATCCTGGCTTGTCCATCCTCCGAGGCCACAGCCAGGAGCAGTGGGCAGCATACGTGGGCGCGCCCGGGGACCAGGTGATGAGTGTCCATCGCTGATCAGACGATGATGTGTGCATGTTTTTGAGGGGGGTCCTTACTGACGTGGAGGAAACCCCATGTGAGCACGGGGAGAACATGCAAACTCCACACAGAAAGGCTCCTATTTGGGGGATAACCCGCCGGAGCACGGTGCCAACAGCGCCCCAGGCGGGAATCGAACCCAGGACCTTCTTGCTGTGAGGCAGCAGTGCAATGCACTGTTAATATCCCTAGGTAGCTCGGGGTGGACCACCCGGCTAAACCATCTTCTTGTTTACAATAGTCCTCATTTTATTCATATTTTGCGGCTCAGTCCTGACATTAAAATATAGGTTCGCTGTTTTTCAAACCACGGCAGCTTTTCATATTGCAACCTTGCTGACTCCCGTACTATTGAATGCCTGAATGCCTTAACTTACTGCCTTAAACTTACTGCTCTACTGCAGCTTCTCACTCTACATTAAAATGTAGTCCAATGCAGCAAGCCTTTAAAAACATGAAAATATCCTTTTCAAAAGCCCAAAAATCACAATCTTGTCTTTCATATATTTTTTGTATGTTTTGAATAATAGTTATAAAAATAATAAAAAATAATAATAATAAAGATTTATTTTTAAAAAATATCTTTCTTTTCTCATCTCTTTTCAAAAAGATAAAGCTGATACTGTTGTCAGACTGTAATGTGACAGGCAGTATGTTATACTGAAAGTAAATAATTGAGGAAGTTGCGCCACTTCTTACAGTTAAACTACGGAGGCCAATGTTACACTTTGTGTACTCTGGCGATTACAAAAAAAAATGTTTTAAATAAAATATGATAATACTAGGTCAAGTGATGGGCAAGGAAACGGGCAGGCAGTGTCAACAGATTTTACTGTGTCTTTCAGTTATACACATCAATAGTCTTTTTAAACTATGGATGTTATCGATGGAACAGACTTTGTTCCGAACAGTCTTCCATGTCCCTTGTTGGCACCTAGCCTCACTGTCAGGAGAGAGAGGCAGAGATCAAACATACAACGGCTTTTAAATACTGTGCTTATGGTGCCAAAACCACACCCCACTACCGCCTACTGTTATTCAACATGTAAAAAAAATATAATAAAAAAGACAGGACACATCTTACTATGATGTGATTTTTTGGGGCTTTTTTGAAAAGGATATTTTCATGTTTTTAAAGGCTTAAACATTGGTCCCATTGGACTGCATTTTAGCACACAGATGAGCTGTAGCAGAACAGTACGTTTCCCAACAGTAAAACATTAATTCAGGTTGCACTATGAACCATTTAAATGATGGGACCCAACATTTTAATTAGGTCTGTGTTGAAAAATGGCCAACCTCTCCTTTAATCTCCTTTATTCTCAAACTGTTCTTTTGAAAGTCTTAAATTATGTTACTAGAGTGTTCTATGACTTGCTTCTCTGACCATACAGGTCCAGTTCCCTGCACTGGACATTCGTCTGTCCTACAATGACATTGAGCTGTTCCTGGCTATCGCCAAGTCCATCCCAACTGCTGGTGCTCAGCTTCCTGGTCAACCTGCCAGTGTATCTGCCATCAGCACCGAACCAGTTGTTGCACAAAAAGACATCTTTAGGAACAAGACTGAGGCCCTGCTAGGTATATCCACAGAGCACCTTTTTATTGTTAATTCTATTCATTTATTTTATCTATTAGAATTTTAAACACCATGTCCCCAGACACGTAAATAAATACACAAGATGAACCCGCACATGCACACTCCCATGCACAGGCACAAAAGACCCACAAGCGCAGGACACAGATCACAGACTGCAAGCACAAACCCGGCTCTGGACCCCACAATTGACAGACCAAATTAGCACCAGAGCCACCCAACCAAAGAGCACGCACGCACGCACGCACGCACGCACGCACGCACGCACGCACACACGCACGCACGCACGCACACACACACACACACACACACACACACACACACGTAAGGCATAAGCTGTCAAAGGCAACTTCCAGGCCTCTGTTGTCCTTCTGGACATACATTGTGCCTGGTAACAACAGGGATTGTATTCCAGAGGGCTCCTTATTTTCATGCTTGGCACGTGGCTTGGGTATGGGTGGGACAACTGCTTTCAAAGTGTACATTATCTAGGTATAATGACTTTATTCTTTTAATCCATAGAGGGACAGATTACCCATTTGCAAGACCTTGGCTTCAAGAAAAAAGATTGCAAGAGAGCCTTGGTTTACTGCAAAGGTGAGTCAAGCAAGCACAACCCAAGCACAATGTGCATTGTAAGTGAAGTTTCTTTGTAATCAGTGAAGACTGATTACAAAGAAACTTCACATACAATGCACATCATTTTCTTTCTATGTACTGAAATAACAGCAATTCCAACGTTTGTTTAATTGTGGTTAGCTTTTAATGAATTTTAATTTTTTTTTACCTCACCCAGGCCAGCTTGACCAGGCTGCCACATGGCTGCTGGAGAATGCTGAAATGGAGACTGCATCAAGCTGCACTGGAGCCAAATCTGGATCTGACCATGACTCAGCCGGCCACACGGCATCTTTGTCTGGGGTGGAAGTCAAGGCTGAGAGTGTGTGCATCTGCTTCATTGACGACTGTCTGGATTGCGATATCCCCCTGGCTGAGTTCACCTTTTCCCGTGAGTGGAGCCCTTTACTATGTTACTAAGTTAAAAGTTTGTTATATTTATATATGTTGAAAAAACTCTGAAAGAGGTAATTTGGAAAACTTGTGGCAATTTCCTTGTGAGCCCACCCGGCCAATGGAAACTGGCATTCAGCACCTGGAACATCACCTATGGTGGGGAAGGAGCTGGAGCTTGTGTGGGAATTTCAGAGGTACTGATTGGACATCCTTTTACCTCTACGCAGAGAACCGGCTCTGGAACAAAATTTCTCAATCGGGGTTGGACTCTCTCCTATTTGCTTGAAAACACACCACCTGGTGACTTCATAGTTATGCTGGGCGACTTCAACGTCCATGTGGGCAATGATGGAGAGACCTGGAGCAGTGTGATTTGGAGACACAGGCTTCCCAATCCCAAAGCTTATCAATGCACCGGGTAGCAGAGCACCTTGGGCCGAGGGTGGATGATCGACTTTGTAGTTGTATATCATCGGACCTGAGACCATACACCGATCAGCCACAACATTCAAACCACCTGCCTAATATTGTGTATGTCCCCTTCGTGCTGCCAAAACTGCTCCGACCCATCGAGGCATGGACTCCACAAGACCTCTGAAGGGGTCCTGTGGTATCTGGCACCAAGATTTTAGCAGCAGATCCTGTAAGTTGGGGCCTTCATAAATCGAGCTTGTTGTTCCAGCACATCCCATGGATGCTCGATTGGATTGAGATCTGGGGAATTTGGAAGCCAAGTTGACACCTTGAAATCTTTGTCATGTTCCCCAACCATTCCTGAACAATTTTTGCAGTGTTGCAACAATTTTTAGGTAGGCGATAGGTGTCAAAGATGGTGGTGGTCACCAGCGGTGAGGGAGGCGGTCAAGCTAAAAAAGGAGTCCTTCTGGGCTCCCGAATTGGCAGACAGATACCGGCAGGCTGGAAGTACTGCAGCTTCAGTGGTTGCGGAAAGCTGGGTGTGGGAGGAAGAATTTGTTGAGACCACGGGGAAGGAGTTTCAGCTGGCCTTCCTCCCCTCAGGAGGGGAAAGCAGCACACCACCCAAGCTGTTATCAGCAAGGTCGGGGAAGTTCTGATCTTGACTGAGGATATTTTCTGGAGGTTTGAAGGAACACTTTGAGGAACTCCTTAACCCGAATGATACGCCCTCTGTCGAGGAGGCTCGGTGTGGAGGAGGCGGAATGTGCTGGGGGATCAGAACCCATCTCCTTCATATAAGTTGCTGAGGTAGTCACGAAGCTACGTAGTGGCAAATCGCCGGGAGTCGACAAAATCTGCCCATAAATACTAAAGGCCTGAGATGTTGTGGGGCTGTCATGGCTGACACGTCTTTTCAACGTTGCGTGGATGTCGAGAACAGTACAAGGGCATTGGCATACAGGGGTGGTGGTCCCCATTTTTAAAATGGGGGACCGGATGGTGTGATCCAATTATCAAGGGATCACACTGCTCAGGGAGTGGAGAGTGCCGTTTTTTTTTTTTTTGTGTGTTTTTTTTTTTTTAAACCATGGATGGGCATCGAGGTAGTGGATTGTCTGAGCAAGATATGCATATTCATGAGGAATGTGTCCTTGGCGTACCCATGATGTGCATACAGCGGAGCGCAGATCACATGCATCTCGATGGTGCGCATCGGGACGCCTGTGATCATTGTCCCACCATAGGGCGGATCACAACCCGTGATCCACGCTGCTCCGTTTTCCCAGAGCCGGAGCTGTGGGTCCATGTGCCTTTTCTTGCACCTGCCCCTTCTAACTTCTCTGCACTAGCCTGTAGAGCAGGGAAGTGAGATCCGATCACCAGTGGCTACTCGACAGCTGTGAGCGGAGAGGGCGAGAGCCTCCGCCACTCTCTCGCTCTCTCTCCCACTCCCCCCCTATCTCTGCTCTAGTTTCAGAACACGGTAAACTGCACTTAGACCATTTCAATGCTCTGATTTTTCCAGGCGAATAAAAAAATGTATAAAAATATATATATATATATATATATATATATATGATAATACATTTAAAAAATCGTCTGTCATCAATGTCAATCACGATCGATGGTGTAGATCGGCAACAGACGATTGATTCGTAAATCTGCCCAAGCCTAAAACAGACGCCTGAGCTACCCTGTTTCCTGCCTCCGTGACTCGAACCCGAATAAGCGGCATGAAAATGGATGGATGGAAGATGTAGCAAAATTGCAAGCCCTCGCAAATATTAAAGACAATTTGCATAAATTATTTTGATCCCAAAATTATGAAATTTACACCAATTTTAAGCTGTACTTCTGCGGTGCTTTAGTGCCGTAAAATCTTTTTAATGTGATGTTTTCCATTGTATTGTACACCCCCTGAGCAACCTGGCCACGCACACTGCATTAGAAACTGTCACTGCAACAGAATTTAGCCCATGATAGACCGGGTTCAGTAGTAGCTTCATTTATATGACAATATGTGGTTCTTAAAATAAGAGAGATCTAAATGTCCTACTTCATTCTTCTTCGAGTGATGCTCTTTATGTCGCTGTGCAACATAAATATGTAATGGCATAATTATGTCAGTATCCCAGCACAGTAGGTACACCAAGTAGCTTCTTTAAACAAGGTTATTCTCTTGGCAGGGCTGTATGTGCTGCAACGCATTGGGTCCACCCAGGAGGGCAATGCCAGCTTCACCCTCTCTGGAGACTTCTACAACAGGGAGCTCTCTGGTAAGTAGGATTAAATCGCAGCAGCAAAGTCTGGGGATCCCATGTTCTACAATATGTGAATAAATAGATAAAACTCACTGAGCGGAATCAATTATGCAGTCTATGTGTTTAAGCACATTTATACTTTGCTTTGTGAATTCTTGGTTCATTTTTAGGTTCCTAAAATCATAATCAATTGCCAAAAGATATTCTACCAAGTCTTTGGAATAGCCAAAGCCTTAAAGAAATCTGAAAACTCAAGCTAGTTTGAGCCAATTTAGCAAGACATCAGAGACAGAGATAAGGGGAGAAGGGTTGTAGCGACATAACTAGCAGCAAGATGAAACGTATAATGTGTAATGCATTCATCATTTCGGATCCCAAAAATAAAATGCCAATTCATCGGCTGAAAACAACAATATTCCTTATTTTACTCTTGTTTGTTTGCTTATTAACACTTCAAATTTAGCTAAATCGCTAACAAATTATTTTCAATTAATGATCTTATTGTTAGCTAGAAACATGATTTTATGCTTTTAACAGAAACTTGGTTAGGTGAAAATAGCAATGCAACTCTTATTGAAGTATGTCCTCCAAATGCTCACTATCAGTCTGATAGATTATAACTATCTATCAGTCAGTAAGACAGGGCAGCCGAGGGGGTGGAATAGCTGCCATATACTTAAAGGTACAGTGTGTAGAATTTACTTAACGGATCGTTGTGTTGGCGTTACCTTAGAATGAGCTGTTTTTATCCACATAGGGAGCGGGTACGCCTCACGGAGGCCACCATGTTGCACCGCCATGTTCTTCTACAGTAGCCACGAACTGACATACCAAACACTGGCTCTAGAGAGGGCCTTTTTCGCGAGTTTCGTGGCCACTCTCTCTTTCCACTTTGGTCTCCATCTTACACCGTTAATGGGAAGGAGTATTCAGTTGGCTGCGATTTGCAACCTCACCTCTAGATGCTACTAAATTCTACACATTGCACATTTAAATAAGTTTAACTGTGCCAATGTTGACCCAGAAGAATTTTTGTCTTGTTAATGTCTGGCATTTGACCTTGAGGCTGAAACCTTCTTATTTGAACATTCTATCGGCCACTGAAAAACATTCACAAAATCACATTTTTTCCCTGAATTGATGATGACTGATTTGGCATTGCTTATGGCATTGATATGGTAGAATACTTCTGAATGGAGATCCAAACATCCACATAAACAATGTCTGATCCTAAGACCATGGAATTCATCAACACACTGGACAACATGTCACTGAGGCTACACATGACCATAGTAACATGGTAACAACCTGGTTGTGACGGAGGGTAAGCATTGACAACATTACAGTGTCTAATGTCAATGTTTCTGACCACTATTGTATATTCTAGTAACCAGTAACATGAAAGACGCCATATCTCTAAAATGGTTCCTAGATGCAACAGCTTGTAAGGGAACTGGATTCACATAATCTAAACTGCTAATTACATGAAATGCTTGATGATTTCAATAATCATCTGAATGATACACTGAATAAAGATCAGCTGAAAGATCAGCTGAAAGCAGCTGAATTTGAGGTCTCTTTAAAAATGTGAGAAATTTGCAAAGTTTTTAAAAACAAAATCACAACTATTATTGTGAGTATTACGTCAGCTGCTAGAAACTTTGATGGTCAACCCTATAAAAGCTTCAACCCTATAAAAGCAAGTATCCATGAGGTTTTTTTACTACTATTTCTGTTGCAGAGCTCTGTAGGATTGTAATAGAGATTAAATGCTGCTCTCTTGATCCTGCCCCTCCTATTTTTCTAAAAAAGGTTTAGACATGGGTTTTTAACATGATGCCAATTTCCATAGCTATGCCAATGATGCAGAACCATAATTATATGTAGCCAAATCTTGTCAGATCTACTTGTCTATCAGTGATTCAATGAATAAAATTTTCTTAAAACCAAATGAAGACGAGAAATCCTTTTGGTCAGATCCAAAGCCAGAAAGGAGGAACGCTCTGCAAGACTCTAAACCTGAATACCTGAATCAGAATTGACAAGCCTGGGTGTTATTCTAGATTCTGATTCACATTTTAACTCCCATATAAAGAAGGTGACCAGAATAGCATTCTTTCATCTTAGAAACATTGCCAAAGTATGACCCTTCCAAGCTCAGAAAAATGCTAAAAAGCTTACTCATTCCATTGGACTATTGCAATGCCGTTTTTGGTTAAACTTCTTCTTAAGTCCATTAAGAGGCTCCAACTTGTTTAAAACTCAGCAGCTAGACTTTTGACAAAATAAGCTTGCAGGTTTTAAGGCTATAAGCGTTTTCAAGCGAATGCTAAATCTTATCTTTTCAGCTCAGTTTTTAGTCAGGGGCTAGGGTTAGGCTTTCCAGCACATCCGAATATTCGATTGTGCACTCATACCAGCCACTGATTATTTGACCATGAAAAATATGCGTTTTGCACATTCCTCTTGTTGCTGCATGTTATAGCACCATCATGTGGATTGAATGCAATTCTGTTGGACATCGACAGTCAAGTACAAGGCATTTCTAAAGAAGGAAACCAAGGCAATGAGGGGAAAAAAAAGAGAGAGATTATAGTTTATTTTTAGTGTTTCAGTCCATTGCTATGGTATTTCAGTTTGGCTTTGATTTGGAGAATGGATTTTGATTTGTTTTTATTTTAAAGTTATTTTTTCCTTTTTTTTTTTTTAGTTTGACAAATTTGATAATTATCTTGGTACCCACCTTAGGCCAATTTGATACACTGTACAACTCAAAAATATTTTTTTGTTGAGATCTGTGTTGTCTATGTGGCTAGGCTGGGAGCCCTTCATCGAACCCTGGCCTTGCTTCCTGTCGTGGCAGCAGCAGGCTGCAGGTCGCCTGCATCCCCCGCGTCTCAAGATGGGAGTCCGGGCTAAACAGAGAGTAGACATCAACATCACCTCAGTCCTTCTGGGTGAGTCACTTTTTCTCAACCAGTTAAAGGTTTGCTATTT
This sequence comes from Zeus faber, assembly GCF_960531495.2. Lineage (NCBI taxonomy): Eukaryota > Metazoa > Chordata > Actinopteri > Zeiformes > Zeidae > Zeus > Zeus faber. The sequence continues at coordinate 30,479,271 of NC_137194.1, read as the reverse complement.
TTCAACTCAGGCCTTATTAACATGTACATATAGAACATGTACATGTTACTATATGTACATGAAATGAAAACAGGAATTAGTGCCACTCACCACTGTCAACCTACTGTAGCCAACGTTACACTGTACACTTTGGATGTACTTTCAAAAAGTAGTTCCAAATGAAATGTGTGTGACTACTGTATATTGTGAGTTTCCCGTTTTGTAAAAGGAGATTTGACTTTTTCTTAAACATTCATAAACATTCACCCCATTGGTCTGAACTGTGAAAAGCTGCAGCAATAATTTTATTAATAGTAAAATGTTCATCAAGGTTTCCTGAATTTCTATCGATTTATAAAGTCTTATCTTAGGCCTGGCTTAAAAAATGTAAACCTATCTTTTAACAATCTGAGATTATCCCTACAAGATATAAACACAAGGACAACATATAGACCTCCCCTTTCACCACCAAATTGTTTATTTTGTGTGAACGTGGACAGACTTTCTGAGCAAGTAAATTCCCCCTCTGACGTATCCCAAATGCCAAATGTTCATGTTTAATCACACTATAACGCTGGTTCTTACAGAACAGTACCGCACTACCAAAAGCTCCTGGCTTGCGGACTACTGCAAGGAGGAAGAGCAGCCTCCCCAGGCTTCACCCACCATGCCCTGGATAGGCTCTTCAGTGGACCCACCAAGCCTCGGCCATGGTGAGTCTTAATCACATTCTAACATTCACCAACCAACACTGTTCTCCTGTTTTTTGTTCTGTAATTGTAGCGTTTTGGTGTCAACTACCGGAACAGTCTGTAGTATGTTGGAATTGCCTAACCCTGCTTACCTACATGATCTCATGTAACCCCGAACTGATGACATGTAAACACTTCTTTTCAATACTTAATGATGCCACAAGATGAGTGATGTTTCAGTTTATTTATAAAAAATGCCTTGGAACACTTTGAAGAAAAAACTAAATTAGTTGATTCCAAAATGCATGGCAGAATAGGCAGCGATATACCACACAACAAATTATAATCATGTCCAATGAAGCACCAACAAGCCTTTTTACATTGTCCGACCATTAACTGCACTTACCCCTACCGACTCCACTCTTGTCTGTTGCCTGAATCTTGCAGTATCATGTTTTAACTCTCACATAAATCACTAAGATTTATCATTGTTCCTGAATGCTGGGTAATGTTTGATGTTTAAACCACCCCAGTGCCAAATGCAACATGCCACCTTCCCAAAATACCTCAAATGTATGCCCACATAGCACGCTTAGTACCCATGAAAAAACACAAAAGCTTTAAAAGGGATACTCCAGTTTTTTGGGAAATTGGTTTTCTGTCTATCTCACCCAGAGTCAGATAAGAAGGTCAATAACAATTTCAGCCCTGTGTGTCCATTACCAATATAGCGACAGTATGCATGCAAACTATGTTAGTTCAAATCAATACTGCACTCTGAAACTGAACTATTTTTGACACATAACATTTTATTATTTTATAAATACTGTACTATGCCTTTAACATACAGGTAAAACATAAAAAAAAGAAAGTACAAAAAACATTGATCCCACATTTTCAACTTTGATCTTTTGTTTGATGTTTAGTACTTATTTTTGGCATAGGTGACCCACCGCAGCAAAACTCGCTATCTCGCGCATTTCTAAAATCGCCCGGAGCAGCCAAATAAGTTGAAAAAACATTTCTAGAAGGAAAATTAGATTTTTCCAGATTTGTGTTCCTTTGTGTTTTTTTTTTATCTCTCAACGTATTTTCAAAACAGAGTTTGATTTATAAATAGTAGAAAAATGTTAAACCGTGGAGTTAAATATTCCCGTTAGATTACATGGGGAAACACAGTTCACACACCGAGACGTGAACAGTGCTGAACAACGCCGATCGATCTTTTCCATTAAAATTACCGTCCAGGTGAAGATCATTCCTCCATATTCCATGTGATGTGAAGTCACAATGTGAAACCGTTTTGATAGAGTTCAACCTTTAAATTGTACTACTTTTAAACACAAATGAAGACATCATTGTGGAGGGGGCGTGTACCAACGTAAACAATCGAAGAAGTCACGCTGACATCACTTGCGTAAACAAGCTGAGGATACGGTTTCACTTGTCTGAGAAAACTTTCGTCTCCATGTTGTTATGGATTACAAGAGGCGGGTGGAGAAAGATCTGAATCATATCGTGGACCTTAATCTGATCAGTGCGATAGATCCAAGTCAGTGTAAGCAGCGCATACTGGACTTCATTTTCCATGATGATCGTCAGTTCTCCGACAGCGACACAAAAAATGACAGCGATGCTGAAACTGATACCGGTGTTATCCCGGACTTGGAGAACATTTCAAACAGTTGATTTCAACCTGAATGTGACGATGAAACAGAATATTTCAAGGACCACCGGAGGAGACCAATGATAAGCCCGTTGTTACAACGGAAGAAGTTGATGATGTGATGAAGTCCGTTGAGGTTGGTGATGCAGATTATGAACAAGTAGTAATGCACAAGATTCTCAAGTTTACCCGCAAATGCAGTCAGGGGCCAAAAGAAAATGAAGAGAGGCCCCAAACAGGCTCTCCTAGTGTAGCTGGGGTAAATTAGGATTAGCCCACATAATAACATGTATATATTAAATGACACACCGAGGCTGATATACAGAGACTCATGGTAGCTCAGGAGGTAGAGCTGGTCGTCTATTAATCTAAAGGTTGCTGGTTGCTGGTTGCTGGTTCGATCCCAGGCTCCTCCTGCTAGCATGCTGTAGTGTCCTTGAGCAAGACACTTAACCCCTAATTGCTCCTGATGGCTGCGTCCGTCGGTGTTTAAATTATTGTAAGTTGCTTTGGGTTTCGTGGCTACGCTCGCGGATGAAATCGTTCCCACGGTGAAAGTTCGGATATTTCCAAACCAGAAGCCATGGGTTGATAAATCCATCCGCTGGGCTCTGAATGCGCGCACGGCCGCTTACAACGACGGACTTGTATCTGGTAACATGGACAATTACAAAGCGGCGTCGTACAATCTGCGGAGGGCGGTGAGGGACGCTAAACGGACGTACAGAGACACCGTGGAGCTGCAGATGGAGCGGGGGGACACAAGACGCTTGTGGCAGGGGCTGCGAACAATAACAAACTACAAGAGCAGCTCCTCCCCAGCCACGAGTGCGGACGCCTCCCTGGCCAACCAACTGAACTCCTTTTATGCGCGGTTCGAGTCTGGCAGCAGCACCGCTAGCTCGCCGGCTAATTGGCGCTACACCGCTGGGGACGAGCGCGCACTCTCAGTGTCCGTGCACGAGGTCAGGAGGGCTTTGATGCGGGTGAACACCAGGAAAGCTGCGGGCCCAGACGGCATATCTGGACGAGTACTGAAGACCTGTGCTAACCAGCTAGCTCCGGTGTTCACCACAATATTCAACATCTCCCTGGCTGAATCAGTGGTCCCATCCTGCTTCAAGAGGTCCACCGTCGTTCCTGTCCCGAAGATCGCCTCTCCAACCTGCCTGAATGACTACCGTCCGGTGGCCCTCACCTCGGTGGTCATGAAGTGTTTCGAGAGGCTGATTAAGGACTACATCTGCGCCTCCCTCCCCCGCACCTTGGACCCGTTGCAGTTCGCGTACCGGCAGAACAGATCCACGGATGACGCGGTCTCCCAGGTACTGCACACCACGCTCACGCACCTGGATGGCCAGAAGGGGGCCTATGTGAGAATGCTGTTCATTGATTATAGTTCAGCTTTCAACACCATAGTTCCCACCAGACTGGCTGTCAAGTTGTTGGAGCTAGGATTGAATGCTCCGCTGTGCACCTGGATCCTGGACTTCCTCACAGGCCGCCCCCAAGTGGTCAAGGTGGGGAAGTACATGTCAAGCTCCCTCACCCTGAATACAGGATCCCCCCAGGGCTGCGTCCTCAGCCCCCTACTCTACTCCCTGTACACACATGACTGTGTGGCCAGGTCCAGCTCCAACACCATCATCAAGTTTGCTGACGACACCGTGGTCGTGGGCCTGATCACCGACTGCGATGAGAAGGCCTACCGCGAGGAGGTGGCTGACCTGTCACTCTGGTGCCAGGACAACAGCCTCCACCTGAACGTCAGCAAAACCAAGGAGCTGATTGTGGACTTTAGGCGTGGATCACAATCGAGGACGCACGCGCCCTTGTGGATTAATGGGACTTCTGTCGATAGGGTGAGCAGCTTCAGATATCTGGGAGTCCACATCACAGAGGACTTAACATGGACTGTTCATACAGACACTCTGGTGAGAAAGGCGAGGCAGCGTCTCTACCACCTCAGGCAGCTGAGGAAATTCCGGGTCTCGGTGAGGATCCTCAAGTCCTTCTACTCTGGAGCAGTGGAGAGCATCCTGACAGGCAACATCACTGCCTGGTTTGGGAACTGTACTGCCCAGGACAGGCGGGCCCTGCAGAGGGTGGTGCGTTCAGCTGAACGTACCACTGGAACTACCCTCCCCCCCTTGCAGGAGTTATACACCAGGAGGTGTAGTAGCAGAGCCCGTAGGATCATGAAGGATCCTCATCACCCCAACAACGGACTGTTTCAGCTGCTGCGGTCAGGCAAGCGCCTCCGCAGTCACGCAGCGAGAACAGAGAGACTGAGACGGAGTTTCTTCCCTCAAGCCATTAGAACTGTCAATGCTGACCTCACCAGGGGTCCTAACTGAGCCATGCACTAGGCTCCACTACCTACTGTACTGTATGTAGCATACTGTACCGCATACTGTATCACTGTTCAGGGTTGTTCGTGATGCCGTATTGCCGCGCCGTACTGTTGTATACTGTGCTGTATTATCCCAAACACTACCTCACACTATTCACATTCACATGCCACTTTAATTCACATGCCACTTTAAATGCACATATCTGTATATACATAGCCATAGTCCTTCAACCTATTCCATTTTATTTCAATTTATTTTTTATTGTATTTTATTCTATATATTTTTTATCTTATTCTATAAGTATTCCACTTACTGTATTACGTTTTAGGAGTCAGTTAGTCGGTCTATTAGAAAGGAATTTTCTACTTTTTATTTTATTTTTGTACTTTTTCCTAGGACTTATTGTGTGCTATCACCGGGTGCGTTGCATTACATTTCACTGCATATATGTATGGAAGTATGTATATGTATGTGACAAATAAAAATCTTGAATCTTGAATCTTGAATCTTGCTAAATGTAATGTAAATGTAAATGTCATGTTAGTGATAGACTCTACATTTTGTTGTGTTGTCAGCACTTTTAAACTCTTAAATAATTCAACTTTTATAAAACATGTATATTATTACTGTTAAATAAAAGCCTTTTTAAAAACAAAAGATGTTGTGTGTCGATGATGCTGTTCAACATTCCCTCAAAACACAAGAACAATGCAGAGATTGCTCCATTCAGCAGGGTGTCAATTGGCCATGTGGCTGTGTTGGTCCTCCAAGCATTTGCATTCTGGGAGCTGGCTGAATGAAGCATAGAGTGTGGAAAACTTTGAAGGTGATTATCTCTGAATCACAGTTTGCCACACCCTTGTCATTAACAAGTCATAGCTTTAAAAAATATTTGCTTGATTTGCACAAGTGACACCTTGTTTTGAAGCTCTGATTCTTCACTTCCAAATGATGTGGAAAATGGCAAAAGCCCCCAAATGTACGTTGAGTCTGCGGTGGGTCACATTATACCTTTTATGGATATGAAAACATCCCTGACGCAAACTACAACTCCAACAATCTTTACTCTAATCCTCCTGTTCCTGCTGCATGTCTCTTATTTTCCTCTAGCTGACTGTCTCTTTCTACTGTCAGGTCTCCCCCTTGCCTACCTTAGAACTAGGAGCACAGCCAGCTTAACCTACCTGGAGCAGCAGATACACTCCAGAGGTATGGTCCAGAGAGGTTACCTTGCCCCAGGCCGGTCCAGTCTCATGAGGTTGTTGTCAAAATTTGATTAATTTATTACCTTTAAGCGGATAAAAAGATCACCGAGAGATTTGATGCAGGAATCCACAACGTTACAGACTAACAAATTCCTATCCTTGGAAAGGAAAATGAATTGATATCCGGTGTTCCTCTAGAAGAGAGAGCAAGGGTGTGTCATGTACCTTCCTCTACTGTACCTCTTTTCAGTGAGGAACTGAAGAGGGAGTACATATTGTAAATATATTGACAATATGTGATTGTCTAATTTGTCGATATAAAGACGTATTGGTTTGTTTTCATATACGTCAATATGTGACGTTGATTCATGAGACTATGTAACACAGACAGAAAGCCCTCCAAATTGGTGGGATTTTTTGTTTCGGCTATTTTTTCTGAAGAATGCTGTTAAGACAAGATATTCTGGATTGTTTCTTTCAAAAGACTCACACTTTTAGCCCTATTGCTGTCTTTCATCCAACATCTAATCTTCCATACACTCCATAGACTTTCTGGCCTTATTGTCTTTCATCTCACATAATTACCTTAGAGCCCATCGCCGCTTTTCTATCTGCTTTGTTGGCACAATTATTGCCATTGCTATGAGGGTGTTTGTTTTCTGATGTGCATGGCATTTATGTCTCTACGATCCCAATCGGCCAGGTCATGATTCAATCAAACATGTTTGATTTTATTGGGCCTAGTCTTTCCAAGCACTTTGGTGTGTGCGCATCGAAGCCTCAAATCGCAATAGCATAGAAAGCATAGACTTTCTGGCCTTATTTTTTTCTTTCATCCAACATCATTTTCATAGCCCTTTCAGTCACGCCATGTCAATGCTGTTTTCTAATAAAGTCTTGCATTTTAGATACTGGCGTTGTCCCCTCATATCCTCACGTTTCGTCTATCTATTTGTGATGACATTTGACGTAGCTAGAATTCACAGATGAAGTACTATCAAGTGGCTACCGTGCAATTTATCACCTCACATCACTGTTTAGACCAGGACGAAGCGTTGGCCCTTATACTGTAAACTACATATAGTGTCCATTGACTACCCTCATACTGTACTGAATGAAAATAAAAACGATGGCAAATATAAAGGGAACTAATTTCTTATTTCTGTAAATTTAATTCACGGATTCAACTAATGTATGTCCCTTGTATTTTAACATTTATTCATTCAATTTATTGTTTTATTTTTTCATATATTATTCTAATGGAATTTATTTATTATGTCGTAGATTGATTACTTAATGTGCTGGGCGATGCCTTTTATACAAATAGGAATCAGGCATACATAAGAGGATTCTTGTCCTGCTAATACTTCCTTGCATTATTGGAGAAGAATCTTCCAATGTCTATGTTACGGAGACCTATCAAGTCCTATCAAGTCACGAACTGGTTTAAAATAAATCTCTGCTACAGTTTTGGCTCTGTAGCAGAGATTTCTGCTACAGAGCCATTCGCACCTGTTAGCAAAAACCAAAACACATCGTCTAAATTAGTCAGATGCTAGGTTGAGGAAATAAGTTTATGGCATATATTTTTGTTTTTAAAGTGTTCGTATTAGTGGGTGCCACATATTTTTATATTGTGTCCTATTTGTTGTTGATGCAAAAATGTCTTCTTTCACTTGAAGCAAACTGAATGTGTGAATTTGCTCATTTAAAGAATGGAATTATTGTATTTGTATAATATTTTTCCAATTATGGAGAATTCATTATCTAATTATTATCCAATATATTTCGTTTAAATGAACTCATAAGACCACAATGACAAATTTCAATGTTTTAGGGATGTTCAGGATAAGGGGTTACCTTTTATGTTTTTTGTATGTTTTTTTTCTGCCCTTGCATAGAAGATCTTGTCCTCGCCGTTTCCACCATTCTGTTTCGTTGTTGAGTAATATTTGTGCTGAACTGTTTCCAGCATCTGTCAAGATGTGCAAGAGGAGGCAGCCCTTTGTGCCGTACGCCTTGCGCAATCAAACCGGATGCACCATGTGGTTTGCCACCCTCACCACCACCCCTACAAGGTGGGTCTGATGTGGAAGCCAGTTTGAGCAGTGCAGGCTTCCACCTCTGCTGTCACTGAAACCAACGGGCCTCATTCACAAAACTTCCCTTCTACCATTTTTTATTTTCGGTTCACATTTGTCCATAGAGGGTTCACAGAACATGTCAAAACCCATATGGGATTCATGAAAGGTATCCATCGGTGTTGTTGTAATGAGTTGTAAACAGATGATGAATGCTGTTTTCAGGGCCCTTCGGCACAGAGACACAGAAGACAGGGGGTTGTAAACACTAGTTTATTGTGGAGAGTGGGCTAGCTGGAATTAGCCCAGGAGCAGATAGACACATGTCATGACACTGGCTCCTATCCTGAGTGTGTGTGGGGATGGGGGTTTTACCTGCCGCTCATTAGACCAACCAACAAGCAACATGTAGGCAGCCACTCTGATCCCAATCACCTAGATCCAGGTCAGGTGTGGCTGCTCAAACCGGACCATCCCCACACCACACAAGGGTCATCTGCAAATAAGCCATGATGAAAAGACCCAAGAAGAGAGAGAGAGTCACTCAAGTAATTGTTTCTCTTCATAGCACAATTGAGTGCTCCAATTGATGTAATTATGTTTACAAATGTACTGGAACTCCTTGAAGTTACTACTGTGATCAAATTTTCAAAGGTCAATAAGATTCTAGGCAAAATCCACATTTTGATAGTACCGAAGGACAAATTATGATACATTACATTAGAAAGTTTGCAGGTGTAACTCGTGATCGCCTCTGATCGTACACATGTTCGGTAAATAAGGCCCAATGGGAAATGCGTTATGAAGGTTCACAAAAGTTCACTGTAAGTGAATTAAATACTTCTGTTTTCTTCCAGGGTGGCTCTGTCTCACAGCAGCAGTGTGGACTCCATCTCAGAAGTGCATGCAGCAGGCACTGACGACCCGCATAATGTCAGCCAGTGGAGAGAGGTGCTGCCAGGAGAGGAAATCCCCTTCGAGTTTGAAGCAAGAGAAAAATTGCGCCACAGGTACGACAGGGATCTACTTACTTTACTGACACAGCTACAGATACATTCTGCGTAATAAATTGCCAATCAAGAAGAATGTTGAATACAACTATTTTACTCCTTCCTCAGCAGTGATATCCATTACATCAGAATACCATGACACTAGAGAGGGGGCCAATGTGGCCACGACCATTTTTAATTTCCTAATCCACAATAATCCCACAAAATTGTGTCATTACATAATGCATATAGTTTATAAGATAGCTGTAGGATTTCCTAACTTAGGGAGTCCCGAACGGCAACAACTTCCTTTCAGCACATTGCGGGTTGATGACACTGCATAGAAACTTTTATCCACGTCTTGCACACAATGCATTGTGGGATATGCTTGCAAGTGTAAAGTACAGTGCGTACCACGGTATTTCACTGGATTTAGGGTTAGGGTTAGGGGTTAGGTTTAGGGTTAGGTAACCCTAACACTAATTATATCATCCTGCTTCATTTTGCATACTATAGGTACATACTATGATTTCAGTCCTACGAAAGACTGCTTTTTTACCAAATAGTATTCTAGTACTCCATTTTGGATGAAGAGACCAGTCCAGCACTCAAAGTCTGAGAAGGTAGAGGGTGGAGATGAAAGTCAGTATATGGGCAATATCCCGAAACAATGTTGATTCATTTAATGAAATATGGACTACTTTTATCACTGACATTACTCCATCATTTAATACTTAAGTCTTCCTAAGTCGGTGTAATGTCGTCGTGCTTTGGGGCATGTGGGGGACCTCCTGGTCTGCCGGGGCTCCGTGGTTGGGTGGATGCCTGGGTGGCTCTAGGGACATCCGTGGTGCGTGGGCCGGTGTTCTTGGGGGATCCCGGGGCCCCACGGGGGAGTTGGGTGGTCTGGGTGGTGGCAGCCGCTCCTTTACCTGAGTTCAGCTGGCCTGTCTCCGGGGGGGGGGAGACGTGCTCCCGGGGAGTACCTGCAGCTGGCGTCCATGTATAGGTTCCGGGTGTGGTTGTGGGTTCTGGGGCTCGGGTTGGGGGAGGGGAGTGTGGGTCGCTGGTTCGGGGTCTCGGACCCCGTGGTCGGCGGGTCGGTGTTTCGTGACACAGGCCCACCCCCAGGGTGGCTGGGCCTGTATGTCCTTCTGCGTCCCGGGGGGGGCGGGGCGGTCGCTGAAGCCCTGACGGCTTGCGCCTGGTGGCTTGGAATGTGTTGCGACCCTTCGGGGCTGCGGAGAGCGCTGCCGGGCGCCTTGTGGGGCCCCTGGGGGGACTGCTACCTGCACCCGGGGGTTGGTTATATGTGTGCGCCCCTGGGGTGCGGGGTCTCCTCGTGCTCCCTGGGACTGGGTCATGCTCCTCAGGGCTGGGCGTGGGGGTTGCTCCACGGCTCTCTGGGGGCCAGGGGGTCTTCTGTGGCCGCAGGGCTGGGTACCCGTGGATTTCCTGGAGCCGAGGGGTGTCCACGGGGCTGTTGAGTTCGGGGGGGCTTCGGGGCCCCTTCCGCTGCTTGCAGGCGCCGCGACATAATACCAACCATCTACACCAGTACAAATGGGGATAAGTCATGTACACTCACTGGTGGACATCTTACACACACACACACACACACATGCACACGCACGCACGCACGCACACACACACACACACACACACACACACACCTGCTTCAAGTGCACCCCAGCACCCTCCTGGTTGCTTTCCTCTCCTTTCCTCCCTCATTCGCTGCCATAACTATGACAGGAAGAGGCCATGTGACCAGTTGTAGTTCCAGTTTTCCTGGACCTAATTCACTGTTTTTCAATACGTCGTCCAGTGTATGCAATGTCATACAAATACTCTGTGCTGTATGCCCAGCATGCTGACAAAAAAAAGAGGATTGATTGAGTCGCAATAATGGGAACATATAGTGAGAAGAAGTCACCCCAACCACAATCTTCTGTCTCTCTAGACATACCCATGAGCTAAAGTTGCATCAGCTGCTCGTGCAAGTGGGTGGCTGGGACCAAGTGAAACCAGTGTCGGTGGACAAAGTGGGTGTCTTCTTCCGCTACGCAGCTCCAGATCGCAACAATCCCTCCAACACAGTGAGTACCTTATTTTACTCCCAACAGCCAACAGCTGGCGCTACACATGTTTGTTTTGTTTTGGAAAGCAAAGTTTTCCGGTTTAAGTGTTAACGTATGCTCAAATATCTATTTGTGAGAGTTGAGAAAATGTATGAACCCTTATCTCAAATTAAATTATTAAAAAGAATATAAATATTATTAAAATATTTGAAATTTCCATTCACATAGGTTGGCAGCCCCATCAGCAGGACCAATATCATTCACCCACATGTCTACGTAAGTCTGGAAAATCGCTTTGTGTACGATCAGTGTACCATCACTGGTAAGCGGAGTAATGTATCTTTCCACAGACAGCAAGGGATAGCAAAAATGTATGCCAATTCAAGCAATATTTGCATTACGTGATTTTCAAGGTCGATTTGGCAATGATTTTAAATCAGGCAGAGTCCAGGGTAGTCGCGCTGTTGAAATGAGCTGTCATCGATATGTGTGCAGAAGAAGGTTCTTTATTTATCACACGGCACACACACCACAACACATGCACTCACGCAGCGACGGCGACCAACACACACATGCTTTAAACGGTTGCCGGTAAAATGAGTTCTCTGCTTTTAACCCATCCTGGCTTGTCCTTCCTCCGAGGGGGCAGCATACAGCGACTTGCCCCGGGACCAATTTTGAGTGTCCATCGCTGGTTAGACGACCATGTTCTGCATGTTTTTGGTGGGGGTCCTTACTGATGTTACAAGGAGAAGGAAACCCTACGAGAACACATAATTTCACACAGAAAGGCCCCTAATCGGAAGATAAGCCATAACAGCGCCCCAGACGGGAATCAAACCCAGGACCACCTTCCTGTGAGGCAGCAGTGCAATGCACTGCAATGCTGCACATACACTCACCGGCCACTTTATTAGGTACATCAGTTCAATTGATTGTTAACACAAATAGATAATCAGCCAATCACATGGCAGCAACTCATTGCATTAAGGCATGTAGACATGGTTAGGATTACTTGCTGAAGTTCAAACCGAACATCAGAATGTGGAAGAAAGGGGATTTAAGTGACTTTGAACGTGGCATGGTTGTTGGTGCCAGACGGGCTGGTCTGAGTATTTCAGAAACTGCTGACCTATTGGGATTTTCACGCACAACCATCTCTAGGGTTTACAGAGAATGGTCCGAAAAAGAGAAAATATCCAGTGAGCAGTTTGTGTGGACGAAAATGCCTTGTTGATGAGAGGAGAATGGGCAGACTGGTTCGAGACGATAGAAAGGCAACAGTAACTCAAATAACCACTCGTTACAACCAAGGTATGCAGAATACTATCTCTAAACGCACAACACATCGAACTTTGAAGCAGATGGGCTACAGAAGCAGAAGACCACACCGGGTGCCACTCCTGTCAGCTAAGAACAGGGAAACTGAAGCTACAATTCGCACAGGCTCACCAAAAATGGACAATAGAAGATTGGAAAAACATTGCCTGGTCTGATAAGTCTCGATTTCAGCTGCAAGATTCAGATGGTAGGGTCAGAATTTGGCGTAAACAACATGAAAGCATGGATCCATCCTGCCTTGTATCAAGGGTTCAGGCTGGTGGTGGTGTAATGGTGTGGGGGGTATTTTCTTGGCACACTTTGGGCCCCTTGGTACCAATTGAGCATGGTTTTAATGCCACAGCATACCTGAGTATTGTTGCTGACCATGTCCATCCCTTTATGACCACAGTGTACCCATCTTCTGATGGCTACTTCCAGCAAGATAATGCACCATTTCACAAAGCTCGAATCATCTCAAACTGGTTTCTTGAACATGCCAATGATTCACTGTACTCAAATGGCCTCCACAGCCACCAGATCTCAATCCAATAGAGCACCTTTGGGATGTGGTGGAACGGGAGATTTGCATCAAGCCACGAAGAATTAAGGCAGTTCTGAAGGCAAATGGGGGTCCAACCCGGTACTAGCAAGGTGTACCTAATATAGTGGCCGCTGAGTGTACATCACAACTATATAGTGCCTGGACCACCATGCCTTCTGGATTCTCTTAATGACTTTTCCCCTTGCACAATGGTCCTAACCATGCCCTTTATTAGGGTGTGTAGTACAGTCCGAGGGGCAAAAAAATGGCCCCCAGGCCTCCCACGTTGTTGCTTTATCGCGCCCCTTTTTTTCCTGTATGTGACCGAATGAACAAAGATAAATCTGCTGAGGGGCTCTCATCTTCTGCTTCCAGGGCTCCCATAACCTTGGCTCCCATAACCTTGGAGCCCATCGCCACTTTTCTTGCTGCTTCGTCGGCACAATTATTCCCATTTTCTATGAGGGTGTTTTCTGATGTGCAGTGCATTTAATGCTGGTGAAAGACTCAAATCTGTCTCTATAGGATCCCAATCGGCCAGATCATGATTCAATCAAACATGTTTGATTTTGGGTTTTTTCTGGGCTAGTCTTTCCAAAACCCTTTGGTGTGTGCGCATCGAAGCCTCAAATTCCAACAGCATTTTCAACAGCCAATGAGATTGTGCGCCTGCATGGTGACGAAGCCAAAGAAAGCAGCAAGTGTTGACTTCTGAAATGGAAAAGCGACTTGTGGAATTGTGGCAGACTTATGAGTACCTAATTAATGTATAATGTCAGTGCTGCAAGTTCGCCACAGAAACAACCACAGTAGCAAGCTGTATGGCATCTGTGGTTGTTTTGGTGTCGATATCAAGGGAAGATGCCTTTTGGCGAGTGCTGGAGTAGCCCAGTTATTTAAACTATATAGGTACTCCTCACTTATCGACCGAGTTCCATTCCTAGGACCAGGTCGTTAAGTGAATTGTTAGATAGGCGAGGGCATGTGTTATTTCATGGTAAGGGGACAAGGCGATTCAAACGCTAGTGTAGTGAATACTGCGGGACTGAGACAGAACGGTGATGAGCGATGAGATGCTTGACGCCGCGCCTGCAGCGCGTACGCAGCATACAATACAGACTGGTCAGAGAGCTGGTTGTAAGTCCGAACCGTCGTTAAACAGGTAGGTCATTATGTGAGGAGTACCTGTACATGTGTCTTCATGACAAGTACAAATAAATACATAAAAGTTAGAGATAAGTTTTTTTCAATGCAGTTACTTTCTGAACTTTTTTTGACTCATAACAGAGTATCCACCTACAATTATGAGCTGTGAAACACTGCTTCAAGTGAGTTGGAGGTTGCCATGTACAAACTGCAGGCACTCACGTCAGTACATTACCATCGACAAAACTCAGCTGACTGAATTGGCAACCCAACAGTATCAGGGAGTTTCATAGGCGCCATATGTATACGTCTAGAATAGTTCTGAATGTGGCTGCATTCAAAACAACTCGCATCTGCTTTTATTTAAAGTTTTTATTTCCTTTTAAATTTTGGGTTTTTACTGATGCAACACATTTTTCACTGAGACAATTGAAAGCGCATTATGAAAGCGTTAATACCCCACCTCAATCCACCCAAGATTCCCGGTGTTTTCTGTGGTCATTCATGGGAACATTGGCGGCGTTCATCTCCTTAGTCAGTCTGGAGCTTTTAGGGTCTGACTGTCTCGTCAAAGCAGAAAACATCTTCTTTCTGAAGAAGGATGTTTGTTCAACTCCTTTTCTCACACTTGGGTAGTTCAACCTAGCTGAGGATTTTTGATTGACAGGCGCTTTGTACCATCTATGTGTTTTTATTAACCACAGCAACCTATTTGGATGAAAGTGACCAGTAGTAAGTACTTGGATGTTACAAAAATACTTAAAATAAGATTACATTTACATCATGAGCATTTCCTCGCAGTTAGAAGTCAAGAAATTGTTAAGAAATATGGGACATTTTTAACCGAAAGTTAACTAATGGATTGTGACGGAAAGACTTGGATAATATGCAAAATGTGATTCTAATGATTTTGGAGGCTCTTCATGGCTGAGCCTAGTAAATAATAATTTTTTTCCTGCCCCTCAGTTCTCTGCTCTGCCGCCTGTGCGAGTGGTTTTCGCTGTCACCATGGAAGGCAGCGCCCGCAAGGTCATCACCGTGCGCTCAGCCCTCATTGTTAAAAACCGTCTGGAGGTGCCGATGGAGCTCAGATTAGACAGCCCCTCTGCACCGGACAGTACGTTTTGTTTTTTTTGTTTGTTTTTTTTGTATGCTGTCCATTTACAAAATTAATATGTGTGTTGTAAATAAATTCCCAGATTTTCAATGCTGAATGGGATTCAGTTAAGTTGTGTGTCAGGTTGAAACTAACTATCCTATTGCTAATAAGAAACTCTCTTATTGCTCCAAATTATGCTGTGTTGCTGAACCTGTAAATGAACAGCTACCTAATTAAGTCATTTAATATATCATTCCCTTGGACATTCATATTCAGGCTTCATATTTAAGTCGGTAGTATGTTTGAAGACTTAATTTGTTTGTTAAAGCAATTGAAGTCAATAGAGAGTAGAGGTAAAAAGAAGAAATCCAAATTCCCCACAGTGACCAAGGAAGGAATTGATGAAAGTTAGTGGCAGTATGAGGACTTAAATCAAGCTCACAGTATAGTATAGGTAAATGTACCAAAGCAATGGTTGCAAACTGGCCATTTTATCAGGTTTTTGATTGTTTTATCATCTTTGGCTATATGCCAACATTAGACTAGACACAGGAAATAACATTGCTTTGTACTACCTATTGCACTGTGGCAATGCCAATGAGTATTTTTCAAATAAAATGTGATTATTGTGATTACTATTAGTCAAAACATGATAAAAAAATATATACCGTAAGAAACACATGACCATAATGTGAGTCTCCCGTTTTCGAAAAGGAAATGTGTTTTTAAGGCTTAAAAGTTTTGGCCACCATTGGGCTGCATTTGAGCATAGTGAGAAATTGGCTTCAACAGAGCGGTGCGTTTCTCAATAGTAAAGCAACTTTGTTCCAAGAGCTGTTATAAGTGATGGAAAATATTTTATTAAGGCCTGGAAAAACTGAATCCATCCTTTAAATATGGGTGGACCGATTATAAAATGCGGCATTGTGTATCTGCAGAGCCAGTAGTGCTGCCCCCTATCCTACCTGGACAGGCCTCACCAATACCCCTCCACCTAACGTCCTGGAGGCTGCAAGCTCGTCCCAAAGGTCTGGGACTGTTCTTCTGTAAAGTGCCCATCCACTGGACCAGTGTGGAGCGGTCCGGGGATGTACATAGCAGCAAAAGGGAGTGCCAGTCGGCAGACTTTGAGGACCCCCTCAGACACAGCTTCAGGTTCAAGGCTTCACTCCCCTGTCTTGCCTTTCTCAATTCAGAAGCACAATAGACACTATTTGCCACGTACATTTACATGCACAGTGTTCCACTGACCCAAAACACACTAAGAAGCAAATATATCCAATCAATTCTGCATGTACTTTATGAGGTACCAAAGCACAAACAATATAACTTTATGTACTGCAGGTTTTGTGTAGTCATCAAGAAGGAGAACTACCCAGAGCAACAGCCAGCCAAACGGGTCTCCGGCAGCACCAAGCAGATCTACCGCCAGCCCGGACACACTATTTACTTTCTGCCCACCATGGTCATCGCCAACCTGTTGCCCTGTGACCTCAACTACTACATCAAGGGAAGCCCCATCAGAGGCTCTCTGAAGCCTGGGAAGGAGGCCGTGCTTCACACTGCCGACACCTACCAGAACCTGGAATTAGGTAGGAGCTTTGAGCTTTGTCTTTCAAATTATACGATCTTGTCATGCTGGGTATGATTTACAAGCCATGCCATTGTGGCTTGTAAACCATCTCAAGTTGTTCAGAGAACTTTTGAGGAGTCATTGACACCAGTCCACTCAACCTTGGTCCCTGGTTATATTAAACTATCCTGTATTCAGACTCACACCCAACCAATTTCACCTCCTGCTTTCCCCTAGAGTTTTGTTTTATCCAGAAGGTGGTTCCATGGTCATTAATACAATATCATGGTTTAGCAGCACCATAGCAACCAGTAATCAACAAAACAGATGTCACTTACACCTAGATAGGGTCAATAATGAAACGCAAAAGTGAACATGGCATCCAGTGGATTTTTCTTTTTTTATCTAGTTTTTATGAATGTTATAAATTTCAAATTTCATGAAATCGGAGGGGGTTTTTTTTGTTTTTTTTTACCTTTTGAATTCAAAAGAGGATACCACCTTGTCATTTAGATGTGGAGTAAGAAGCAATTTAATTGGTCAAAAGTTGGTCCTAAGAAACAATCCTATTGGTCCACTTTGTTGCTAGGAAGCTAGCAAGAAGCTACTTATTTCTTTAAGTGAGTGAAACATTGTCCCTTTATCAGATGTTAGCAGCCTACATTAGACAAGACAGTCCTTTTTAAACACTCACTTGGGAGAGTAAAGGGAGATTTTTTGTTTTGTCATGATCATGTTTCGGAACCTGCTTTTACCTGGTGTGGGTTCCCTTAAGGCTCATTCCTCCTTACATTTCATTCGGTTTCAGTAATCTTGTTTTTAATGTCTTCATCATCCAGGGGTGCTTCTGGAAAACTTCCCTGTTTGCAAAGAGCTGCTGATTCCCCCTGGTACTCAGAACTATGTGGTACGCATGCGGGTATACGACGCCACTAAGCGCCTGCTTTGCCTCACCATTCGAATCGTCCTGCGGGCGCAGGGGGCACTGAAGATCCTCATCTCTTCTCCCTACTGGCTTATCAACAAGAGTGGTAACCATCTACATCCCTCTAAAAATTTGATGCTGTCTTTTGTATGGCACCAATTCCATTATGCTTTTCACTTGGTGCTCATTGAGAGGATCTCCTTAACCAATGGTTCCCAATCTTTTCTCCTTGGAACCCCAACCCCTTCTTAAATCTCTTAAAACTGAGCTTACTCCACCAACGACCTGACACCTTCACATACAAGCACAATTTTTTCTCGTCAACTCTGCTATCGAGTAATATTTAATACAATATTTTGTTGTTTCAGTTCATGCAGCCAATAAAATGTTTTATTATGGGATATTTAAGTCCCATCAAACCAGTGTAAAGGATGCTTAAAAAACAGCGTGTGCTCCCAGGTCTCCCGCTGATCTTCCGCCAAGACAATGGTAAAGCTGATGCAGCAGGCCAATTTGAGGAACATGAGTTGGCCAGAAGCCTTAGCCCTCTTCTGTTCTGCTACACCGACAAGGAGCAGCCTGCTATGTAAGTGGACAGCATACCGCTTCCTCTCTGTTGGCTATGAGCTACTGGATTGAGTAGTAGGGTGTTCTATTATTACATTTACATTTAGTCATTTAGCAGACGCTTTTATCCAAAGCGACTTACAATTGTTCAAACGCTGACGGACACAGCCATCAGGAGCAATTAGGGGTTAAGTGTCTTGCTCAAGGACACTACAGCATGCTAGCAGGAGGAGCCTGGGCTCGAACCAGCAACCTTTGGATCACTAGACCACCAGCTCTACCGCCTGAGCTACCATCCCCATGTCGTAAATCTGGTCTTTATTTGGGACAACATTTTTAAAGGCTTGTGCTGGGTCTGGAATGGCATTTTAGCATATGATTTGCTATGCCAAAGTATTGTTTAGTACGTCCAAAACCATAGTATGCTCAAATAATAGGCGAAAAGTACCAGGGTGACGTACCATACCTGGTGAAATATCGGGTGGTTTAGATGCAGTGTTGTCATAAACTCACAACATGCTGAAAGGAAGTGGTGTGGCTATATGACAACATAGTATGTCTGAGAAGCCATTGATCCTATTACTCATTATTTATGAGTCACTCAACATTTTGTCTCTTCTTTTTGGCCATCTCATCCAGGTGCACGATGCGAGTTGGGAGGGGTATCCACCCGGACGGTGTTCCAGGCTGGTGCCAGGGCTTTTCCCTGGATGGAGGGAGCGGAGTAAGGGCAGTAAAGGTTATCCAGACTGGCAACCGCCCTGGGCTCATCTACAACATAGGTCAGCTGTATTCTCATGATTCATTGTTATTTTTAATTTAAGTTTGAACCAATTAAACCTTGACCGATTTCGGCCATCTGTATATCTCTACTATTTGTACAATGTACTGTACATAAAACAAAGGGCATTTGTATACCATTACATCCAAAACAGAGTTAATCTGCAAGTGAAGTTCAAGTTCTCAACCTAGAAAGCCAATGTTTGATAATCTTCAAGAACCACTTCCAGTACAACAATTCCGTTGTTTTGATAACCCGTCAAATGATAAGAGTACAGCATTTCTTTCATAAATATGTGGCCGCCACCAAACCTGCTCTTAAAATAACAAACTTACCATGTTCGACTAAACAATTAATCATAATTGCTTCTCAAAGAGGAAGTGAAACATAGAAGCAAACAAGTAATTGACAGAACATAATTGACCAAAATTGGAAGAACATTTACTGCACGTGGTCCTCTTCTTGTAACAAGAAGTCAAAAGTCCAGTGTGACCTGGACATAAAATGTACAACTATCATAATTCTAATATAACTTCACAGTTATATTATAACTGTGAAGTCGGCCATCAGAACTCCGGATTTTGAACTGCTGGCTGTTAGATTAAGGCTTTGGATTAAGATCCCTCTGTCGGCCGGGCGGCGCGCTAGGGACGTCATCCCCTCGACCATTGCAGTAATAGACACCAATAGACGTTTGTCTCATGGTGAACACCAATGATTTTAATCATGTCCCCCTCTCCAAAACCCTTACCTAATATTTTGGTGGCCGTGATCATCGTGCCAGAACAGTGTGTTTTTATCGCATTTAATGGGGGCACTTTCTCCATGACTCTCCCGCCACTCCCCACCCCTGCCTTTAGCCATTGTTTTAACCCACCGCGCTGCCCCCCGGAGAGACCCAGTGCTCTGGCCCAAGCAATGGTGTGCTGTGCATGCCATGTGCAACTGGGAGAGCTTTAAACACCCTTAGAGACCAGACGCAGCCTCTTCCAGAATAATGCGGCTGTTTTTATCTTTTTTATTATTTAAAGAGCATAAAGCTGTCCCTGAGCGCACGGAGCGGCGCTCTGTGTACGTGCAATATTTTTTATAAAAGATAATACACTTCTGCTGAAACACTGCTCTCAGGTCCTCAGGCAGGTTGTTCCATCTACTTGGGGCATAGATACAGAAGGCAGCCTCTCCTGCTTTAGAGTTAGTACAAGGGATGGTTGAAAGACCACTGCCTGAGGATCTGAGAGTTCATGCCGGTTTGTGTGTAATGAGCATTTCTTTTATATACTGAGGTGCAAGGCCATTTAGAGTTTATATACAAGTAGCAGAATCTTAAAATGAATCCTAGTTTTAACAGGGAGCCAATTTAAAGATCTAAGAACAGGTGTAATGTGTTCAGACTTGTGTGTCCCAGTGAGAACATTTTGGATTAACTGGAGCTGCTGCACAGCTGATTTCGGGAGGCCGGTGAATAGGCCATTACAGTAGTCTAATCTACTCATTATGAATGCATGGATACATTTAACAGTGTCTGCATTTGACAGGAAGCCTCTTAATTTTGAAATATTTTTTAGATGGTAGAAAGCTGATTTTGTGATGTGATTGATATGGCTCTTAAAATTTAGATTGCCATCTATGATTACACCCAGATTTCTGGCTTCATTTTTGCTCTCCAGAGACGGGAACTGGGATGAGCTGCAATTTTCTGTTTCTGAGTGTTTGCACAAAAATATGAGTATTTCTGTTTTTATCTTTATTGAGTTGTAAAAAGTTCTGTGATAGCTATACATTAATATCATTAATACACTGAGTGAGGGAGCGTATGGTGTGTGGGTCATCAGGAGATAGTTAGACACAGTTGTGAATCATCTGCATAATTATGGTAATTTATTTTGTGTTTCTTTATAATATGTGCAAGTGGGAGCATAGAGATTAAACAATAATGGTCCAAGAATCGAACCTTGGGGCACTCCACATATAATATCCACTTGTTCGAGACAAAATCTCCAATGGACACAAAGAACTGCCTGTCCTGTAGATAGGTTCTGAACCAGTTTGGAACTGGGCCAGATTGGCCGACCCATTTTTGTAATCTCTCATAAAACCTGAATGTCAACAGTGTCAAAGGCAGCACTGATGTCCAGGAGCAGAAGCATGGATCGTTTTTTAGAATCAGTGTTTATATGCAGATCATTCACAATTTTAATAATTGCTGTTTCTGTTCTTCTATGGTGAGCTTGCAAACCAGATTGATAAATGTCTAAAAGGCTGTTTGAGGCCTATAGTTGGCAATAATTGTTGCATCAAGATTGCTCTTCTTCAGGAGTGGTTTAATGACAGCTGTTTTAAATACTGCCGGAAATATACCTGATTGAAGAAAGCCGTTTATAATTGCTAATATCTCATATGCTAGGCAGTTAAAAACTGTTTTAAAAAATGTGGTAGTGAGAGGGTCCAAGCAGCAGGTGGTGGACCTGAGCTGACCAATAATATCGTCCAGTTTTTTGTATGTCTAAAGGGACAAAGTGAGACATGGCAGCAGTCATTTTACTGGAGAACTGGAGGGTAGGTTCATTGCTGGGTGTTGAGGCACTAATATTCGGTCTGATAGCTATAATTTTGTTATTGAAAAATGTAAATGCAAATTCTCCACATTTTTCAGTGGAGAGCATCTGTGATGGGGTTGTAGATGGTGGATTAATAAATCGATCAACCGTGGAGCACTTTACTCATATTTTCATTAATGATTTTAGAGGAGAGACTGTCTGGCCTGTTTAATTTCTTTGTTGTACTGATTGAGTCTATCCTTGTAAATGTCCTGGTGCACCTGAAGTTTTGTCTTTCTCCACTTTCGTTCTGCCTGGTGACACTCTCTCTTAAGCTGCCTAACAATCGCTCTATTTCTCCAAGGGGGCGTTTTGTTTTTCTATGTTTTCAGTTTGAACAGGTTCAATGTTATGATGAATGATATTTTGCATTTTTGAGTTAAAGTCCTTTACAGGATCCTCAGTTGATTATGACATGAAGAGTGGTAACTCATTTACAGTTCTCTTAAATGTTTCAATGGTATTATTGTTAATGATACGTTTTTTGGGGGGGTTTTTTCAGGTACCCCTCTGTTGTACAGGAAAAGCAGACACATCAAAAAATGTGCAACAGCAATCTGAAATAGCAGCATCCATGACACAGGGTAGAGTGATATTAAGTCCTTTTGAAACGACTAGGTCCAGAGTGTGCCCCCCCTTATTGTGGGTGGGTCCAGAAACATGCTGAGTGAGGTCAAATGCCTCCAATAGGCTAATGAAGTGTTGAGCATCCGGGTCTGTTTGATTGTCAACATGGATATTACAATCTGAGGTAATTACGCAATCATAATCAGTGACCTTCGACAGTAGCTCAGAGAATTCATCAAGAAAAAGCCCCATTTAGATTTTGGTGGCCAATAGACAGTAATGATTAAAATCAGAGCACAGCAGTTTATAGATATAGCAAGGTGTTCAAAAGGTGTGAATTCCTCATGGAGGATTTCCTTGCAGCTATAGAAATCAGAAGACAGCAGCTATTCCACCGCCTCTCTTATCAGCTCTAGTGGTTTGGATGAATTTGAAATTAGGAGGTGTTGTCTCAATGAGTTTAACTGTACCATTTCTGTCCAGCCAGGTCTCAGTAGGTCCCAGGTTATGGCTTCACTTTCCCCACATTTTTTTATGTTACAGCCTTATTCCAGAATGGATTAAATTCTTTTTTTTTCTTCACCAGTCTACACACAATACCCCATAATAAAAAAGCAAAAGAAGTTTTTTAGAATTTTTTGCAAATGTATTAAAAATAAAAAACTGAAATATCGCATATACATATGTATTCACACCCTTTGCTATGATACTCTACAACTACTACAACTTGATTGGAGTCCACCAGTAGTAAATTCAATTGATTGGACATGATTTGGAAAGGTACACAACTCTCTATAAGGTCCCACTGTTGATAGTGCATGTCAGAGCAGAAACCAAGCCATGAAGTCAAAGGAATTGTCTGTAGACCTCTGAGACAGGATTGTATCAAGGCAAAGATCCGGGGAAGGGCACAAAAAAAAATTCTGCAGCATTGAAGGTCCTGAAGAGCACAGTGGTCTCCATCATTCATAACTGGAAGAAGTTTGGAACCACCAGCACTCTTCCTAGAGCAGGCCGGCCAGCCAAACTGAGCAATCGGGGGAGAAGGGCCTTGGTCAGGGAGGTGACCAAGAACCCGATGGTCACTCTGACAGGACTCCAGCGTTCCTCTGTGGAAATGGGAGAACCTTCCAGAAGGACAACCATCTCTGCAGCACTCTACCAATCCGGCCTTTACGGTAGAGTGGCCAGACGGAAGCCTCTACTCAGTAAAAGGCACATGACAGCCCGCTTGGAGCTTGCCAGAAGGCACCGAAAGAACTCTCAGACCATGAGAAACAAGATTCTCTGGTCTGATGAAACCAAGATTGAACTCTGAATGCCAAGCGTCACGTCTGGAGGAAACCAGGCACCTCTCATCACCTGGCTAATACCATCCCTACAGTGAAGCATGGTGGTGGCAGCATCATGCTGTGGGGATGTTTTTCAGTGGCAGGAACTGGGAGGCTAGTTAGAATCGAGGGAAAGATGAACGTAGCAAAGTACAGAGAGATCCTTGATGAAAACCTGCTCCAAAGTGTTCAGGACCTCAGACTGGGGCGAAGGTTTACCTTCCAACAGGACAACGACCCTAAGCACACAGCCAAGACAACAAAGGAGTGGCTTCAGAAACAAGTTTGTGAATGTCCTTGAGTGACCAAGCGAGAGCCCAGACCTGAACCCAATTGAACATCTCTTGAAAGACCTGAAAATAGCTGTGCAGCAATGCTCCCCATCTAACCTGACAGAGCTTGAGAGGATCTGCAGAGAAGAATGGGAGAAACTCCCCAAATACAGGTGTGCCAAGCTTGTAGCATCATTCCAGAGAAGGCTGGAGGCTGTCATCGCTGCCAAAGGTGCTTCAACAAAGTACTGAGTAAAGGGTATGAATATATATGCGATATTTCAGTTTTTTATTTTTAATAAATTTGCAAAACTTTCTAAAAAAACCTTTTCCCTTTGAATAAGGCTGTAACATTAAAAAAATGGGGTGTGAATACTTTCCGGATGCACTGTAGATTCGTTAGATTCCTGTATGTTACAGGGAAGTTACGTGACTGGGGTCTATGGTTTATAATTACAGGAATTTGTAAAGCAGAGTGACAGTCATTAATGTTAGTAGAGTGGATCGGACTCACCAAACATCAGTAGTGAAGAGAGGATTTAAACGTAAGTTCCATGTTCATGGCAAGGAGACGTGATCCCCGAATGTTTGGATGTACTCCATCACGTCTACAGCGGTTTGGACGGTTTCAGTTGCCAAAGTTGTCCACAAATAGTATGTTGAGGGAGCAGCAGTATCCCTTGAGCCATGTGTGTAGCTGAAGATCACACGTGAATTTTACGTCTCCAAAGCTGGGACATGGCCGTGGACCGCAGACGATAAACCGGCGGTTTGATTGTAGACTGTCTGATTGAAGACTGATTGAAGACTGTCAATAAGCTTTGGAAAGTCCTTTTATGTGTCTCCGATTGTTTGTTCCTGAGATTGTTGGTTCCGACGTGGATGAAAACAGTGGAGGCAGACAGGTTTTGATCCAGCAGCTGTGGGATTTTGGAGATTATATCCTGGACGCGGGCACCCGGGTAGCAGAGGGTTTTAGCCGCAGGCAGGGTGATATGTCGAACCATGGAGGAGCCGACAGCAAGCACGGATGGAGGTTAGGCAGCAGAGAAGTCCCAAGGAACAGCAGCCGAGCCAGGAGAGCACCATCCTCCCGGAGGAGACACAGGCAGGCAGTCCAAATCGGTGGCCGCAGGGCGGCCTCGACGGGCGGAGATCTCGCTGTGGGAGCCGAAGTGGTGGGAGCTGATGTATGACCTGACTGCCCTAAGCTTGGGCAGATGAAACAATAGCTATGTAGCTTATAAGATAGTTATGCTTGCCTTTGTTCTGGGATTGTATTAAAGCTTTATCAGTCATTAATCTTTCCCTATCTCAACCAAACAGGCATCAATGTACGGAAAGGAAAGGGACGCTATAGGGATACCCATATTGTGACCTTTGCACCCCGCTACCTGCTGGACAACCGCTCAACACAAAAGCTTGCATTTTCCCAAAGAGAATTTGCAAGAGGAAAGGTAGGCACTCGCAACTATGACATAGAGATGAACTATTAATAAGAAAATTCTGAATTACAAAAGCAGGTGTTCTAAAAACATGTTTTTTGTGTGTACTTACTTACAGATATATATACACACTTATAATTTAATACAAATTGACAAAGAAAATGTGATTGGCATTAAACTGAAAACGGATACACTTGATGTTTTTTTTATGGAACATTCATGATGAATGGGGGGGGGGGGGACATTCTAGGGCACAGCAAACCCAGAAGGATATATCTCCACACTGCCGGGCTCCAGCGTTGTCTTCCACTGGCCCAGGAACGACTACGACCAACTGCTTTGTGTGCGTCTGATGGACACCAACTGCACCTGGTCCGGTGGCTTTGAGGTCAACAAGCCAAAGTCCTTCCACATCAACATGAGGTATGCCTTTCTATCCTGTTTTAATCTTTCTCAACTAATAAAGTGATCTGGACCTTTTGTAGAATGTCGAGATTTTCAAGCGATTGCACTGTGCTTTCTTTGCTCCAGGGACATGTTGGGGAACTGTTTTTTCTTGCGGGTTGAGATCACCCTGAAGGGGGCAACCTACCAGATCTGCTTCTGTGACACTGACCAGCTGCCTCCGCCATTTCGTATCGACAACATTTCTGAAGTATGACACTGTTGCATATATTAAGAAAATGTCAACCACAAATCGTCAAGTCACTTATTTTGATAATACTAGGGTTTGATGCCCAAAAAATCCTTCAGTCAACATTTTCAGGCCCACTGGTCCAGAAGGGGATGAGGTGGTGCAACTTTCAGTTTGTAGGCTTTTATATTAGCCTAAATATTATTTATTCATTTTATTTTCATTTTTTCTATACTTTTAAATTCCTGTGGGGAAAATTTGTTCTCTGCATTTACCATCCTAGTATCTGACATATCTAGTAGCAGTGGGCTGCCACATAGCAGCATCGATGGAGCAGTTAGGGTTTAAGTGTCTCGCTCAAAGACGCTTCAGTTTACTACCAGGATGACCCGCTCTACCTCCTGAGAGTCAGTCTCTTTAGCCAAATATGATATAGCCAAAAGTGCTGATTTTAAGTGCAAAAGAGTAACAAACCCTCAAAAACCTGATTAAAGAGCACCGCAAACATTCTTTCTAGTATAATGAAAGAATACATTGAGAGGGAATTTTGATTTGAAATTATTTACTGACTAGTACAGTATGCCTAGGTTAAAAGCACACTACACGACTTTCAATGTCATCAGATCGCTGGACTGTTCACACTACACAACTTTCTGTCTTGTGATAAGGAATCTTCCGATCTCTGTACACGACTGATCGGTGACAGAAGGTCCGTCATAACAAGATCTTTCACCAGGAGGAATCCCTGACGAGTCTGTTGGGTTTCCAAACTAGCGCAACAGGATTATTTATTTATTATATTCTTGATCACTGTATAAAAAATATAAATAAAAGCAGAATTTAAATAAGAAATATATTAAAAACCTACAGAAGAAAAGTAAAATAGGTGTGTTTCTGGCTGCTGCTCCGTGGACTGCAGTCTCTCCTCCTTCTCGACTCCTCCCCTCCTCCTCACTCTGTGCCTGCTCTCATTGGCTGTAGCTCGTTGCGTCACTACCGAGTGGATCCCGACATGACCAGATATTAAACCTGCTTGATATTAAACCTGCCCGGTGTCTGCCAGCCATTGGCAAGCACTCGGTGAGCAGTCGGATCGCGTTTAGAGCAATTTTGCCACACATTGCCACTAGCTTGTGTTCGCAACAGCATACTGTATAGGCGGTGTGAAACAAGGAATGATCCAGGCGGGGAAAAGGAAACCTGTGAAAACAGTTATTATTAACAGACAGCGGTCATCATTCAGTAATAATTGACCACTGTTTGCCGCTACCGACCAATCAGAAGTCATTGATGTGTTATTAATTAATGTATTATACTTTCCTATTATACTTTTCCTCCTCTCCCCCAGGTGCCTATCCAGTTTTGGCAGCATGGTGTGGCTGATATCCGGCTCCACACGGAGGTAAGGGCGGGCTCTGTGTTGGACTTTGCCTGTGACGAGCCCACACTCCCCCCTTACCTCACCCTCACCGTCAAGGGTGCTGGGTCCTCCGAGGTCACCGCTGACATGAACTTCTTTCGGGAGTACAACAAGCTGTACTATGAGAATTTCATCTACATCGCGGCCACACACACCTTCTCGCAGTATGTACCCTTTCTAACAGCTGTCCAACTGTTGGTTTCAGAATAGTAGTAATAGTAGTAGTAGTAGTAGTAGATCAACATTTTAAATTGTATTCGTCAAATGCACAACATTTCAGCACGTGTCATGTTGCCAATGAAAGGCTGACTGTTGGTGCCAATTCTCAACATTGCAGATAAGTAGTAGCAAAGAAGTTAGTAACTATTAAAGTGTAAAAGTGGCTCAAATAAAGTTAAAAAGAAAATATAAAAAATTTTAACAATATTTTTTTAATAAAAAAAAATAGGAAAAGCAAGCAGAGACTTAATTACATTTGGAGTTAAGAATGATTAAAATTTGATTGGTAGCTGTAGTTGTCATAGTAGAAGCAGTAGTAGTCATAGTAGTACAGTTTTGTGCAACAACAGAATCATTTTGTGTTATGTGAATTTTTAGGACAATGTTAACTAAATTAAATTAATTAATTAAATTAATTAATAAAATTAAATTAATTAAATTCAATATGCAAAAAAAGCAGTAACTACAACAAAAAACCTTTATTTTAATTTCATGGGACATTTAAACAAGGTTCGATATTGATATAATTTGCTGTGTGTATGTGAACTAAAGTTAGCTGGAGTGAATAGCGTGTCTTTCTTTGACAAAGGGATTCTAGTAAGAGACGCGGTGGCATGAAGCAGCTAGTGAGCTGTGCAGAGTTGGTGCTGGACGTCGAGACCAAGACACAAAGGGTCATCCTAAAACAGAAGGTACTGCTTAACCCACACTCAAAACCTTTCCTTTGTTGATCAAAGCAACATAATATTGTATTAAAGGGTAAGTTTGCCAATTTTTAACCCCTGGCTAAAACTATTGGTCCCCATCATTTATAACTGTTCATAGCACAGCCTCGCTGAACGCTTAACTACTGACGAACTCTGCAGTTTGTTGCCGTGCTAAAATTCAGTCCGATGGTGTAAACGTTTAATCCTTAAAAAAAACTCACAATACGTACGTCCACAATACAGTCAGCCTTCAGAAGTTATGTAAAGTTGTTTTTTCTGGTTTGTCTGGACTCTTTTGCACTTCTGCGAATCAGCTGTTTTGGCCATATTTTTTGCTAACGGAAGAGACTAGACAGTTAGTTAGTTCATTTAGTTATCCTGGTAACCTTGGTATGTTTCTGTTGACCATTTTACATACTTCATTGTTTCCATGAATCTACGAGCTTAGCACTAGGGCTGCCCCCTGAAAGTCGAATCATCAGTCAGAAAACCCTTCCATCGACTGAGATTCTTCAAGTCGAGCAGTCTTTTTTTTTTGTCTGTCAGTGTGCATTGCAATAACATGATAAAAGCAGATAGAAGCTTACAAAATGCACAGGGGTAATTATAAATAAGGGGAATCATGAAATCTTAAATATATTTTTGTGCATTGTGTGAATAGTCTAGACATGGACGGGAACACGACTCTTCGTGCGCCCCGATCGCAGAGAGCAACACGGAGAGCTGTGCCCCTTTTCTCCAAATAAAACAATTACATACAGTGTGGGGACAGGGCCAGGTAGGGATGGGTATCGTCGAGCTTTTAACAGTTCTACCACTATTACCGATACTGCAACTACCGATTCAGTAGTTCTAACGGTACACTTATCGGTTATTTTTTTATTTTTTAAAAGGAAAAACGAAAACAAATTAAGAGCAGAATTAACACTGCTTTATTATTTGCGCATTACGCATGGAGAGCAGGTGATCAGGGTGCAATCTGCACCCTCATCTCCTCATACGTGCACGAGAGCCAGCCAGAGGGAGCCGGCCCCGCCCCCCTCATGCATATCTCCATTCCAGAGATGGAGCGCGAGAGAGAGGAGAGATGTCTCTTCTGATAATAGCGAAAATGCTTCTTGAATATCTTAATCGTATTGCAAGTTAGGAACAGGTTATATAGCATAAATAAATAGAAAATAAATGTTCTTATTTTCTCTTCAATACCATTTACAGTACTGGTAACGTCGGAGCTTATCGATACGACAGTTTTTAATTATTTAGCCCCAGGGCCCATTTAATACCGGGTCTTGGTACCAAACCCTCCTCCGTGCCCCCCTGACGAATAGTCACATTAAACAGCCAAATCTGATTCCACTGACAAAATTCGGACTCAGGTACAGTCCTTCTTAGCACACCTGTATGCTGCAGGTGTGAATACTTTTCAAATTATACTGTATTTTTGGGGAAAACCGATCCATAGATTTTGGCTGCTGATTTTCCAAATCCGATAAAATATTTTATTTTTTCGCGTTCTCCCCTCAAGGAACCGGGGAAGCGTTCTCAGCTGTGGAGGATGACCGGCATTGGGATGCTGTGTCACGAGGGCTCCTCACCACCACAGAGCAAGCCAGCCCAGCCACGGCCGCTGGACTCCTCTCTGGTGCTGGACATAGCTGGGCTCGCTGCTGTCAGCGATAACAGGTCAGTACACTTATCTACCGGTGTATAAGTAAGTGATGATTTACAACCAGCTAGTCATTATCACAAAATAACCCTCCAAAATGTCTTATCAGGCTGTCTTATATTATCCTACTACTACTACTAATAATAATAATAATAATAATAATAATAATTAATAAATACTAATGATAATAAATATTCCTCAGGGTCCAGTTTAGTCTTTTTTCAAGGTTTTATGAGATTTGTTTGGTCTTTTCTTTAACAGAAGAGTGACTGAACTCTAAGGATTGTTGTTCTGTCCACTACTTCTTTACTAACTGGCGATGCGACTTGGTTGGGTCGCACTGAGGAAAACCTGTCGGGATTAACCAAAGCGCCCCTTCCCTGAAACGAATCAAATCGCGCAAACATTCTCCTATTTACAGCAAAATTAGTTTTTACAGTTTTTCACCAATTTCTGCTCCAAATGTGCATCGATATTGAAACAACTCGAGCAAGAAGAAGTCTGAACTTCTGAATGTCTGTGTGTACTGGGTTTGTCATGTTCCAGATACTTTTAGCCCAAAAACGCCAAGGAGATTTAAAAAAAAAAAAATATATATATATATATATATATATATATAAAATACCAGCAATAACAATAGCCCTGTGTGCTGGACCAATAATAATAATAAAAATAATAAAAATAATTAAAAAAAATATATATATATGTATGCATGGCAGCAATGGACCGGGTTCCACTGAATGACAAGGAATGAACGAAGGAAGCGGCACTTCTCTCGATCCACCTGGATGGCAGCAATGAGCCGTAGACAGTGCTTATTATAGTGGCCACTGTGGGCCAAGAGATGTTATGTTTTGTGTCCCAGTGGTTGGTTGTTGCTGGTAATATGGCGAAATGTATAAAAATGTGGCTCTGAAGTTGTTGTTGACAGTACAAAAAGCAATACCCTGCGCACCCTGTTTGCGAACAAAAAGTCTGTGCAGCATGATGTTTGTAATTCGATTACTTGCTGTTTATTGGAATCAACAAGTTATTGTGCTTGAAAGCGTTGTCCATAAGGCGGTGCAGCCACTCTTGCTTGTGTGTTACGGACTTAAAGGAGAATATGTTTGTGAATAACTGTAGAAATCGGCGGTTGTCGGGGAGACATTACTAAACGGGAGCATGACAGTAGGTTCGGAAAATGCGTCGATGCCGTCCAAAATGCGTTAATCACATTTTTGTGTGTGTGTGTGGACCCCAGAATCCTAAGCTTGGGAACAAACGTAGCAGGCACAATTGTGTTGAATGCTGAGCTGTAATCTACAAACAGCATCCTCACGTATGTGTTGCTCTTGTCCAGGTGGGAGAGGGTGGTGTACACTGCCAGGGCGATGCCGTCGTCCGTAGATCTGTTCTGTTCTGGCGATATGCAAATTTTTAGGGGGTTCAGGGTGTCAGGAAGGGAGGAGCAGATGTGGGTTCTGACTAGCCACTCTAAGCACTTCATGATGGTAGAGGTCAGTGCTATGGGGCATTTAGGCAGGTGATGGGTTGTTTCTTTGGTACCGGGACAATGGTTGTCTGTTTGAAGCAGGTGGGGACTGTAGACTGGATCAGGGAGAGGTTGAACTCCTGTTTCTCCCTTTATAGTCTGTGATGGTGCGCAGTCCACACCACATGCGTCTGGGGTCGGAGCTTGTTCCTGTAGGCTCTTTTGGCATCTCTGATGGCTTTCCGAAGGTCATATGTGGACTTCCTCAAGGCCTCCATGTCCCCAGAGCTATTGGCGGAGGACCGTGCTCTGAGGTTAGCACAGACATTACCATTAACCCAGGGCTTCTGGTTGGAGAAAGTCCTGACCTTGACTCTCGGTACGATGTCATCAATGCACTTGGAGATGTAGGCTGAGGCAGAGTCTGTGTATGCATCAATGTCCCCATCAGCAGCAACAGAGAACATCTGCCAGTCCGTAGTTTGGAAACAGTCCTGGAGAGTGGCAGTGGATTCCTCACTCCAGCGTTAGACTGTTCGAGAAACCGGTTTTCCTTGCTTTAAACGTTGTCTGTAGGTCGGTAGGAGAAGAGAAGTTTCAACAAGTCACCAAGTGGAAAGATCAGTCTGTTGATGAATGCGGACCCACCACAGCAAAAGCTGCCATCTCACGCATTTCTAAAATCAACAGGGGCAGCCAAATATGTTGGAAAAAACCTTTCTTGAAGGAAAATTCGATTTTCCCAGATTTGTGTTCCTTTGTGTTTTTTTAATCTCTCAATGTATTTTCAAAACCGAGTTTGATTTATAAATAGTAGAAAAATGGTAAACCATGGAGTTAAATATTCCCATTAGATTACATGGGGAAACACAGTTCACTTACCGAGGCGCTGAACAACCCCGATCGATGTTTTCCTTTATAGCGACCGTCCAGGTGAAGATCATTCATCCATAATCCATATGATATGAAGTCACAATGTGAAACCGTTTTGATAGAATTCAACCTTTAAATCGTACTACTTTCACACACAAGGAGCCACAGTTGTTAAAACGGTGTAGAAGAAGAAGACGAAGAAAGGCGTCACACACCCACGTCACTGCCGTAAACAGACGGTTAAAGCGCAGCACGAGGGTGTTTCGGTCTCACTTGTCTGTGAAAAATTTCTTCTCCGTATCGTTATGGATTAGGCAAAGTGGGTGGCGAAAGCTCTGAATCATATTTCTGACCTTAATCTGAACAGTGCGATAGATCCAAGTCAGTGTTAGCAGCGCATATTTCATTTTCCGCGATAATAGTCAGTTCTCCGACAGCGACGCGGAGAACGACAGCCACGCTGAATCTGATATTACTCCGGACTTGGAGAACATTTCAAACAGTGGTTTTCAAACTTGTGACAAAGCGTCGATGAAATGGAATATTTTCAAGAACCACCAGATGAGACCGACGATACGTCCATTGTTGTTACAACGGAAGAACTTGATGACGTGATGAAGTCCGTTGAGGTTGGTGACAGATTTTCAGATTTCAGAGACTCATATTATTGATAGACTTTACATTTTGTTGTGTTGTCCGTACTTTTACACTCCAAAATAATTCCACTTTTTTAAAACATGTATATTCTTACTGTTAAATAAAGTAAAATATTACTTTATTTTAAAAATAAAAATATTTTTAAAAACCAAATTATTTGAGTTGTTGAGCTGTTTGTGAATGGCCCATTCAGCAGTATGTTAAGTAGCTATGGGGCTTTGTTTGTCCGCCAACCCCAATTGCATTCTGGGAGCTGGCTGTTTGAACCTGGTGTGGGTAAAACTTTGGAGGTGATTATCTCAGAAACACGGTTTGCCACACCATTGTCATTAACAAGTCATAGCTTTAAAAATATTTGTTTGATTTGCACAAGTGACACCTTGTTTGGAAGCTCTGATTCACCACTTTCAAATGATGTGAACAAAAAAATGTAAAAGCTGCGAAATGACCCTAAAGCACGCGGTGGGTAACATATGGTGTCAGAGGAGCGACCCCCATATTTTCAGGTTTTATCAGTCCGCTGTGATTGCGGAAGACAACCTCCAGGCGTCCAGCATAGGCTTGTGGTGTCTCATCTGGGTTCTTTTATTTATTTATTTATTTATTTATTTTTGAATTAGAAGATTTATTTCAACCACTTGGCACAACAACTGTCTTACCCCGCTCTCAGGATTGTCCTCTAAATGAGTAGTCTATGATAGCATAGTCTTTAGTCTACGCCGGCTCCGTCGTCGATGGTCCCCCTGGACGCAGTGCGATCCTGTTTGTGACGCCAAGTAATGTTACAGAAATTAAAGGGTCGCTATAATCTGCAGGTTGTCAGTCAATCGTTTTAAATAAAGAGGAAGACAGACGTTGGTTTTTACTTGATCAAGGATCAGAGATGTGATTTTTGATTCAACGGAAGATTTTACATGACATGAAAATGGCATGGACAAAACTGATGGGCCCCTTAAACTAATATTTTGTTGCACAACCTTATAGAAGGCCACTTCAGAATAGTCCAATGTTTTGTTCTTATCCATTCTTGGGTGCTTTTAGCTGTGTGTTTTGGGTAATTTTCCTGTTGGAGGACCCATGACCTGCGACTGAGACAGACCTTTCTGACACTTGGCAGTACGTTTTGCTCCAGAATGCCTTGGTAGTCTTGAGATTTCATTGTGCCCTGCGCAGATTCAAGGCACCCCATGCAAGACGCAACAAAGCAGCCCCAAAACATAACCGGGCCTCCTCCATGTTTCACAGTAGGTATGGTGTTCTTTTTTGGTGCTTTATTTTTTCGTCTGTGAACTTAGAGCTGATGTTACTTGCCAAAAAGCTCAGTTTTGACTCTTTTTGATTGACAGTTTCTTTGCTTTACTCTGAGCGTGCCAGTGGGACCCCCATGCACGCCCCGCGCAAGGGCGAGGCCTTCCTCACCGCAGCCGACCAGGCGCCCCAGCCGGCCGCGAGCGCCTGTCCACATAGTAGAGTGTGCTCAGCGCGGGGCACCCGGTTCTTAGCACGCCCCCCCCCAGGCCGCCAGATATATGGGACCACCCCCGCTGCACAGCGGGAGCGAAGGCAAACAGCAACACCTCAACCCACACCCACAACAGCAAGTATTCCCCCCCCCCCCCCCCCACAGGGGCCCCCGAAGGCAATCGGAAAAAATTAAAATTGCGGGATGTGTGGGGTGCGAGTCCTTCAGGCAAGTCGAACCCGAATCACTCGCACCAATCCTGTCCCGCAGACCCTGGTCTGTTGGAGTGTTGTTCGGAGTAGGATTGTTGTGCGAGTGTATGTTTTTAAAGCAATTATGTTTCCTTATTGATTCAGTAAGGAATGATAGATCAGATAATGATAACTCCTGATATTCTGTTTGTCTCACCATCCATGGCCCAATTGTTGTTCTGGTTGTAACCCTTTATAAATTTAAGATGGTTCGCTAGATAGAAGTGTCTGAAGTTTGCTGCTAGGCCTCCACAGTCTTTGTTTTTCTGTAGTGTTGCTAGTTTAATTCACGGTTTATTTTATTTCCAATAACATGTATTTACCCTTGAGTCTAGAGTATTAAGCCAGTGGTTGCATTGGGGTCATTGAAAATATATAGTTTATTTTTGGTAGTATATTCATTTTCACTGCTGCTATCCTACCAATTAGTGAGATGGGTAGGTTGTTCCATCGAATGAGGTCTTCTTAATGGATTTGAACAATGGAGTAAAGTTAAGGGTGAACAAATCTGACAGATTGGTGGAGATATCAATAACAAGGTATCTAATATTGCCCGTTGTGATGGTTAAGGGAAGTATCTGGGTTACAGCTTGCAGTCCCCCCCACTGAGTGGTAGGACCATGGTTTTAGTCCAATTTATTAAATAGTCAGAGTGAGCTGAGAGTTTAGATATAAAATTGAACACCTCTGGTAGGGATGATTTTGGGTTTCGTACATACAACAAGATATCGTCTGCATATAAACTGTTTTTGTGAAAAGCGTTTCCTGTTTGTATGCCTATGATATTACTGTTTTGACTGATGGCAGCTGTGAGGGGTTCCATAAAGATGGATGATAGTAAAGGGGAGAGTGGACATCCTTGTCTTGTGCTGCGTTGTAGAGTGAAACGCTGTGAAGTTTAACCATTGGTGATGGCAGAAGCAGATGGGGAGTTGTAGAGGATTCTGATCCATTGAATGAGGGACTCTTCAAAGCCAAATTTGTTGAGGATTGAAAAGAGATATGTCCAATTAACTCCGTTGAATGTTTTTTTTCGGCATCTAAAGAAGCAATAACAGTATTTAAGTTTTTCCTTTGAGATATGCTGGTCAGACTGAATAAACAACGCATATTGCCTGATGAGTGTTGCCTTTGACAAAGCCTGTTTGGTCTGGGTGAATTATAAATGTAATTACTTTTTCAATTTGTTGGTTAGTGTTTAACTAATAATCTTTAAATCGCAATTAATAAGGCTTATGGGTCTATAACTGGAGGTAAGGGTTGGGTCCTTATTGGGTTTGATCAAAACAGAAATGAGAGCAGTATTCACGTGCAGAGGCGTGGTGGTTGTTGTAATCTCTGTAAACATTCTGATGAATAATGTGGATGTAAGTGGCCAGAAGTGTTTATAGAATTCTACTGGGTAGCCATCTGATCCGGGTGATTTATTGTTGGGCATAGAGAAGAGCGCTTTCCTGCGTCCTTCTAGAGTAAGGGGTTGATCTAATGTGGTAGCCTGCTCTGTCGAAAGTTGAGGGAGGTCAACATTATCAAGGAATGAGTGAATGTTTGAAATATTAGATTCATTATCCGAGTGATAGAGGTTATTATGAAAGCCTCAATATGTTATTGATGTGTTGCGGGGTGTATGTTATTATACCCTGTGGATCTGTGATCGCTGTAATGAGTAATGCTGTAATGTTTTTTCTCTATCGCGTTTCAGTTGATTGGCAAGAAATTTACCTGATTTGTCATTGAATTCAAAATGATTTGCTCTTGTTCGTTGCATGAGGAATTGTCTTTTTATGGATGATATTATCAAGTTGAGATGTAATTGTCTGGATCTCATTTCAGATTTGCTCAGTGGGCTTGTTGGGAGTGCAACTCCTTTAGTCGTTGTTTGAGTTTATTTTGGCATTGTTGTCCTTTATTTTTCTTGTGAGTGGAGAATGAAATAATACTACCTCTTAAAACTGCCTTAGCCCTTTCCCAGAGTAGGGATGGTGATATTGCTGGAGAGTCCTTCATTTCAGTGAAGGAAGTCCATTCTCTGCAAAATAAATGGTTAAATTCCTTATCTGTCAAAAGTGAGGCGTTAAAACGCCACCTGCTGGGAGGGTTCCGGTTGGTTTTATTTATGAGGTTGAAACTAATCGACCTGTGATCACAGATTACAATAGGGTGGATTTTGGACATTACAAAGTTACTAGTCAAGAAAAGGTAGATTCTACAGATGCTTTGGTGGGGTGGTGAATAATATGTGTATTCTCTATTGTGTGGATTATTTGATCGCCAAGAGAAAGCTCACTCATATATTGTTTTATATTGTCCTAACGCCAGGATTTACCATTATTTCTGGTTTTAGAACGGTGTCGAAGTCTCCTCCCAATATAATGGAGTCAGAAAATTCTAAGAGTTTTGAAAGAAATGTGGGTCTTCCTCATTGGGGCCGTAAATATTAGCTATGCTTCATTTGCTGTTACCAAAAATTCCGTTAATCATTATGTATCGCCTTCTGTGTCTGATATTGTGGTTGTATTTTGATATGGCATATGTTTATTGATCAATATAGAAACCCCCCCTTTTTTTTAGTTGTATGATGCAGAAAACATCTGATTAACCCATTTAGCTTTGAGTTTGAGGTGCTCAGATGCAGTGAGGTGAGTTCCTTGCAGTAGACAGATGCTGGGGTTCATCCTCGTGAGGTGACTCCGGATTTTGCTACGTTTAGCAGGTGAGCCCAAGCCTCTCACATTCCAACAAACAAACTTAATGGGTGTCATTGAAGTTAGTTTGGGGGTGATGGCACAGTGCATCCAAGGCAATAGCTATACTACCGTGCCCATGCTTTCCCATAGATAATTCTGAGGTTTCCTCCTTTACAATCCTTTTTACTGTCCTAGTATTGCAGGAAGTTTGTAGGGATACATATCTTCACAAACAAATGACAAATAGATAAAGATAAACATAGAACAATGCAGAGTTAGACATACATATAGTGAGAGATGGAATAGAGTGAGTGATGGGAGAAGTAGGGAGGGAGGGATTAGGAAGGTGAGATGATGAGAGAGGTAGGGAGGGGGGATTAGGAAGGTGAGATGATAAGAGTGAGCAATATTTTAAATCCTGACATAGATAGCATGCTCATTTCTACATCTCGCGGTATATAATTACCAGAATTACCAAAATATAGTACTTAATTATCAGAATATCCTGGGTGTGGCGGAGGAGTCTCGGAATAATAGACCTTTTATATATAGTTTATCAACAACCAGCATTACGTGTTTACCCTGCTGCCGGTTCTCCTTCAGGATGGGGTACAGCACCTTCCATCAGTCGTTGATCTCCCAGGGGAATTGATCGTTCATACCCAGTGTGGTTCCTTCCAGCTTCCGTCCTTTCCTTTTCACCTACTCCTTCTGCTTGAAGTGTTCAAACTTGGCAATGATTGAGCGGGGACGGTTCCCTATGCGGTGTTCCAGTCGGTGAACCCGGTGGAAGGTGATCTACTTCATGGTGTCGATGAGGAGTTTCACGGCGATGAAGAGGAAGTCTTTCACCATGTTTTCTGGGGACTCAGTGTTGTTCTCTGGGATCCCAGAAAAGATGAGCTAGTCCCGCATACTTCTGGATTGTATATCCAGGATAGTCTCTTCATTATTTAAATAAATTTTTTTTGAACCTCCACCTCTGTTGTGAGAAGCTTCGCGGAGGTTTTTAGATTGGCGTTGTCTTTTTGCATCTCGCCAACCATGCGGTGCAGGAAATCAAGGCTGGCTTTGTGTGTCTCAGAGAAGCAGACCAAGCATGTCCAGCTTCTTGTTAATCTCATCCAAGACACTAACCTCTACAGCACTCGGGATTTGATTGTCTGTGTCTGTTGCTGCGGTCCTGATCGTCTTCCATGGAGTACTCGTTATAAAAAAAGAAATCGATATAATCCTCAAGGTCCTCCACTCTGGTTTCGCGCAGTGTTCCTATTTTTATATACACCGCGTTCCAAATTATTATGCAAATTATATTTTTCTCTGGTTTTCCTAAATAGTCGATGCAAATGACAGTCAGTATAATTTTCAAGTCATCAACCGTTAGAGTATAATTCGAATGTTATTGAACAAACCTCCCAATGATAAGTGTTTTTTTCAAAAATAAAAAAAACGCAAAATGCACTGTTCCAAATAATTATGCACAACAGAGTTTCAAAACATTTTATAGGTTGTAAAGAACTGAAAATGGTCATTTGTTGAATTTACAGCATTCAGAGGTCATATTTACTTAAATCAAAAGCAATTTCAATCAAAAACAGGCCAATCTTAACAGGCCAAGTTACATGTTCACATACGACCCCTTCTTTAATATCACTTTCACAATTCTTGCCTTCATTGAACTTGTGAGTTTTTGAAGAGTTTCTGCTTGAATTTCTTTGCAGGATGTCAGAATAGCCTCCCAGAGCTGCTGTTTTGATGCCAACTGCCTCCCCCCCTCATAGATCTTTTGCTTGAGGATGCTCCAAAGGTTCTTAATAGGGTTAAGGTCAGGGGAGGATGGGGGTCACACAACAAGTTTCTCTCCTTTTATGCCCATAGCAGCCAATGACACAGAGGTATTCTTTGCAGCATGAGATGGTGCATTGTCATGCATGAGGATGATTTTGCTACGCTTGGCACAGTTCTTCTTCTGTACCATGGAAGAAAGTGGTCAGTCAGAAACTATATACTTTGCCGAGGTCATTTTAACACCTTCATGGACCCTAAAGGGGCCTACCAGCCTTCTCCCCATGATTCTGGCCCAAAACATGACTCCACCACCTCCTTGCTGATGTCGCAGCCTTGTTGGGACATGGTGACCATCCACCAACCATCCAGTACTCCATCCATCTGGACCATCCAGGGTTGCACGACACTCATCAGTAAACAAGACAGTCTTCATGTATTTCTGGGCCCACTGCAACCATTTCTGCTTGTGAGCATTGTTTAGGGGTGGCTGAATAGTAGGTTTGTGCACAACTGCGAGCCTCTGGAGGATCCTACACCTTGAGGTTCGTGGGACTCCAGAGGCACCATCAGCTTCAAATACCTGTTTACTGCTTTGTAATGGCATTTACGTAAGCAGCTGCTCTCTTAATCCAATTAATTTTTCTGGCGGAAACCTTCCTCATTATGCCTTTCTGCACGAACCTGTCTGTGCTCTAAATCAGCCACAAATCTCTTCACAGTACGATGATCACGCTTTAAGTTTTCGTGAAATATCTAATGTTACAGTTCTATACAATAATAGTACAATAGTGACAAAATGTTTTATGTGTATGACACTTAAATCCAATTTGCTTAATAATTTGGAACTGTGTGTGTGTGTGTGTGTGTGTGTGTGTGTGTGTGTGTGTGTGAGAGAGAGAGAGAGAGAGAGAGAGAGAGAGAGAGAGAGAGAGAGAGAGAGAGAGAGAGAGAGAGAGAGAGAGAGAGAGAGAGAGAGAGAGAGAGAGAGAGAGAGAGAGAGAGAGAGAGAGAGAGAGAGAGAGAGAGAGAGAGAGAGAGAGAGAGAGTGTGTGTGTGTGTGTGTATAGATAATGAAAACCCCAAATTCAGTGTCTCAGAAAATTAGAATATTGTGAAAAAGTACAATATTGGAAAGTCATAGTGTCACACCCTATTCAGCTAATTAACTCAAAACACCTGCAAAGGTTTCCTGAGCCTTTAAATGGTCTCTCAGTCTGGGTCAGTAGGCTACACAATCATGGGGAAGACTGCTGACTTGACAGATGTTCAGAAGACAGTCATTGACGCTCTCCACAAGGAGGGTAAGCCACAAAAGGTCATTGCTAAAGAAGGTGGTTGTTCACAAAGTGCTGTATTCAAGCCTATTCATAGAAAGTTGAGAGGAAAGGAAAAGGTGCACCAGCAAATGGGATAACCGCACCCTTGAGGATTGTCAAGCAAAATCTATTCAAGAATTTGGGGGAGCTTCACAAGGAGTGGACTGAGGCTGGAGTCAGCGCATCAAGAGCCACTACCCACAGACGAATCCTAGGCATGGGTTACAAATGTTGCATTCCTCGTGTCAAACCACTCCTGAACCAGAGACAACGTCAGAAGCGTCTTACCTGGGCTGTGGAGAAAAAGAACTGGACTGTTGCTCAGTGGTCCAAAGTCCTCTTTTCAGATGAAAGTAAATTTTGCATGTCATTTGGAAATCAAGGTCCTAGAGTCTGGAGGAAAAGTGAAGAGGCACAGAATCCACATTGCTTGAAGTCCAGTGTGAAGTTTCCACAGTCAGTGATGATTTGGGCTGCCATGTCATCTGCTGGTGTTGGTCCACTGTGTTTTCTGACGTCCACAGTCAACACAGCCATCTACCAGGACATTTTAGAGCACTTCATGCTTCCTTCTGCTGACAAGCTTTATGGAGATGCAGATTTCATTTTCCAGCAGGACTTGAAACCTGCCCACACTGCCAAAGGTACCAAAAGCTGGTTCAATGACCATGGTGTTACTGTGCTTGATTGGCCAGCAAACTCGCCTGATCTGAACCCCATACAGAATCTATGGGGTATTGTCAAGAGGAAGATGAGACACCAGACCCAACAATTTCAGATGACCTGAAGGCTGCTATCAAAGCAACCTGGGCTTCCATTACACCTGAGCAGTGCCACAGGCTGATCGCCTCCATGCCACACCGCATTGATGCAGTAATTCATGCAAAAGGAGACCCAACCAAGTATTGAGTGCATAGAAATGAACATACTTTTCAGAAGCCTGACATTTCTGTTTAAAATATACTTTTTTTATTGATCTTATGTAATATTCAAATTTTCTGAGACATTGAATTTTGGTTTCTCATTATCTATAGCCACAATCATCAAAATTTAAAGAAATAAAGGCTTGAAATATTTCACTCTGTGTAATGAATCTATATATGAATTTTCAAAAAGCATGCTCGTGTGTGTGTGTGTGTGTGTGTGTGTGTGTGTGTGTGTGTGTGTGTGTGTGTGTGTGTGTGTGTGTGTGTGTGTGTGTGTGTGTGTGTGTGTGTGTGTGTGTGTGTGTGTGTGTGTGTATGCATACACACACAGGACAAGAGCACGGTTTTTGTTATACAGTTTTTGTGTGTGCGTGATAATTGTGTGTTGTTCCACATATTTTTCCATGTTTTTCGCTCATATTTCCATATTTTTACTGTATACTTTCAAGATCTATTTTTTTTCCAACAGTTTCATGTTGTTGGTTTTTTATTTGTTATCAATGATTTATTGAATGAACATTTCAAATTGTATTTTGTATTTAATATTCATAATATACTGTATATATAATATTGATTTTTAAAGTAAGGCCAAGAAACCTATGGGTTATATGCAACAAAAAAGAACAATTTAATCATAGTGGGGATGTGCTGTTGGACGCTTTGGAGATTCTTCAAAGAGGAAGGAAGCCCGTTAGGTCAGTGAAACGTCTTCCCTTCCGCCAGTTATGAGCCATTGATGCTGAGGAGGCCGGACTCTCGCCGCAGCACGACCCAGACTTGGCACTTCAGCTCAGGCATGCTGACCTGCGGCCTCCCCCGTCTAGTTGTGCAGGTGGGTGTCCTTCAGCGAAACGACTCTAGTCATTTTGTTTGTATTAACCAGGATGATGTAGTTTCACGCCACAGCAGGAAACTATAAACTAAGTTGAGGGCTTTTTTTACTTATTTGACAAATTAATGCCAAGAAAACAACTTAGTTGTTTATAAACCTTTGGCAACAGTTTAAAATATGAATCATATTCTCCATTCTCTCTAATTGATACATTGACAGATGACATTATTCAGCTTGCTTTGAGAAAGTATTTGAATTATTTCATTTACAAAAAATAACAAATCTTAGTGAGTTCAGTAAAATTAGAAAAATTTTATTTATTTTTTAAGGGGTGGGGATGGGAGGGGATATGTTGGAAAAAAAAAATAGAAATGAAAGGAATTTTTTGTTATGCCATTTCCATATAAAAACAACTTTAAAAAAAAACAGCACAGTGGTACCTCGACTTACGACTGTAATTCGTTCTATAAGAACGGTCGTATGTTAAAACAGTCGTATGTCAAAGAAATTTTTCCCATATAAATTATGAAATCATGAAGGGTGAAAATAATACACAGTGCAAACACAGTAAATATGAAAAAATATTGATAAGCCACGAACTACGTGCACACACAATGTAGGTCGCCCGCTGACTGACTGCTGACTGGCCACCGACGCGCCAACTGCAAATTTCCACGGTCGTATCTTGGAGCAGTCGGTCGCAAGTCGATACAAATTTTCACGACTATCGCTACTCGTGTCTTGGATTAGTCGTAAGTAGATGCAGTTGTAAGTCGAGGTACCACTGTATTTTTATTCTCCCTTCTCTGTAAGGAGAAATTTCAAATTTATTTTCATATTTTAAAAATATAATGTTTGATGGACTGTTTAGAATATCATTTCTATCAAGATTAATTGTATCTTGTTTTTAGAAATCTCATAAAAATCTCACCTCATTGGCAAATAATGTTGATTCAAGTGTTCAAGAAATTTGCTGTATAAATGTGACATTCCTTTGTGAGATACTATTCCAGTTTTAAAATAATAGGATTCCAGTTTTGGGGGACTCACTGTGTGTCCAGTACTGAGATAGTAACGGGCAGCATGCTAACTGTTTTAGCTCAATGCAAAGGCTGCAGGGAGAAGCAACTAGCCTAGCTCCCGTGGAAATGGGGAAATAAATCTATCGAATATATATTGAAAGCTGAGTGATACATCTTGTCTTTATTATGAGTAAAAATCAAAACATAAAAATAAGATGTTAGTTGTTTCAAATATAGCTACGTTCAGAACTGTTATTGACAACCATTTATCCACACATGTCAAACTCAACTTGTTGGTGCTGGAGGGTTGTCAGTCAGCTGAGTGTTGTTCTGTAATGTTCTGACATGAGATATTGCTGTTTGTACCCAATAACCCCCAATTCACTTCAAGCGATTCTTCACATTCTTCACATCCTGGATGGAAAATGGTCATGTGTCAAATAATTTTTATATGTAGTACACAGTATTGACTTTCTCTTAATCTCTGTCAGATAGATATAGATGAAAATCTCAAGTAGACTTTAAGGGATGCCATCCTGCACATATAAGACTGTCATAAACAAATTAAGTGTTTTCTGTTTTATTCCCCTTCCTGGTGTCCTACCCTCCTACCCAGGCTAAGGAAGGGGTGGCAGGCCTATACGATGGTGCCGAGGTGGTGCTGGGACCAGACTCTGGGCTGCTGGAGCCAGGTCCGGAGCAGCAGTTCATCAACCAGAAAATGAGACCCGGTTCTGGGGTGCTTTCAGTCCAAGTACTACCTGACGGTCCTACAAGAGTGCTGCAGGTTAGACTGAAGGACTGCTTGAGCTGCCATTTAAATTGAATGTTCTTGCTTTACGGACATAATCACCATTCTCAAGTTGATCTTTGTATGCGTCTAAAGGGCACACGTTGTGCCTCAATGTTGAGGTCACTCATTATTATACAAGTATCTTGACTGTCCATCTATTTTTTTCTTTCTCTCTTGTAATCTCTTTTCTCTTGTAATTTGTATCCACAGATAAGTGACTTCAATCAGAGAAGAATGATTTGGACATCCACTAGTACCGGGGGAGAGAGTACCAAAGATGATGCAAAGATGAAAGAGAAGGAGCCAGAACAAGAACTTGAGGTCACCCTAGACCTTTTGACATAGCTTAACCACACTTCACACAGGCCATGTCTCAAAGTTATTCCTGCTTTAGTGATCAAACGACACCGGAGAGGGGTGTTCAAAGTTCCATCGGAAATACTAGCATGCTCTTTAGCACTGCACTTTGGGATGCGACGGTACGGTTTAGTATGTATCACAGTTTTGGGGCCACAGTAACGGTATGTTTCGCTATCTTTATATTTAAGCTTTATTTATTTATTTATTTATTTATTTGTGTTAAAGTTAAAAGGCGTAGAAAAAATGTCATAGTAGTCTGCCACAAATAACTAGTGTAACGCTCTGTGTGTATGACTGTGGGGGGAGCGGGGAGACA
This sequence comes from Zeus faber, assembly GCF_960531495.2. Taxonomy (NCBI): domain Eukaryota; kingdom Metazoa; phylum Chordata; class Actinopteri; order Zeiformes; family Zeidae; genus Zeus; species Zeus faber. Next base: position 30,434,654 of record NC_137194.1, on the reverse strand, counting down.
GGTGTTCAAGTTCATTGGTGGGTTGTTAATAATTTGCATGAGTTCATCTCATTTGAGGGGAGGTGTCCAGGATAGTGGATAATTCAAATAAAAATCTTCGTTAATATTTATTTATTTATTTATTCATATAATATTTAAAAAATGTGTTTCACAATAAAAAATAAATATAACCACTATTTTAATTAGTTATTTTTGTGTAGAATAGGTATGAACAGTATTTTTTTCACACAAATAATAATAGTAAAAAACATTATTGCAAGCAAAGCTCACAGTCAGACCAGTGCGTGTGTGCCTTGGCTTTGTGAACCTGACGCCAAAGTGGGTGCGCTCCTTTTCAGCAAGGACACCTCCTGGTGAGGGAGGAACATAGGCTACCTCTTAATAGAAGGGGAAACATTTGCTGGTGACAGGAGACGGCAACTTAAACAAACACAACATAGAACTAAAAACAAGTTGCTCATCGCACAGCAAGACTCAGTTCCCTTCATTCCTAAGAGCTGTTCAAAAGAATGGGAACGTTCGTGAACGACCCAACACTAGTGCGAGTGGAAGCGAGAGAGGAAGTGTGAGAAATAGTTGGTAATATAAACGGACACAGCCACCCCAGGGAGTATTTTCTGACTGGACACCTTGATTGAGTGCACAATTTATAAAAACATTTCTATATAGATTTATCTCCTGCTTCTATCGAAAAGGCTGCGTAGCCGTGAGCAGTTGAAAAAAATAAATAAAAAAATAGACCTCTCACGCAAAAACAACCCCGCACGATGGCCGTTGGAGCTGCAAAAGTGAATTCAATAGGAAACAGCACTAACGGCACGCTGCGCCCGCACGCTGCGCCCGCACGCTACCCCCGCACACTGCGCCCGCACGCTACGCCAACACGTCCGATGGACTTGACGGTACCGTGATTCCATAATACCACTGTTTACATGTGCGTATTGAACCATATGGGCGTACCGAAGGGTTCGATAACATAATATGTACTGTTGCATCCCTACTGCACACTATGTTGGCAAGCGTATCCCACAATGCATTGTGAACGCAAAATGCTGGTGAAAGTTTCTAGGCTTTGTCGTCATCAACCCACAACATGGTGAAAGCAAGTGGTGTGGCTGTATGACGATGTAATATTTCAGAGAAGCCATCGTTATTTTAACTCACATTCTGCCATACGCTGGACAACATTATAAACAAGTAGTATGTAGAACATAGTATGCCATTCTGGATGCAGGTTTATAGTCCAGCTTAAAATCAAATCAAGCTAGCATTTCACACTGTTTTAACATCTCTTTGCTGTCCAGGTGCTGGTGAATTTGGAAGAAGGGTTAGGTGTGTCTCTGGTCAACAAGCTGCCAGAGGAGCTTGTCTTCGCCACTCTGTCTGGGATAGACGTCCACTTCACACGCACCGCCACCAATGAGGTCCTAGAGCTTAGTATCCAGAACATCCAGGCAAGTGCTCAGCTACCAAGTGCAGTTACATTGACACCATGAGTCAGCATTTGGTGTAAGGTGTATCGTTTGGCAGTATACCCATTAGACCAATGCATACTTTCATTTATTATCTTAAACAGTGTTCCAGGTGACTGCTGGTTCATCCGCCTCGTGAAATGTAGTTTTGAAAATGGATAAAGATGGATGAATTTTCGGCTTTATCAAAAATCTTGTCCGCTGCCTCCTTGAAACTCAATCAAGTTGCTTTGACTTTCATAGGGTCTTGTCAAACACTCACAGAGGTTCATGAGTAAAGCGTGAGATTAAACCTTCCAACAGTGAAACTGGCTCTTTCCTGTTGAATTTCATTCCAGTCCACATTTTACCTTATTACCACACCATTACCTAAATTATTACCTGATGACATCCCTTTAAACACAATATCATTCATTGATACCAGTTCAAACGATAAGTCATAGACAAAAAATAATTATTTTAAATACTATATTACGACTTCCATGTCAGGTTGATAACCAGCTTCTAGGTACCACCCAGCCAGTGATGCTGTGCGTGACTCCCACTTCCACCGAAAGCGATGTTGTGGACAACAATCCAACTCTGCAGATCAACACTGTTAAGGTCCCAAGCAGCCTCATGCTCACCGATCTCTTCAAGGTGAGTTTTCGTACATGGCGTGTAATTGCAAACAAAGGCAAAAAAACGAGAATCTTCCATGTTTCACTGCATAAAATACTGGGCTGTTTTATGAGGAGCTTGGTTGAGTTTGAAGACAGAGAAAGACATAAGTAATTTAAGACATTGTAATCACTTTGACTCTTTCTGCAGCATCTAATGGTCACGTCCCGGCGCTTCACAGTCATCATCGAGGAGAAACTACTGCTCAAACTGCTGAGCTTCTTTGATTACGGTCAAACAGAAGCAGGTCTCGAATATTAGATGGTTTTTTTTCATGCTACGAAAAAAAATTTACTTTACAGCTGATTTTTTTTTCTTTTTCATCTAGAGCTGGAGAAATTGGATGAAAATCTTTACGAGAAGCCAAGTAAGGATGTGGCAGCGGGAAAGCATTACTACTTCGAGAACCTGAAAATCAGCCTTCCCCAGGTTAAACTGAGTGTCTTCACCTCTCACAAGCTCCCACCTGACCTCAAGGTAACATGGTCTGTCTCACATTTTTTTCTGTGTTTTTCAGCCCAGCCTTATTACGCGTGTGTGGCTGCGCATGGAAGGAGGCACACCCATGCTTTTTTTAATTAGTTATTAAATAATACCGTATATAAGGTGCTCAGTTTGTCACTGGATCAGGTAGAAATTTCCCATCCATTTCTGCTCTCATGGTCAAAGATATAACATGTTTTTTTTTGTTTGTTTTTTTTTTTTTTATTATTATTGCGGTGGGGAGTAAGCTATTTGGTGTGATAATCAGAATTTTATATGTTAATACTGCAACATGTGCGCATCTCCTCCTCTTCCGGTCCCACCCCATCCCACACTTAAGTTCATTCACTCATCAAGATCCTGCGCCTAATTCTGAACATATTTCTGTCATTAAAATATCTCTGTAATCCACAGAGTCTGGTTGTTAATCCCTTGTGTCGATCACTGATGAAACTATCAAACGAATATCAGCCAATCACAATCTGTGGCTGATCGATCGGAGCACCCTTAATATAAAGGATGGGAAACACAGTTTCAATAAGCCCCGTGTTGAAAAATAGCAAAGCTATCCTTCAAAGATACAAAATAACTTTAAAATTTCAAAGTCATTTACACGCACAGTATCATGCTGGTCATAGGGCTGTGACGATAACTGCAATACCGCATTTACGTGACGTTACCACGGAATGGTGCTCATTACCGTCATCATTGCAAATTGTGTGTGTGTGCGCGTGCGCGTGTGCGCACATGTACTCCTCAGTTAACGAGTTCCATTCCTACGACCAGGTCGTTGAGCAAATTAGTCGATAAGCGAGGACCCTACCCCTTACCGTTATGTCAGTCTTGGAGATTGCGAACGCTAGTGTAGTGAATACTGACAGACTGCGGGAATGAGACAGATTGAGAATAGTGATGCGCGATGAGATGCTTGACGCTGAGACGCAGCGCACGCCACGGTATTGTACGCAGCAATGTATAATACCGACTCATCAGAGAGCTGGTCGTGAGTCCGAATGGTCGTTAAACCGGTAGGTCGTTTCGTGAGGAGTGTGTGTGCGTGTGTGTGCGTGCGTGCGTGCGTGAGTCTACCAGTACCATATGCTGAAAAACAGCCCCACACCATGATGTTTCCACCTCCAAACTTCACTCTTGGTATGGTGTTTTTAGGGTGATGTGCAGTGCCATTTCTCCTCCAAACAACATCCAAAGAGTTCAATTTTGGTCTCATATGACCAGACTATTTTATCCCAGTATTCCATTGGCTTGTCCAAATGTCGTGCAGCAAACTTTAAATGAGCCTCAACATAGCACCTTGTGTCGATTACGCACATTTTGGTATTTTTTAGTATTTATAGAGCTTATTGTGCGTAATCACCGGGTGTCATGACATTTCACTGCATATATGTATGACCGTATGTATATGTATGTGACAAATAATCTCTTGAACTTGAACTTGAACATGCTTTTCTTCAGCAATGGTGTCTTGCGCGGTGAGCGTGCATGGAGGCCATGGCGGTTGAGTGTATTACTTATTGTTTTCTTTGAAACAACGGTACCTTCTAATTCCAGGTCTTTCTGAAGCTCTCCGCGAGTGGTCCTTGGTTCTTGGACAACACTTCTAATTATTCTTTTGACTCCTCTGTCAGAAATCTTGTGAGGAGAACCTAGTCGTGGCCAGATAATGGCCCCAATGGTGCTCACTGGAACATTCAGAAGTTTAGAAATACATCTGTAACCAATGCCATCAGTATTTTTTGCAACAATAAGGTTGCAAGGGTCTTGAGAGAGCTCTTTGGTTTTACCCATCATGAGATGCTTCTTGTGTGACACCATGGTAATGAGAAACCTTTTTATAGGCCATCAATTAGGACTAAACCAGCTGATATTACTTTGCACTGATATGGGGCAGGATTGCTACCTAAATACTGACAGATTTCAGCTGGTTTCTTGGCTTCCCATGCCTTTTTGCACCTCCTATTCTTCATGTGTTAGATATTTATTCCCTGTTTCATTCCACTTTATTACACATAATGTATTTTATGGACATATATGTGTGGATTACTTGGGTTGTTACCAACATCTGGTGATTTTCATGCCAATAGCCCCATCAGAAATATATTTACTCAGAAAAATGTTTCAATACTTATTTCCCCCGCTGTATATATATACATATACGCATATATAGAGAGCTTTGTGCACCATGAGCAAGGGGGAGGGACAGTCCAGTTTATTTTGTGTGTGTCTGATTATTATTAATTATTTCTAGGGCTGTAACCTAACCTGACTCACAATATTGTCAGTCGAATCAGATTCTGTTCAATTCTATGCTCCCTCGGCAGGTGGTGCCCTGGCGGAAAAGAAACACCCAATGTCACGTCAGGTTCACAAAGCGAAGACTTTAAAAAGTTATTTTATTATTATTATTATTTATGTGTAAAAAATACTGTTTATATCTGTTCTGCACAAAAATAACGAACTATAGTAGTTGTTTTATTTATTTTTTTATTGTGAAAATGTTTTAAATATTATATAAACAAATCACTATTAACGAAAAATAAATAACATACTTAGGGAGATCATCATATATTTTCACGTTATTTCTATCATTTGCCAATACACAGATGTTACCGTATACAAAAAGAACGAAGGGACAATCTTTTGAATGGCTCTTAGAAAAGAATGGAGCCGTGAGATTTGGTTCCCTTCAAAGAGCCGTAATGCCCATACCTAAGGCACGGAGAGCCGTGTCAGCGTCCGGTTGCGAACATGTCACACATATAGAAATATTTTTATGATTCCCTTATTTATAATTCCTCATTGAAACGTAATGCCTGTGCATTTTTGTAAGTGTCTGTTTAATCCTGTTATTTTAATGCACAAACCATGGTACTGCGGTTACTTGGCTTTTCACCGCAGTAAGAAAAAAAACGTCACAGCCCTAGCTGGTAATTTCTTTTAACATGGCTTGGTCGCCACATCATGCTTCTTGCTTGCACTGTTTTCCTCAATACAGGCCCTGAAAAGCACCCTGGGCTTCCCCCTCATCCGCTTTGAGGATGCCGTGATCAACATGTACCCCTTTACACGAGTGCATCCCTATGAAACCCAGGAGATCATCATTAACGACATCTTAAAGCACTTCAGAGAGGTGAGAGCAGTGTTGAACGGAGTTTCCCTTTCTGTTAATGTCTCATGGAGACTGATAGTTGCAGATCAATAGCCAAGCTTATGGAGATTAGCCCCATGCCATCTACTTTTCACAAATGTACCAAAAATAAATTATAGATATAGTTCACGTCCTGCTACAGTCAAGTCATGTCAAGTTTCCTCCCTACAGTATAGCCTATAGCAGCACTAGCCTGCTTCAGAATCCTCTGAAGGAGAGCTTTATATTACTGTGTTCACCAGTTGGGTGGAGATTTTTCCCATATTCCCCATTCCTGACAACAACAGACGACCCGTTGGGAGAACGACCAATGACCGTCTCCCCCACCCCCAGGAATTGATCAGCCAAGCAGCCCAGATCCTGGGCTCTGTGGACTTTCTGGGGAACCCCATGGGACTCCTTAACGATGTTTCAGAAGGCGTGTCGGAGCTCATCAAGTACGGCAACGTGGGTGGACTCATACGCAATGTCACTCATGGTGTGTCCAACTCTGCTGCTAAGGTAAATTTGTCTAACCGAACGCATTTTATTCTGCGTTTGTTTTTTCTTAAAAATATATAACTGGGATATTTTATTTATTTATTCGTTATCACATTTATCTTTATTTGCCTTGCTGAGTCAATTTCTGTTTTGTTAGAATGTATTTTCTAAGGGTACGGTTATTAATTAAGGGGTGTGTATTAACGGTACCGATTTTTTTAATTGTGCCGCTCAAATACATGAAAAAAACAAGAAATACTGGAGGTGGCCTTTTAAGTAAATTGTAAGCTAAAATATACATTTTAAAAACATGGGCTTATATTTATTTTCTTCTTGTTATATATAGTTATATATATATATATATATAGTTATATATATATATAGTTATATATAGTTATATATATATATATATAGTTATATATATAGTTATATATATAGTTATATAGTTATATATATATAGTTATATAGTTATATAGTTATAGTTATATATATATAGTTATATAGTTATATAGTTATAGTTATATATAGTTATAGTTATATATATATATAGTTATAGTTATATATATATATATATAGTTATATAGTTATAGTTATATATATATATATAGTTATAGTTATATAGTTATAGTTATATAGTTATAGTTATATCGTTATAGATATATATATATATATATATATATATATACACACACACACTCACACATACAGTGGGGCAAAAAAGTATTTCGTCAGCCACCAATTGTGCAAATTCTCCCACTTAAAAAGATGAGAGAGGCCTGTTATTTTCATCATAGGTATACCTCAACTATGAGAGACAAAATGAGGGGAAAAAAATCCAGAAAATCACATTGTCTGATTTTTAAAGAATTTATTTGCAAATTATGGTGGAAAATAAGTATTTGGTCATTAACAAAAGTTCATCTCAATACTTTGTTATATACCGTTTGTTTGCAATGACAGAGGTCAAACGTTTTCTGTAAGTCTTCACAAGGTTTTCACACACTGTTGCTGGTATTTTGGCCCATTCCTCCATGCAGATCTCCTCTAGAGCAGTGATGTTTTGGGGATGTCGCTGGGCAACACAGACTTTCAACTCCCTCCAAAGATTTTCTATGGGGTTGAGATCTGGAGACTGGCTAGGCCACTCCAGGACCTTGAAATGCTTCTTACGAAGCCACTCCTTCGTTGCCCGGGCGGTGTGTTTGGAATCATTGTCATGCTGAAAGACCCAGCAACATTTCATCTTCAATGCCCTTGCTGATGGAAGGAGGTTTTCACTCAAAATCTCACGATACATGGTCCCATTCATTCTTTCCTTATGCTCTCTAGCAAACTTCAGACGGGCCTGGACATGTACTGGCTTAAGCAGGGGGACACGTCTGCCACTGCAGGATTTGAGTCCCTGGCGGCTTAGTGTGTTACTGATGGTAGCCTTTGTTACTTTGGTCCCAGCTCTCTGCAGGTCATTCACTAGGTCCCCCCGTGTGGTTCTAGGATGTTTGCTCACCGTTCTTGTGATCATTTTGACCCCACGGGGTGGGATCTTGCGTGGAGCCCCAGATCGAGGGAGATTATCAGTGGTCTTGTACGTCTTCCGTTTTCTAATAATTGCTCCCACAGTTGATTTCTTCACAACAAGCTGCTTACCTATTGCAGATTCAGTCTTCCCAGCCTGGTGCAGGTCTACAATTTTGTTTCTGGTGTCCTTTGACAGCTCTTTGGTCTTGGCCATAGTAGAGTTTGGAGTGTGACTGTTTGAGGTTGTGGACAGGTGTCTTTATACTGATAACGAGTTCGAACAGGTGCCATTAATACAGGTAATGAGTGGAGGACAGAGGAGCCTCTTAAAGAAAAAGTTACAGGTCTGTGAAAGCCAGAAATCTTGCTTGTTTGTAGGTGACCAAATACTTATTTTACCGAGGAATTTACCAATTCATTCATTAAAAATCCTACAATGTGATTTCCTGGATTCTTTCCCCCCATTCCGTCTCTAATAGTCGAAGTGTACCTATGATGAAAATTACAGGCCTCTCTCATCTTTTTAAGTGGGAGAACTTGCACAACTGGTGGCTGACTAAATACTTTTTTGCCCCACTGTATGTGTATATATATATATATATATATATATATATATATATATATATATATATATATATATATATATATATATAAAGTTAACGTTTAGTTAATACTTGATGTTCAAGTTTACATGAACTGGGGATGCTCATTTATTTTGTTTATGTAATTACCAATAAGAACAAATGATGAAGGTCTTCGATAAATGTTTTCACATGTTTTACATGTGAAAACATGTTTTACATGTGAAAACATGTAAAGTTACAATCCCCTTAAGGTTTCTGGGTGGAAGAAAAATCAACTGTATTTTCTGTATGTTTCAGGTATTTTTCATTATTATTATTTTTATTTTATTTTATTTTTTTCTTACCCGTGTTGTCAGCATGCTAGGCATACAACCGGGAGTATTTGTATGCTATTGCATCAAGGACAGAGTTAGTCTGCAAGTGGAGTTCACCTTCTCAACCTGCAATGCAACTCTTTATTAATTCTTAAATCATCAAGAACTGCTGAAATAACTTTGTCCTGTGAATGACCTGTATGATGGCAAGAGCAGGTTTTTTGTTATATAGAGCCGCCACCAATTCCCCTCTTTGAAGAACTATTTTACCATATTTGGATCTATAAACAACTAATCACTACTCCGAGAGGGGGAGAATCATCCCAGTTGAAACAATTGAACATAGAACCAAACAACATGTACATGGAAAAACATAAACATCGGACGACAACATGTATTGAAAAAACAGAGGTAATCAGGTCCAGGAAAACTGGAACAGCAATTGGGAATGTGACCGCTGACACCGTTGATGCAAGCAGGCCGCCAGATAACATGGGCACTCTACCACCCCCGGCATCCGCCGCAGAGAAGCAGCCAAGCGGGAGTAAAGGCCGACAGCCGCCCCCCGCACCCCAACCCACACCAACAACAGCAAGCAGCACCCCAGGTGCCCCGGAAGGCACCGGGTGGCGCTCTCTGCAGCCCGCCCGGTTGCAGCACACATAAAACATCAGGCGCAAACTGCTTAGACTCGAGCCCAGCCGGCATGGGCCCCACCCAGCCACCCCCCGGCCAGCCACGCCCCCACACCGACCCACCAGCCACCCGCCACACCAGAAAACCCCAGTGCTCAATGTGTGCTGTTAAAATTGTGGGGTATGGGGGTGAAAGTCCTCCAAGCAAGTCAGGGATTGGTGTGCGAGTGTATGTGTTCTACTGTAGGCTATTATGAGTGGGATTCAAATTTCGGGACGGATGAGGAGCACGTCGGGGCAGGAGCGTGATGGACAAGATGGCAGCCGCCCGCCACATCCCCACCCATCCGGCAAGCCCTAGGTCTATTGTGTGGTTTATGTACTGAGTATGAGTTTTGGCACAGGGAGGGATAGGCGAAGCGCACCCAGATCAACGCAGGGGCGCAGCAGGCCAGGGAGCGGCGACGTGGACTCCCCCGAGGCACCCAACCTACAGCGACCAGCCACGGGTGCAGAGCGGCCCGCCGTGCACCTCCGCACGACAGAAGGACACACAAGCCCCGCCACCCTGCCCATGGAGGCAAGACCTGAGCCCGCAACCACACCTCAAACCAACACACTGACACCAGCTGAGGCACCCTCCAGGAGCATCGCACCCCAACCCCGGAGACAGGCCAGCTCAACACAGGAACAAGAGCGGGCGCCACCACCCGTCCCCGCCTCACACCCATGGGGGTGCCCCGGGACCCCTCCACAACCACAGGACTAAGCTCCACGGCTGCTCCACAGCCGCCAGGCACCCACTCACCCAATGAGACGAGGAGGACCCCCACATGCCCCAAAACACCACGACTTTGCCCCAAAACACCACAACATTGCCCCGACTTAGGAATGGCCACCGTGAAGGGTTCAATAAAGATGGGGAATAGTAAAGGGAAGAGAGGACATCCTTGTCTTGTGCCATGTTGTAGAGTGAAACGCTGTGAATTGTAACCATTGGTGATGACAGAAGCAGATGGAGGACACAGATACAGGAGGATACAGGATTTTGATCCATTGAGTGAGTGACTCCAAAGCCAAATTTGGTGAGGGTTAAAAAGAGATACATTATGTCCAATTAACTCTGTCAAATTATTTTTTGGGCATCTAATGAGGCAATAACAGTAACTTAAGTTGTTCCTTTGAGATATGCTGATCAGACGGTGCATATTGCTGGATGAGTGTCTGGGTGAATTATGAATGGAATTACTTTTTCAATTTTGTTGGTTAGTGTTTCACTAATAATCTTTGAATCGCAATTAATTAGGCTTACTATAACTGGAGGTGAGGGTTGGGTCCTTGTTGGGTTTGAGAAAAACCGAAATGAGAGCAGTATTCATGTTCAGAGGCATGGTGTATGTTGACTTAATCTCTGTGACCATTCTGATGCGTAATGGGGATATAAGTGGCCAGAAGTGTTTATAGAATTCAACTGGGTCTGATCCGGGTGATTTATTGTTGGACATAGAGAAGAGAGCGTTCCTGTGTTCTTCTAGAGTAAGTGGTTGATCTAATGTGGCAGCCTGCTCTGCTCGGTCGATATCATTGAGGAATGAGTTAATGTTTGATATATTTGATTCACCATCTGAGTGATAAAACTTATTATAAAAGTCTCTTAATATGTTATTCATGTTGTGTGTCTGTTATCCTACCCTGTGGATCTTGGATGGCTGTAATATTTTTTTTTTCTCTATTGCGTTTCAATTGATTGGCAAGAAATTTACCTGATTTGTCATTATATTTAAAATACTTTGCTCTTGTTCGTTGCATGAGGAATTGTCTTTTGATGGATGACATTATCCAGTTGAGATGTAATTGGTCGGATCTGATTTTGGATTTGCTCAGTGGGCTTGTTGGGGGTGCAAGTCTTTTAATCGAAGTTCGAGTATATTTTGGTATTCTTATCCTTTCTTTTTCTTGAGAGAATGAAATAATACCACTTTTTAGAACCGCCTTAGCCATTTCCCAGAGTAAGGATGGTGATTTTTCTGGAGAGTCATACGGTTCAATTAAGAAAGTCCATTCTCTGGAAAAGAAATGGTTAAATTCTTTATCTGTTAAAAGTGAGGTTTTAAACCGGCACCTGCCAGGAGTGTTCCGGTTGGTTTCATTTATGAAGTTGAATCTAATCGGCCCGTGATCAGAGATTGCACTTGGGTGGATTCCAGGATTAGGGATTTTGGACATGAATGAGTTACTTGTCAAGAAAAAATCAATTCTAGGGAAGCTTTGGTGGGGTGGTGAATAATATGTGTAGAGTATTCTCTATTGTGTGGATTATTTGATCGCCAACAATCGCCAAGAACAAGATCACTCATATATTGTTTTATAGTGTCTGACGAATGCCAGGGCTTGTGATTATTTTTGGTTTGTGAACGGTCTAAACTTGGATCCAGTACTGTGTTGAAGTCTCCTCCCAGTATAATAGAGTCAGAGAATTCTAAGAGTTTTGAAAATAAATTGTGAATGAAATGTTGGTCGTCCTCAATGGGGTCATAAATATTCGCTATGGTTAATTTGATGTTACCTAAAATTCCATTAATCATTATGTATCGCCCTTCTGTGTCTGATATTTTGTTATTTTAAGTCTCCACTGAGCACATACAGTGCACATACAGTGCAATGCGAAAGACTGAGTTTTCCTCCTTTACATTCCTTTTTACTGTCCTAGTATTGCAGGAAGTTTGTAGGGATACATATCTACACAAACAAATGACAAATCACCAACACCAACATCTCCAACACCATCATCAAGTTTGCTGACGACACCGTGGTCGTGGGCCTGATCACCGACTGCGATGAGAAGGCCTACCGCGAGGAGGTGGTTGACCTGTCACTCTGGTGCCAGGACAACAGCCTACACCTGAACGTCAGCAAAACCAAGGAGCTGATTGTGGACTTTAGGCGTGGATCACAATCGAGGACGCACGCGGCCTTGTTGATTAATGGGACTTCTGTCGATAGGGTGAGCAGCTTCAGATATCTGGGAGTCCACATCACAGAGGACTTAATATGGACTGTACACACAGACACTCTGGTGAGAAAGGTGAGGCAGCGTCTCTACCACCTCAGGCAGCTGAGGAAATTCCGGGTCTCGGTGAGGATCCTCAAGTCCTTCTACTCTGGAGCAGTGGAGAGCATCCTGACAGGCAACTTCACTGCCTGGTTTGGGAACTGTACTGCCCAGGACAGGCGGCCCCTGCAGAGAGTGGTGCATTCAGCTGAACGTACCACTGGAACTACCCTCCCTCCAGGGTCATGAAGGATCCTCATCACCCCAACAACGGACTGTTTCAGCTGCTGCAGTCAGGCAAGCGCCTCCGCAGTCACACAGCAAGAACAGAGAGACTGAGACGGAGTTTTTTCCCGCAAGCCATTAGAACTGTCAATGCTGACCTCACCAGGGGTCCTAACTGAGCCATACACTAGGCTCCACTACCTACTGTACTGTATGTAGCATACTGTACCGCATACTGTATCACTGTTCAGGGTTGTTCGTGATGCCGTATTGCTGCGCCGTACTGTTGTATACTGTGCTGTATTATCCCAAACACTACCTCACTCTATTCACATTCACATGCCACTTTAATTCACTTGCCACTTTAATGCACATATCTGTATATACATAGGCATATTCCCTCTATCTATTCCATTTTATTTCATTTTATTTTTATTGTATTTTATTCTATATATTTCTATCTTATTCTATAAGGTTTCAACGTACTGTATTACGTTTTAGGAGTCAGTTAGTCGGTCTATTAGAAAGGAATTTTTTACTTTTATTTTTTTTCCTAGGACATATTGTGTGCTATCACCGGGTGCGTTGCATTACATTTCACTGCATATATGTATGAAAGTATGTATATGTACGTGAAAAATAAAAAATCTTGAATCTTGAAATACACAAAGATAGACATAGAACATTACAGAGTTAGACATACATATAGTGAGTGACTCCGTAGAGTGAGAGTGATGGGAAAAGTCGGGAGGGGGGATTAGGAAGGTGAGATAATGAGAGTGAGCAATGTTTTAAAAACCTGACATGCTAATTTCTCCGTCTCGCATATATAATTACCAGAATACATTCATAATTATCAGAATAACCAGGGTGTGGTGGAGGAGTCTTGGAATAACAGACGGTTTATCGATCTCCCGGGCGAATTGGTCGTTCATACCCAGTGTGGTATGCATGAGGTGGATAGGGGTGACTCCTCCCACTTAAACAGCCCGTTTTCAGACAGGGTAGATTAATGCATGTTAGAATGGCTCAAATGCATAATCAGTGTGGTATTTTGAGCAAAAAACCTTTCAAATCATGTTTTGGGGACCTCAGAGACCATATATTAACTTGGTCAAAGGGCGCATAATAGGTCCACTTTAAACTAATATCAGTGATCACATGCCGCACCATTGCAGCAGCAGAGAGTAAAACAGAAGTAAGTAGTAAGTAAGTCAGATCTCCGGTGCTGTCCATCATCCGGTCCAGACTCCCATCACCTTGGAGGTCCATCACGGACGGACTCAGACTCAGTTGCGCTACTCTGATTGGCTCTGCGTAAAGCTTTGTTCGGATGGAACTGGAACACATGCTACAAACTCAACTGGTTTTAAATCTATTGTGAAATGCATTGCCACATCTCTGCATCAACCGCATCACTCACAGCCTCTCAAGAAACCAAGTCGGGTCATTCAAACTCTCGGACATCAGGATGAAGCGATGTAAAGCGCTCATACCTTTTTCTTACCAAGCAGTAGAGTTCCTTGTCCCCCCCCCCTTTTCATCTTCCACCTATTTTAGATCTGACACACGGATCCACATTTTTACACATTCTTCCTATAATTCTAAAACAGTTTGTTTTTTTAAATTTTCCTTGTCATTTTTTAAGTTTAAGGTTTAGTGCCGAGTGAAAGATACACAGGGGCTGCAGCCTCCACTAACCCCCCCCCCCCCCCCCACTCCACACTACGGCTTCTCAGGCAATACGGGTTTTTCTATGTTTAGAACATTGGCTTCTAAACTGTGGACTCTGAACTCAGCTCCACAACGAGTATTTCTTATCTCATCACAACGAGTATTTCTCTTGAGTATTTCTCATCTCCTTGTTCATATAGTTGCAGTAAATGAGCTGTTTGGCCATATGGCTCATGAACATTTAGACATAAAATTCTCCTGCAATAGCAATTAATGAAGTTTAAACAAAAAGTTTAAACAAATGTGTGAGAATTATTACCCCTGGTAAAGGTTTGAAACTTAAAGAGCGTGTTGCTTATTTAGGCTGGTAGGCAACTAGGAAAAGGTACCAATCTCTGTCTGCTGTATAGGGAGCTGATGAGGGAATCCATCAGAAAATACCTGATATATTTAGATTCTTTAATAGTTGTCACAGATTTAAAAAAATAATACAATATAAAATGTCTACCACCTGTTATGTTTTTTTTTCTTTTTTCGTTTGTTTTTCATTGGTGTCAATATATGACATCTCTTGATGAGACTGTTTCCCTCTTCTCAGTTTGCAGGGACCTTGTCAGATGGCCTGGGTAAGACCATGGACAATCGCCACCAGAGTGAGAGGGAGTACATCCGCTACCACGGTGCGACCAGCGGAGAGCATCTGGTCGCAGGAATCCATGGCTTGGCACATGGTAGGATGTCTCTGAAGTCTTCCTCAATTTCAGCTTGTTATAAGTTGTGGGGAGCCCAAACCTGAATATTTGAAGGAAGGGGCAAGTATTTTTGTTGTTTGATTGACCGAATATTTTGCGAAAAGTAGTCCTCTCTTATTCCGAATTGTTGATATTATTCCTAATATGATACTTCATGAGCTGATTTAAACTGTTTGTATTGAATCAATCTTTAAATAGATAAATTAAACCTTATTAATGTGACATATTGTATTGGAGCTGCAAGACAAATTGTAAGAATCTACAAAGGAAGTAACAGTAGCACTAGTATTGAACAAAATATTTGGATAAAATATATATTTAAATAGATTAAATAAATGGATCCTCTATCTTGATACTCACACACAAAAGGGTCACACTTTTGCATGGATAAGTATAATGGCTCACAAACTCAAACTTTCGCACAAGCACTGTATATGCACTGTATGTGCTCAGTGGAGCACCTCTAATTGATTATGCTGGCAGGTAATCACCACTGCACTCCGCACACTGCCATGTTGCAGAACCAATGCAGCAAGTACAGAAACCTGTTATGAATTCAAAAATGGAATAGCACTGACTATTGACTAACTCCCAAGAGGATATGACTTCTGCTAGAGAATGAAATACTCAAGTTTCATTTGGCTTCCCTTTTCGCTAGCTTTCTTCCCTTGTTCAGTTAGCTTTAAGTTGACAGGAGATTCCAACCCTGCCCATCTATCATGGGCAGGGTTTCATGGTGTTTCATGGTATTTCATGGTTTCAGGGTATCAAGTATTCTTTGTTGTGGACACTGAAGAGGTGAAATTGGAGAAGAGAAGGTGGTAGGCAGGGCTGTTCGATTTTTTTCCATTTCCCCTCAGCTAGGTGCAGGTGAAGAGGATCAAGCAGGTCTGGTGATGGGCAGACAGAGTCTAGGACTCCCTCTCATAAATGGCTGAGAAGAGAATGTGGACAAAGTTCAATGTCATCCTGGAGAACCCTTCTCATCCTGCAGCTGAGGAGTTCCTTCAGGCATTCGTCTATGGGGTGGCACAGATGGATGCCAACCCCTTGGACTAATGCACTACCACTTTGAATTACAAAATCAGGATTACAATTTACACATGAACATGGATAAATGCTCATCCACTTTATTAAAAATTAGGGGGTAAGAAGGATGGGGAAGAAAGGCTAGTCCAAAGCTGCTTTCCCACATGAACTCCAGACAATGTCCGGAGTTGCCCTTCCACACATGTAGCACAAGACCGGACATTGTCTGTGTCAGACACGTTTACTCCGACTGGAAATATTCCGTTTGGTTTAGACGAGGGTCAGAGCCTGGGTCGAGCGTGCAAAAGGAAGGACATGACGCATGACGCTGCAGAGTTTTACAGCACACCCAAGACTGCAGACGAGGCTACCAACTTATCAGAAATTGTGACCTTTTTTGCCCTGATACTCCCATGTATTGGGACGTATTCCCAATATAAATAAGAGTGGAAAGAAATATAGAGGAAAGCAGAAAAGAGAAAAGAGTACGAAGCAGCTACACTCCGACCCTTCTTCCCCATCGGTGAGTGGGCGTGTTGATGACGTCTCCATCATGTGCCAGTCGCATGATAGAGATGTCATCAACACGGGACATGCCCACTTTCTCGCTGTGAATTCTCCGGACAATCACCTGCTCTGTTCACACATACCGTTCATTCAGACATTACACAGACTTTGTATTCCGGTGCTGGCTATGTAAAGTCTGTTAAATGTCCAGTTCAACTGATTCAGACATTTGCTTTCACACATACACTTCATCAGAGAACAGGTCGTCTAGCACGCAGACCACGCTGATGTAAACGGTTTCGAATGGTCTGACGTGACACTTGGGTGCCTCTCACCTCCCTTAAATGTGCCTGGAGTTGAGTGGCATTCATCATCCGGTTCCACAGGGCACTGTTCACAATGAAGCGGTCATCAGTGTGGGATGTAGCCAAAGGACGTCCACTTCTATGCCTTTCTGTGACTCTTCCAGTCTCTCTGTATCTCTGTTGCCACCTGCTGATGACACTCTGTGACACTCTAAGCTCAGTGGCCACTTCCCTCTGAGAACATCCTGTTTGAAGCCTTGCAATGGCGAGGTACTGTTGATCAATTGTTAGGTGTCGTCTTGGTTTCATGATGTAAAAATGTGAACAGCATGACGAAGAGGACTGTTTAAATACCAATTCTAATTGAACCAGGAAATGTATTGGGCGATTCATAGATCAAACACCTGTTTTGCCGCTCAGCTACTTAGAAGAGAACAGCAAGTTGTGCAAAAAGTACTGAAACATTGAACAGTTGGACATGTGCATTCAAAAGTTTAGAGAAGGTCAAATTAAGTTCACCTGTAAAGGTTATAGTGCATTTTAGGTTCATCCTGAAATTTCACCCGAAAGCCGAATATCCCTAATTTTTTGTGAGTAGCGTATATTATTATTAGTCGCACAGCTCACGTGATAGCACTGCAGTCTACTAATTGGACAGCAGATGCAGCAGCCCCGCCGGCTCGACGCCTTCTCCTTTTAGGTGCCCTTTCTCTTTATATGTCAGTTTGTCAATGTTAAGTTTAGTCATGCCAAAGTTAAGTTAACTTGTTAAATTAAGTTTGAGTGGAACTTAAAGAGAGCAAATGGCAGGGCAAGAGAGCCGGCCTATGAGTGAGTCTACAGGCTAACCTGTCCAGACCAGCTCTGCATAGTCTCTTCCTTACCACTCCTGGTCACTGGTCAACAAGAGAGACGAAATAAGACTGAGGATTACTTCGTACCACACTAGATAGCTATGTAATGATTATTACAGAGACTTGGCTGGACAGCATAATTTCCGATACGGCTATGGAGCTAGCATGTTGCTCTGTTTACTGTACCAGACATAAGAGGAGTGTGCATATACTGTATGTTAATGTCTGGCGTACAGCTACAGACATTGTTGGGACCCACTGTTCCCCACACATAGAATACCTGACTTTGAAATTAAATTCTTTACCACATCTCACTGGAAAAGGCAGGGTAGAGTTAGTGGTAAAACACACATTTGGCAAGGCAGTTACATACATTTGTATTAGTCCTTGGATATTAAACCAAATTGCGAATGAATGGTAGTCTACAATAAATGTTATATTTCATAGTCAAAGCCAGATTTGTCTTGTTTGAATCGGGACATCGCAAACATCTCATGGTTCAACTTTCATCCAAATTGATCCACATACGGAGTAGAAATTTGTCAAAAACTGACCAAATTTGTCACAAATTAGACAGGTGGTCATGTGTCACCGACAAGCCAAACTATCTGGAACAGGGCTAAAACTATCTGAAACAGAAGCTACAAACACGGTTAAAATCTTGTTTGAACCAGTAAATCGTAAACATCTTGTGGTTCAAGTTTCATACAAATTGATCCACATACGAAGCAGAAATTTGTGAAAAGCCGACCAAATTTGACCCCAAGTGTCCAGGTGGTCATGCATCACCAACGCACCAACATTTGAAAAATAAATGAAATGAGATTAGAGTAAGACGCTTTCTGATGTCATCATGCTATGTATCATAAATATGCAGGTTCTGGTTCAGAATGTACATTTGCACCGTGTCCAGTACGCAATGTAGACAATCACTCTGTAGTGGTTAGAGATTACAAACTAGGTATGTATGTGTGTGTTTATGTACCTTCTCACTTAGTAGATGTCTGGATCTGTTGGATTGATATTTTATCTATTTGATCCCCATTACTTTACCGATTTCATGAAAAAACACGCCCAAACTCGTCAGTTTCGGGAACCTCTGAACCTCTGAAACCTGTAATACGTACCTAACATGACTAAACCGGACCCCGTGTATTGCTGCCTGCAGCTATATTTATTATTTGGCTCCTCATCTACAGAATGTAGGATGGGGATCCCATTGTTATTGCTCTGTTCATTCTTCTTCAAAAAAAATATATATATTGCCGCCATGACCGACACCCAACAGGAAGTCGGCCATATTGGATTAAATGTGTAATTTTAGTCACTTTCCGGTATTTTCGATGCTTTGTACTTTCGTAAACTCCTCCTAGATCAGGCATGCCCAAAGTCCGGCCCCCGGGCCAAATCCGTCCAAAAGCGTCTGTCATAAAATCAATAATATGTGGCCCGCCAGCACGTACAAAAAAAGCAATTTTATTTTTCACCAGATGAACAAGGGCCGCCGTTTCCAGGACAAGTGGAAATCTGAGTATTTTTTCACTGACATGCGAAACAACTGCGTGTGCTTAATTTGTCAAGAGACTGTGGCTGTTTTCAAGGAATTCAATATTAAGCGGCACTATCAGACGAAACATGCTAACTACGATAAGCTAACGGCTTTTGGCGTTTTTTGGGCTAAAAGTGTCTGGAACACGGCAACTGTGGTATGCACACACGTGGTTGAGGTCTCGTTAGAACCAGGACGTTCCATATGTCTTGTTTGAGTTTGATCAATATTGATGTACATTTGGACCAAAAATGAGTGAAACACCTTTATAATTATGCACTTTACTGCACATATCCGTATATACAAATAGCGTATCCTTTATACATACAGTAACTATTCCCTTCACTTCTATTTTGTACCCCCACTCTGTATTACCTTTTTGAGTCTTATTTTATTTTAATTGTATTTTATTTATAGTACTATTACCTCACTAACTGCATTACATTATAGGAATCAGATAGTGTCAGTTAGTTAGCTAGGTAGGAATTAGGTTAGCTATTATGTTCGGTTTAGTAACTACTGTGCATAATCTCCGGCTGCGTTGCAAAGACATTTCACTGCATATAAGTATGAACATATGTATATGACAAATAAACCTCTTGAAACTTGAATCATAATTTCACCAGAAGTAGAACGTTGACATGATTTGATTAGTTTCAGGAGCGGTGCGCTTTGTGACATCATCATCCAAAGTTAGTAGAAGCCAATTATAATTCCAAGCTTCGTCTCTGGGTCCCTGTGGACTGTGTAGCGTTTACAGACACCCGCGTAGACTCTACGTTTAAGGAAAACTCTGAAAACTGTAACTCGTGCTGTGTTTTGCAAAACCACGAAAACTCAAAACCCCCAAAGCCTCCTTGTATGAATTCCAGAGAAACAAAGCACTGCCAAGGGGATGGTAGCTCAGGAGGTAGAGCTGGTCATCTAGTAATCTAAAGGTTGCTGGTTTGATCCCAGGCTCTTCCTGCTAGCATGCTGTAGTGTCCTTGAGCAAGACACTTAACCCCTCATTGCTCCTGATGGCTGCGTCCGTCGGTGTTTGAATAATTGTAAGTCGCTTTGGATAAAAGCATCTGCTTAATGTAATAATGTAATGTAATGCCATCATGTGTAGGTAAGATACATAGTACGGATGGTGTTTTAATTTAGGCCACAGATTGATGGGAACTGTGTATCCAATGACCTGAGTACTACCTGAAAAATGGATTGCGTTCTGTGCAAGTTTCAGTTGTTCTTTGCAGCTTTCTGAATATTGGTTTGGAGTGGAGGTCTGCTCGGTGCTGAGCGGCAAGGAAGTTGATGGGATGGGAGGAGAATTTTTAATTTGACACAAGACTTGGTCCATAGCCAGTGGGGGTGATGTGTATATCGGAGCCCATCCAGGCAATGCTAGGATTCCCAAATAGGACTCCATTGCTGTAGTCCAGGCGGGTGGAGTAGGCATCAATGGTAAGGATGAGATTCCCCAACCTTATGGAATAGTGCCTTGGAAGCCACAACCATGAGCTCTGTTTCGTTGCTGTTGAGTTTGAGAAGATTTGAGGGTATCCAGGTTTGCGAAGATAGAAAGACATTTTTTGAGGACGAAAGTATGGATATTGATAAGAGGCCCTAGTTTAATGGATACTTTCAAATCAATCAAAATCAAGCTTTCTCGCGGTACAGTAGGAGCCACTTCGAGAGGGCAGCTGGAACATGACAGGGCAGGTCCATGGCTGGGGTGTTGATGACCAATGCAGGGGCACTCCCAGGTCCCTGCTCGGATCTTGCCTGTAATGATATCCCCCTCGATGACGTAATCCAGGCGCCGGTGGCTGCGAATGCCCCCCGGCCGTATTTGTGGAAAAGCAGTTGCAATGCTGTCCACCGGAAGGAGCAGTGGTTCAAGACCTAAAGAAAGTTGTGTATAATGTTGCGTTTGTTTAATGAAAAATATACATGTTTTGGAATGGGACATATTTTCTGTACATCTAATAGTCAACATATACATCTCTTATTTAAAAGAATGATTTTAAAGAATGAATCAATTTTCATTTTTTTTTTGTTTCTTTAATTGTATATGTATTTAATTGAATGAAACTAATGAAAATGCAGTCCGTAACCGTGTGTAACAGGGTCACCTTGACTGTTACTCCCCCTAATTTTCAAATCCCAATTTTGACAGGTATGGGCTTAGCGCACCTCCCTGCCTGAACCCCACTTCTCCACCTGGCCAAAGAACACTTTGCTGCAGATCTATTCATCCATAAATCCCATTCTATCTGATCCCATCTGATCCGAGACCCGAGGTTAGAGGTTCCAATCACTGTGCAGCTCAGACGTATTAGTTTCATTTTACGACGTTTATTAAATGAAACAAAGATCCCTGTGCGGTGTCCCGATGCAAGCCTGTGCCTTACAAAAGTCGAGACAAACTTTTAAATTATTTCTTGTAGATCTAATATGAGTGAAGATTCAGCAACTGGAATGATTATTTCTTGCCTCAAATTGTTCAGAAACAAATTTTAGTGCACTGGTAAGGTGAAATCAGTGAAAGTTATGGAGTAAATACAACGCGGAACTCGTGCTGAAACTCTGTTGGATGATGTTACATCAGCGTCACTACAGAGTTCCAATGAGAATACAACCAGAGGAAAAGCTCTTGATGGTATCTAGTTCTCGTTGACCTCGCCAGTTCCGAGTTCCCCTTAGGGAGTCCCCAAAGGTCCCAGGTGATTCCCACCCATCTTTGAGACAAATTGGAATGGGAACTAATATATATACGTTTATACACTGTGTGTGTGTGTGTGTGTGTGTGTGTGTGTGTGTGTGTGTGTGTGTGTGTGTGTGTGTGTGTGTGTGTGTGTGTGTGTGTGTGTGTGTGTGTGTGTGTGTGTGTGTGTGTGTGTGTGTGTGTGTTCGAACTATGATTATAACTGCACTTATGTTAATGTGTTTGACACAATGCAGGCTTCACTAGGCTGCACTCAGATAAATGAAATAATCCACTAAAGGGTTTATATGCTCACAATTAATTATAGCCAACGGAAATAGCTCTGCCATGAATAACCCAATACACATCAATTTGATGGATGTAAACACAAGCGCTCTTATCCAATTTGTGTTCCGTCAATTAGAAGCTGAACAACATAGCGATTATCTCTGTTCTATACGGTTGTTTCCCTATTTTGTTTGCCGCAGCAATTCCTCAAACTCAAATCATTGCATCCAAGGTTTAATTTAGTTCCACGTTTTCCATCTTGGTACATTCAAAACTTCATGTTCAAGATTTTGATTTATTTCTTGATTTTGTTTCAGTTTAGTTTAGTTTTTCCTAACTTATTTCGATTACCTAATTCATTCCAATAGTATCAGTATAGTATCAACAGTATCAACTGTTGATGGTATCAACAGATTTTAGTTTCATTTTAATTGAGAGAAAAGGTTTCTTTTTCATTTTCATTCAAATTTTTTTGTTTTTGTTAAATGGCAATTCTGCATCCCCTCTCCCCCAAGCTAAGGACCTGGGGTGGATGGTGGAACCTAGCGTTGCCAATTCTCAATTGCAGATTGGGCCTTTTACCTATAATTACACCAGAACCATCTCCAAAAAACAAAACCACACTATTATCACACACACTTGACTACACACATTATAAACACGTTTTCCAGTTATCCCTTCCCATAAACTGCCACTGCAGTCTTTCAGTCAAGAGTAGAATTTGATGTTTCTGATCCGACCTCTCAAACTCTGTGTTCTCCTCAGGCATCATAGGGGGTATGACCAGCATCATAACCTCCACAGTGGAGGGAGTAAAGATGGAAGGAGGTGTCAGTGGCTTTTTCTCCGGCCTGGGCAAAGGCCTGGTGGGCACAGTGACCAAACCCATGGCTGGAGCCCTGGACTTTGCTTCAGAGACAGCGCAGACCGTCCGAGACATGGCCAGCTTGAGTAACCACAGGTAGAGTACTTGGTGTTCTTTTAGGGGGAAAAATTGGAAATGGAAAGTAAAAACTTTTCACTTTTGGATTGGATTGATTAGTTACCATGTTTCATTTTCATCTTTGTCATTTTTTGGTGGAGTGTGTGTGTGTGTGTGTGTGTGTGTGTGTGTGTGTGTGTGTGTGTGTGTGTGTGTGTGTGTGTGTGTGTGTGTGTGTGTGTGTGTGTGTGTGTGTGTGTGTGTGTGTGTGTGTGTGTGTGTGTGTGTACAAATACAGTGGGGCAAAAAAGTATTTAGTCAGCCACCAATTGTGCAAGTTCTCCCACTTAAAAAGATGAGAGAGGCCTGTAATTTTCATCATAGGTTCACTTCGACTATGAGAGACAGAATGGGGGGAAAGAATCCAGCAAATCACATTGTAGGATTTTTAATGAATGAATTGGTAAATTCCTCTGTAAAATAAGTATTTGGTCACCTACAAACAAGCAAGATTTCTGGCTTTCACAGACCTGTAACTTTTTCTTTAAGAGGCTCCTCTGTCCTCCACTCGTTACCTGTATTAATGGCACCTGTTTGAACTCGTTATCAGTATAAAAGACACCTGTCCACAACCTCAAACAGTCACACTCCAAACTCCACTATGGCCAAGACCAAAGAGCTGTCAAAGGACACCAGAAACAAAATTGTAGACCTGCACCAAGCTGGGGAGACTGAATCTGCAATAGGTAAGCAGCTTGTTGTGAAGAAATCAACTGTGGGAGCAATTATTAGAAAACGGAAGACATACAAGACCACTGATAATCTCCCTCAATCTGGGGCTCCACGCAAGATCTCACCCCGTGGGGTCAAAATGATCACAAGAACAGTGAGCAAACATCCCAGAACCACACGGGGGGACCTAGTGAATGACCTGCAGAGAGCTGGGACCAAAGTAACAAAGGCTACCATCAGTAACACACTACGCCGCCAGGGACTCAAATCCTGCAGTGCCAGACGTGTCCCCCTGCTTAAGCCAGTACATGTCCAGGCCCGTCTGAAGTTTGCTAGAGAGCATTTGGATGATCCAGAAGAGGATTGGGAGAATGTTATATGGTCAGATGAAACCAAAATAGAACTTTTTGGTAAAAACTCAACTTGTCGTGTTTGGAGGAGAAAGAAAGCTGAGTTGCATCCAAAGAACACCATACCTACTGTGAAGCATGGGGGTGGAAACATCATGCTTTGGGGCTGTTTTTCTGCAAAGGGACCAGGACGACTGATCCGTGTAAAGGAAAGAATGAATGGGGCCATGTATCGTGAGATTTTGAGTAAAAACCTCCTTCCATCAGCAAGGGCATTGAAGATGAAACGTGGCTGGGTCTTTCAGCATGACAATGATCCCAAACACACCGCCCGGGCATTTTAAGGTCCTGGAGTGGCCTAGCTAGTCTCCAGATCTCAACCCCATAGAAAATCTTTGGAGGGAGTTGAATGTCCGTGTTGCCCAGTGACAGCCCCAAAACATCACTGCTCTAGAGGAGATCTGCATGGAGGAATGGGCCAAAATACCAGCAACAGTGTGTGAAAACCTTGTGAAGACTTACAGAAAACGTTTGATCTCTGTCATTGCAAACAAAGGGTATATAACAAAGTATTGAGATGAACTTTTGTTATTGACCAAATACTTATTTTTCACCATAATTTGCAAATAAATTCTTTAAAAATCAAACAATGTTATTTTCTGGATTTTTTTTTCTCATTTTGTCTCTCATAGTTGAGGTATACCTATGATGTAAATAACAGGCCTCTCTCATCTTTTTGAGTGGGAGAACTTGCACAATTGGTGGCTGACTAAATACTTTTTTTGCCCCACTGTATATATCTCAGACATGTGATCAAGTCCCTCTTATCCAAGTCACAAGTAAGTCTCAAGTCATTTGGTCCAAGTCTCAAGCAAATCCCAAGTCATTTTTCCTTGGTCAAGTCACAAATTGAGTCGAGTCCTTAGTTAAGGCAAGTCGAGTCGCTGCTTTTCCCCCAAGATACAGCTGTCTTACCTGCAGTATCTGGTCTTTATGCAGAGAAAAGCCAAGGTATTAGTACCTGTCTACTTATAAGATTATGTAACCTATCTAACTTGTTTAAAAATGAATTGAATTTGTATTATAATTATTGATATTCTGTGAAATAAATGTAATCAAATAAATAACTTTATAAAAGCTTAGATATTTCTTAATTTCTTCTCAATCCAAAATAATGGCCTCCCCATCACTTTTAATACTGACAGGCAGACTACAACATCAAATTTTGTCACATTCTGCCCCTTTCCATGCCAGTTTTTTGGGTCCGTTGCCAATCCCGAGTTCCGCCCCGAGTCGTAGCCCACTGATTACGTATGTTTTGGCCAAAATTTTGTGAAAAAGTGCAACATTAAAAAAAACAAATAAAGAAGCTTTTATAAAATATAATTTATACTTTTTTTTTTAAGGAAATTTAACTTTTAAACAAATGAATACAAATAAACACACAAAGAACTTTTTGATAGAATAAAAACAGATAAAGGATTATATTAAATTCGAGTTTTGTTTTTTCTTTTTTCGAGTTCCAGTGAACGCATCATCGCCTCAGAAATAAATTTGTTTTCCGAGTTCCCCATGAACGCAGCATGGCTTACTGTTTGTAAAGCCGTGTCTTAACACGAGTGTAAACAAACATGGATGGATTTATAATGCCTAGTCAGACTTGTGTGCCTATTTTGGTGAGTAACTCAAAAATGTGTTAAAAAGAAGTACAGGACAAATGTCAGTGTTTTTTTGTTTATTATACCTGTTCAAAAATCGGCTACATAACTGCTGATCACGATGTGGTCAAAAAAGTAAAATAGAAAGAAGAAGTCTTTATTCGTCACGCAACACACCACACTACAACACATGCACATGCTTTTTGATGGTGGCCAGTGAAATAGATCCTCTGCATTGGACCCATCCTGGCTTGTCCTTCCTCCGGGGGCACAGCCAGGAGCAGTGGGCAGCGTACGTGGACGCGCCCGGGGACCAGGTGATAAATGCCCATCGCTGGTCAGACGATGATGTGTGCATGTTTTTGGTGGGGTCCTTACTGACGTGAGGGGGAGGAAACCCCATGTGAGCACGGGGAGAACATGCAAACTCCACACAGAAAGGCTCCTATTTGGGAGATAACCCACCGGAGCACGGTGCCAACAGCGCCCCAGGCGGGAATCGAACCCAGGACCTTCTTGCTGTGAGGCAGCAGTGCAATGCACTGCGCCACCGTTGCCAAATAGGGGATATGGGAGCCAAACATCAGGGAGTGTGCCCCTTCATGGACCAATCACGTTGCACAGCGCTTAAAACAGAAGACAAAAAAACAGTCCTTTGTGTACAACTTATAACTTTCTAAAAATCTACAAATCTCAAATTGCACGATGGCATCATTCATGGATTACTACAACATTTGGCAGTCTGCTACTACAACAACATAAGTTGAAGGGGACTAAGGAGCCCAACCAAAATACCTTTTTGATTGCAAATCATGTTTTACTTGAAGGTTTCATTGAATGAAAGCGAGCACAAAAAAGTAATTTCAGTCATCATGTTTCAAGTCAAGTCGCGAGTCTTTAACTTCCAAGTTGAGTGTCAAGTAATTTATTTTCTGTCAAGTCAAGAGGCAAGTTATCAAAAAAGAGACTCGAGTCGACTAAAGTCCAAGTCACAATGACTCGAGTCCACATAACTGACATCACTTCTGATGATCCAGTTTCACTTGTCTGTGAAAACTTTAATCTCTGTGTTGTTATGGATTACGAGAAGCGGGTGGCTAAATCAAAGATCTAAATCATATTGTGAACCTTAATCTGACCAGTGCGATAGATCCAAGTCAGTGTAAGCAACACGTACTGGACTTCATTTTCCGCGATGATAGTCAGTTCTCTCTGATACCGGCGTGTGGTGGACCAAGGGGGCATGGCCAAGCTGCAGCTGCAGACAGGTGGTGCAGGCTCCCATCCTGGGGACACTCAGCTGCTGTGGATCAGGCTAATCAATGGAGGGACTCCTTTGGCCCACAAGCCACCGTTTGATTTTAAGAACACTTAATAAACTCGCCAGCCGGTGCTGTTTCGCCTCCGCCTGCCTCCTTTTCCGCAATCCCTGGCCCAACGCCAGTACGCACCCTCACACAGCGTTATCCGTGAACAGGTGTACCTAATAAAGTGGCCGGTGAGTGTATATAGTGTGTGTGTATGTGTATATGTAATATATATGTGTATATCTAATATATATATGTGTATATGTGTGTATGATATATATTTCTCATATACTCTATATATATATATGTGTGTGTGTGTGTGTGTGTGTGTGTGTGTGTGTGTGTGTGTGTGTGTGTGTGTGTGTATATATATATATATATATATATATATATATATATATATATATATATATATATATATGATATACAGACGTAGACAAATGTGTTGGTACCCTTACAGCTCATTGAAACAATGCTTCATTCCTCCTGAAAAGTGATGAAATTAAAAGCAATTTTCTCATGTATACCTGCATGTCTTTGGTATGTCATAGAGTAAAGCAAAGAAACTATGAAAAGAGATAAATTATTGTTAAAAAGGTCAATTATATTCTAAGATAAAGATAAACGGTTGTGATTGGCCCGACCCTGGCAAGGTTGGGTGGGAATCTGTTTTGAATGGGAGGGTGGCCAGATGTATTCTGCACAGCAAATAAAATGTGAGTTTGCAGATTTGTCTGGTTCCCAGGCTACCGTAGTTTTGTTTGTCCATCAAAACTCACAAAAACTTGTGAGGAGTATGATACCGTATGTATAAGCTTTTGTTTGTGGAACTAACCTACTTGAATGATGGCAATTGCACTAATAATGAAGTTTCTGAGAAAATATCTATACTAACCTCACTTCGTGGTGGCTTTATTGAGCATTGTGGAACATCTTCAATACTCATTCCGGCCCTTGAACCAAAAGGTTTGCCCACCCCTGTTATTATCAGGCTTCAGTACCTCCCACACCGCAAACTACAGAAGATCCAACAAATCATTATTATTGTGTTTGTGTGATTTGGTCTTGCAATGTGCTGTAGGCTAAGTGTACAGCGTGTCCGGAAGCCACGTTGCTGCAAGGGGCCCCAGGGCCTCCTGCCTCGCTACTCCAACATGCAGGCCGACGGACAGGAGCAGCTCTTCCACGTCACCGACAACATCCACTCCGAGTTGTGAGTGTCACTCTTCTCAGAACCAGACAATAGTGGATTCACTCTCTATTTTATCACAGGGGATTTTACACAATAATGTATATCTATATATCACAATATCTGCTCAGAAATTCCCCATGCCCATGATTAGCCATTCCAACTCATGGAAACTCACCGCTTAACCAAAATCTGATATTTTACCAGATATTAAGACTGAGCGCTCTCAAAAAAGCTAAAGACTTGAGTTGGTGTCTGTGTTCTCTGGTTTGTTTTTGATCAGGTTATGATGGACTGCAGCACCCTCTTGTAGTCAACAAATCACACCTTGTAAGTTTAACCATGAATGTCCAATCCTTGGTTTCTAGCTTCGTAGCAGTGGAGCCCATCGACACCTACTGCGTGCTCATCTCCTCCAAGGTGGTGTACTTCCTGAAGCCCGGGGATTACGTGGACCGAGAAGCCATCTTCTTGGAGGTCAAGTATGACGACCTCTACCACTGCCTGGTCTCCAAGGACCACGGGAAGGTCTATGTGCAGCTCACCAAGAAAGCCGAGAGCACCAGCAGCGGCTTGGCCATCCCCGGCCCTTCCCAACAGAGGCCCATGGTAAGATGCTGTGAAGTGGATGCAGGTTATAGGAGAGTTCCTTGATTTATTGTTGGCAATTGGTGATACTCCAGTTTTTCTGGAAATTCTTTTTTTGGCTCTTCCAGATTCAGACGAGAAGGTAAATACCAATTTAATCTCTGTGTCCAGCACCAAGATAACAACAGGCTCCATGCTAACTGTGTTAGCTCAGTGCAAGGCTATAGGGGGAAACAACTAGCCTCCCTCCTGTGAAGTTAGGGAAATACACGTTCCATCATCTCATAAAGTGAGTTATTTAAGCGATACATCTTGCGTCTTTATGACAAGTAAAATAAAACATAAATATATTGTTGTTACATAACTCCAGGTACCACAGATAATTGTGTCCCATTTGAAAAATCTTGTGAGCCAGGCTTTAGCCTTTTGGAGGTGTAGTTGGTGTACTCCACAAAACCTTGGTGCAAGAGACTTGATAACCTCAGTGAAATACTCACGCTGGCACCGTCGGGTCGATGGTGGCTCAGAAAGTAGAGCAGAGCCAGAGGTAGAACCTCGTCCAGTAATCAGAGGGTTCCTGGTTCAATCCCTGGCTCCTCCTGGTAGCATGGCACTAAACCCCTAACTGCTCTCGTTGAGAAGGTATGTGCCTTGCACGGCTGCCACATCATGTATGAATGTGTGTGTGTGAGTGAATGTGAGGTATGTACTGTAAAGCCCTATATGCAGTCCATTTACCATTTGTTGCAGCTTACTAGTCAACTAAACCATTTGGAGCAGGTTTATGGAGACTTACACCAATCAGCCACAACATTAAAACCACTGACCGGTGAAGTGAATAACATGGGTCATCTTGAAGTTGATGTGTTGGAAGCTGGAAAAATGGGCAAGCGGAAGGATCTGAGCGGCTTTGACAAGGGCCAAATTGTAATGGCTAGACGACTGGGTCAGAGCATCTCCAAAAGGTCTTATTGGGTGTTTCCGGTATGCATTGGTTAGTACCTACCGAAAGATGTCCAAAGAAGGACAACTGGCGACAGGGTCATGGGTGCTCATTGATGTGATGAGCATGTAGGGAGCGAAGACTAGCCCATCTGGTCCACAGAAGAGCTTCTGTTGCACAAAATGCCGAAAAAGTTAATGCTGGCTATGATAGAAAGGTGTCATTCATGACATTCAGCAGACGCCTTTATCCAAAGCGACTTACCACCAATCCAAACAATTCAAACCAAACACCGATGGACGCAGCCATCAGGAGCAATTGGGGGCTAAGTGTCTTGCTCAAGGACACTACAGCATGCTAGCAGGAGCGACCTTTAGATTACTAGACGGCCAGCTCTACCTCCTGAGCTACCATCCTCTCTTACATCATGTGGATGGTGCATGTGCGTTGTTTACCTTGGGAAGAGATGGCATCAGGATGCACTATGCGAAGAAGTCAAGCCGGAGGAGGCAGTGTGACGCTCTGGCCAATGTTCTGCCTGGAAAGCTTGAGTCCTGGCATTCATGTGGATATTACTGACACATACCACCTACGTAAACATTGTTGCAGGCCAAGTACACCCCTTCATGGCAACGGTATTTCCTCATGGCAGTGGCCTCTTTCAGCAGGATAATGCGCCCTGCCACACTACAAAAAATGTTCAGGAATGGAATATGACTTCAAGGTTTTGACTTGTCTTCAAATTCCCCAGATCTCAATCTGATCTGCACATCTGTGAGTTGTGCTGGAACAACAAGCCCGATCCATGGTGGCCCCATGGTGGCAACTTACAGGATCTACTGCTAATGTCTTGCTGCCAGATACCACAGGACACCTTCAGAGGTGTTGTGGAGTCCATGCCTCAACAGGTCAGAGCTGTTGTGGCGGCAGGAGGAAGACCTATGCAATATTATACCTCTTTCCCACTGCACCAATAACCCGGTAACACCCGCTAACATTAGCCATTTGTCATTAGCTGGAAAAGTAAAACCTGGTTTCAGTCCCAGGTCAAATGACCCTACAATTGAAGCTTCTATCGGCTCCAGCTCCAATTGGCTATGATGTAAACAGGAAACCTGATCGACCTGCTATTTTTCGCCCTATACTTGATTAATGCCAATGTGCATTGAAGTTCCGGACGTTGGCGCGTTAATTAACAGGAATATCCGTGTATCATTCGATCATTTCATATCCAAAATCAGAAGTTAATGACTTTTTTCCCGCATGGGGGACCATAAAATGTTGTGAGTGATGGGGTCGCACCCGAGCACAGCGGAGAAATGCGCGCACCGGAATCGCTTTGACTGTAGTGTTGGGTCGTTCACGAACGATAAGATTCTTTGGCACAGCTCAAAAACTCCCCCCCCCCCCATGTTTTACAGTTTAATGTCGTTGTTTGTTTAAGTTACTGATTTATTCCCAATCACACTGGCACCATGACAAATCCCTTTTCTGATGTGTTCTTGACGTTGAATGTGACACACGAGAAAGAAACGGTTTTTTCTCCTGGCAAGTGGAAAGGCATCAATCGCCTAAAATTGGCGGGTCTAAACCCGCTTATTTTGGTGTAAAAACTGTATTAGGCAGGGCATTTTAATGTTGTGGCTGATGGGTATATGATGCCACTGCCAGAGGTACTCTCCTTAAACAAAGGAAAACATGTGTGAAGTTGTTTGTTTATATGGGGCCTTTGTGTGTCACCCACCAATTATCTTTTTTTTTTCTCAGGTGCATTCTTTATTTTGCATATTCTGTATTTTTCTATTTTTTTGACAGGTCCATGTGAAGAGTGAGAGTCTCGCAGTTAAAATCTCCCAAGAAATCAACTACGCGAAGAGCTTGTACTACGAGCAGCAGCTCATGCTGCCCCCAAACAACAATGAAGACTGTTTGCTGCTGGATTCCTAATTGAGCCGACGGGCAATGGAAAATAGGAAAGATTTCCAACCACAAGGATTTAATATTCAAATATCTCACAACTTTTGTTAAAGACCTTATGTTTTGTAATATAATTTGGTGTGTGTGTGTACTTGTGAAGATGCAATAGCTAATTCTGCTCAGTAAAAGGGAAGCGGGGGCGAGGGTGTTGGAATGGTGATGAAGCTTTATCATGTAGGGAAAATGTCTCACATTTTGAGCCGCACAAACTCACATATACAATACACAAGTATTATACAAAGCGTTATTTGACGGTATCTATAAAAAAAAACAAGTAAAATGAGATTTTACTTTTCTGAACATGTTTATATGACCGCACACAACATATTAGAAGTGTTTGTGAACAGAACTAAATGTACATAAAGCTACGCAATAATGACATAAATCTGTGTACATATCAAATGTGAAAGCTAAAGTGAAAGCTACTGTGTTGTGAATCACTAACAAATTGCCTTTAAAACTCTATTTTCTGAACAAGAAACTAGCTGTTTTTGTTGTTTTTTTCCCGGTCTGTTTAGGGAAACTTGCACTGAGATAAGTTTGGATTTGGAGGTGTGTGTACATGTACACACACACACACACACACACACACACACACACACACACACAGCGATCAGCCACAACATTAAAAACCACTGACAGGTGAAGTGAATAACTTGAGCATCTCACTCCAGTGGTACCTATCGAGGGGTGGGATATATTAGGCAGCAAGGGAACGTTTGGGTTGTGCTACAACCCTGGTTTTACGAATGAAGAACGAGAGTTCTTACTATGCCTTAAGCTGTCTCCAGACAGCTCCACTGAATAAAGCTGAAACCTTTAAACCAACCAAGTCTCAACTTGGCCCTGACAGGCTGTGATTGGGCCACTCGGACACCCATCATATGGCCCACCCCCCAGTATATATACTGGGGGGTGGGCCCATCATACTTCCTCATGACATATTATTCAACTCTTGAACGACCTGGTCAGTAAGGCCAAAGGTAAGAACTCTCGTTCTTCATTCTTAAAACCAGGGTTGGAGCACAACCAAAACATTTTACTTCATTTTGGACTCGAGGTCTTACTATGCATATTGTATACGCACCACCCTCACTGACCGCGAGATCAGAACTGATGTGTTCTATGCAAGCCCCTAGAGGCAGAGACATAGACCCCCGGGTCCGGGTAGTCCTTCCAAGGACCAACTGGCAGATGTGACCTCAAACCCCAATTTCAGTATATAAGAACCCATTCATAGGGTGCAGAGTTAAATGACATTACCAACCCCCCCACCACAGACCCACCACCATGCTTGTTGGTGGGGTTTCCGCATACAGCTGAGCTTTTATTACCTGACCGTAACCACTCTCAACCACATGGCGTAACTCTGCACACTGGCTGACACCTGGCCACTGTCAAAACAGCCTGGGCGAGTGCTGACGTCGTCATGTCAAGACTAGAATCTGGGGAACGTGTGTGGAGTAGCCCAAGAAGCAGCACCGCACGGCTCCTCGACAGAAACCCCTCCTAACAACACCCATAAGGTAGCCACACCCCTAGTCGGATGTGCTTAAAGTGTGTGTGTGTGTGTGGCAGGAGAATCCAATGCATTTTAGTCGAAAGCTTACATACAGTATAAATTAGGGAGTGCTGCACTATTTGTAATTGTACTGCAGCAAAACATGACTGGGGCAAGGAGGGCATCCATGTTGGTATGTTCTCAACATGCCCATTCATTTAGAGTTTTAACTATTTTTTTTTTCAACATAACTGACTGAATATTTGGACTTGTGTCTCTTTGAGGGCTGACTTTTTTTATATATATATTTCTAGTCTCTAATATGAATACCCTCTTCTTCAGTACGTACAACATGCAGCCAATTTCTTCCATCATTTTCTGAAAGCACAATTCTTCCATGTACTCATCCGGCCTTAAGTACTAACCAAAACCTGAATTTTTTTTTGATGACATTCTGTAAATTTTCATTATTTCGCTATTGAAATGATAAGGGCCATTGTGGAAAAACTTCCGCCATTATTTAGTTCAATTGGCCACTAACCCTAACCCAGACAAACAAAACTTATCATCTCTTGGACCTGGGCTGGACTTGGCTGGTTTTCCAAGATCAAAATCCCACATTCTACCTTCTGATACCACCCTCCGCCCTGATTCTGCAAAGGGATAAATTAATCTCTCTCTCTCTCTCTCTCTCTCTCTCTATGTATATATATATGTATATGTATGTATATGTATATATATATGTGTGTGTGTGTGTATATATATATATATATATATATATATGTGTATGTATGTATATATATATACACACACAGACACACACACACACCCCCCTTCGGGTTCCATGAGGGAGGTTTTCGGGATGAGCAGCAAAACTAGTTAAGAAAAGCTTCATGTGCAGAGGTCATGTGAGTTCTGCTACGAAGGTCAGAAGCAGCAGCATGAAGGCCGGGCCAGGAAACTTGTCGGCGCACGATTTGTCTCTGGCTGGACAGAAAGAATTACGCATGTTTATGGGGGATCAGAATGGAACAGAAATTGAGCCGTCATTTACAAAACTTAAATCTTAGTGTATTTGTTCTTGCTTTTTTTCCGAGAAAAGAGGCTGGAGTTCCCTGCTTTCTGGGACCAAGATTAATAAATATGGATATCGCTAGCTTACTTCTGTAATGCAAACACACTTTCTCTAACATGAGCTTTGGCACTTTTCTGTAATCTGTTTTTCTGAAAGACTAAGACATTCGAAGTAGAAACCACATCGTTAGAATACCTTCTTGACACTTCGATTGAACCAAAAATACATATCCAGATGTAAAAACAAGACAAACGGCAATATGTTTGTGGAAAGATTCCATTAATGGGCGTATTATTCTGATTTGCACTCATGTTTCATGAAGAAACATGCCTGCCTCAGGACTGCTTGGGGTGACAAATGAAAATATTTCTTACCGATGAAATGCTGCCTCCCTTTCTTGAGCCTTGGGTTTTCTGTGAAAAGTAAAAATGTAAAATTATGATCTAGTTTCAGCACAGAGAATAAATCGAGCCGTATCTCGGACAAACTCACCGAACACAATAAGTCGTGTGTGGGTGTCTGTGGAGCCCAGAGGATTTTGGGCTGTACAGCGAAACATTGAGCCGTTGAGTTCAGCCGGGACCCTTTCCAGAACCAGCTCTCTCCCATCCTGCTCCTCTCTGCCATCCAGCAGGCGTCCGCCCACCTTCGTCCAGGTAAACAGCGGCTCGGGGAACACCTCATTCTGCACACGCTCAAAAAGAGTTATTACATTACCAATCACCTTTGCCCATTGTCTTGTCCCCCATAGTCCAATTTTTTTGCTTTCACATTGCCCTAAAAGGTTGCGTTTGTATCATTTGTTTAAATAAATATGTTGCTGCATTGATAAACAATTCTGTGCTGATCTGTACAAGGTATTTGCATGCATGTATTTTTCCCCCTGATATTTATATATAACATTGACTCACCGCTGACAATCCCAGCTGAAAGCCCTGAACTGTGATGCGTACGGTGTCTCCAACCTTGGCTTTACTGGGGCTCATTGTGAGTTTAGGACCTTGTGGTGCAGCTAAGTAAAACAAAAAATAAAAGAAAAATACCAAAAATAAATATGTTAGGCTGCAGTTCAAATTGAAACGTTGCTTGAATATTCACATGATTATCTTGTTCAATTTGTGATTCTAGCTGTATACTAGCCATACTAGCCAGTGACTCAAGCTGAATAAACAAATCATCATGAAAGATCATCTTTCAAATAAACCAGACAGAATCAGAAAGACCACATTGATATGCGAATAGTTGAAGTTGATCTTGTATTTTGGCCGGATTTACACTCATTCCGAAAAACAACCAAACTGTCGGACCCTCCCTGACTGACGGGTCTTGGTAGTGCATGTGTGTAGATTTTGTATCACTAAATATTTTGTCAAAAACAGGAGAGCTTGGTGATCCACATATTCACCATTTTGATGAATGAGGAGTTAAAAAAAAGAGGGGAAAAAAGAATGTTAAAACTTACTTTACATAGTGTTAAAGGAAATACACACAGCTCATTAATATTAAAATAGATTTAATAATCATGGATATGGTGACATCCAGCGTTAACATTGTAGCAAGACAGCCCTGGTGCTTGTGATTCTGAATTCAGTTAAGCTCCTCGGAGACACTCCAGGTCCGCGGACTGAACTCTTATCTTTCACAATAAGAAGAGTGGTGAGAACTGGAGCGAGTACTTTATAGGGCTTTGGCCAAAATATTGGCCATTATTTGACTTTTCTTAGGCACATCAGGATTAGCAGTTATGCAGCCGATGTGTCCTGTTCTTTTTGATGAGTATAATAAACAAAAAGAAAATAACATTGACTATGTATCCTGTACTGGTCTGTTTTAGACTACTTTTAAGTTACTCACCAAAATAAGCTAAGAAATCCGACTAGGCATTAGAAATCCATCCATGTTTTAATGTTAACACACGTGTTTAGACACGGACATGGGTAGCCATGAAACGGGAAGCATTGCTGCGTTCATGGGAAACTCTGAAAACAAATTTGTTTCGGAAGTGATCGCTGGAACTCAGAAAAAAATCTTTTACCTTTTTTTAATCTATCAAAAAGTTTGTGTTTATTTATTTATTTGTTTTCTTATAAGTTAAATTTTCTCAAAGAAACTTTAATAAAATCTAAGTTTTTCAAATTCATTTGAAAATTTTGCACTTGTTGACAAAATATTGGTAAAAACATCGTTAATCAGCAGGCTAGGACTCTCCAAAATCAGGATTGGCATCGGACCCAAAAATCTGTCATCGGTCGGACTCTAGTAAGAAATCTGCTTTGTTGCTGCTAAGCCTCCAAAACACACAAGGCTCTTTAGTGGGGATCTGCATATTTGCTTGAGAGCTGCAATGTAAAAACATCTCGAATAACACTACCCAGATCCAGCGCAGACAGACTGACACCCCGCCAGAGCCGCCCAATGCCCCGGCCAGCGCCCATCCACGAAGCCGAGTTCGCTCAGGGGATGGTAGCTCAGGAAGTAGAGGTGGTGGTCTAGTGATCCAAAGGTTGCTGGTTCGATCCCAGGCTCCTTCTGCTAGCATGCTGTAGTGTCCTTGAGCAAGACACTTAACCCCTAATTGCTCCTGATGGCTGCGTCCGTCGGTGTTTGAACAATTGTAAGTCGCTTTGGATAAAAGCGTCTGATCAATGTAATGTAATGTAATGCTCAGCACAGGCCCTCCTGATGTCAGCCAGATATGTGGGCCCTCCACCACCCCCAGCACCCGGGGCACATGCTGCAGAGAAGCCACGCAGCAGGAGCAAGGCCGACAGTCGCGTTCCACACCTACGACAGCGAGCAGCCTCCAGGGTGCCCTAGAAGGCACCCAAAAACACTCCCCGCAGTGCCGGCGGGTCGCAGCAGACCAGAAACCACCTGGCACCAGGCGCAAGCCGCCATGACCCAAACCCCCAGCCAACCACACCCCCACACCAACCCACCAGCGCACCGCACCCTGAAAATCCCAGTGCTCAATGTGCTGTTGGTAAATGCAGTTAAAATTGCAGGTTGGGGGTGCGAATCCTCTAAGCATGTCAAACTCGAATCACTCGCACCCTTCCTGCTCCTCCTGTGGTGCTTGGCATGAGATTTGTGTGGGTGTGTATGTGTTATGTGCTTATATGGGAAAATTGCAGGACAGACGTGAAGCACGCCAGAGCAGGAGTGTGACGGGCAAGATGTGGTGTAACACTGAATTATGAAACTTAACACATCAGGTCATAAATTAGAATCCACATTCCTGAGTAACTTCCCTACAGTTTCTCTGGGTTTAAGAACTAAAGCTGTATTAATATGAGTCATTAACTAAATCATCCAGTATTCAAAGTAATCGTAATTTCAAAATGTTTTTATTTAAATGGGTAAAAGTCATATCGCAATACGATGCTAAATTACGAAAATGGATTATTAAGGATTAAGTTAATTAATTAGTAAGGATTAAGGATTAATGTGTATCTTTGTCATGTAAACTACTACACTCCAGCTGCGGAAGATAAGAAGTTCTTCTCCTGCCCCTATACATTGTGTGTTCATATTTTACTCAAATCAAGTGTTTGATCAAGGTTTATGTATGATATTTTGAATCGCTGAGCTGACTGTACTGGAGGGAAGTGTGTGAATGTTCTGCGTAAAATATCAAATTAAATACTTGCATTAAAGTAGGAACAAACTATTTTAACAACCAAGAGCAATGTGTACCAAGTAAACACAGAGAATAACTCTGCAGTGTCTTCTGATAAAGAGTTGGTGTCGGATACTGTTTAAAGGCCTTAGATCAGAACTTAGAAACTTTATTTAGCCTTTCATTCATAT
This sequence comes from Zeus faber, assembly GCF_960531495.2. Lineage (NCBI taxonomy): Eukaryota > Metazoa > Chordata > Actinopteri > Zeiformes > Zeidae > Zeus > Zeus faber. Next base: position 30,396,363 of record NC_137194.1, on the reverse strand, counting down.
ACTCTACCTCAAGTCACACACTTCCTTCATTTCTGCCAAACCAGTGATGAGAATCAGTCAAGGAATCCATTCCTTTCATCTGTTTGTTTTTTTAATTTTCTATTACCCAAATTCATTATTTACAATTTCTTTAATTGGCATTTTATTGCCTAACATTTTAGCTATAAAAAAATGTTTTATTTATTTCCAAGGTGGTTGTTTGTAATATCTAGCATCAAGTAGAGAATCAAGACTCCTGAATTGCTCGAAAATGGATAAGCCACAGCGCCCTCCCATGAGTGATTTTGTTAACTGAGTTTGACTGGTACACAGTTTTTTTTTTCCGTCTTGTTGCGTTGAGTATAATAACTGAGTGCTGTTATACCAATACATTTGAAACTAGTGAATGATGCAATTTACACAGAATATTGAATTAATTTTCATATTAACTACACATTCTCCCACACATCCAGACCATCTGGCCGTGGTGGTGGGACTGGCCTGCTAATTTCCAACACATGGAAATTTAATCCACTGCTGCCTTTAAACAACTTTACCTCCTTTGAATATCACGCCGTCTTGGTGACTGCTCCGGTGAAAGCCTATGTGGTCGTCATCTACCGTCCTCCAGGACAACTAGGTGACTTCCTACATGAGCTTGACACCCTGCTGTCATCAATTCCTGAGCATGAGTGTCCCATGCTCGTCCTCGGAGACATGAACATCCACTTGGACAGTGCGAGCTCGGCTGACTTCCTGACTTTGGTTCGCTCGTTCGACCTAAGACAGGTCCCGACTCCACCGACTCACAAGGCTGGCAAAGAGCTTGATCTCATTCTTGCTCGGAGCTGCACCACAGACAACCTAAGGGTCACTCCTCTTCATCTCTCTGACCACTTCTTCATCCACTTCAATGTCCAGCTACCAAAACAACCCCCCACCTCCCCACCCATGGTTACTATCCGCAGCAATCTCCGCAACTTGTCTCCCACCCACTTCTCCTCTGTGCTCTCCTCTTCTCTTCCACCCCACTGCACTTTCTCCTCTCTGCAGGTTAATGATGCCACTGACTCCCTCTGCTCCACCTTGAGCTCATGTCTGGATATCCTGTGTCCACTATCCACCAGACCTGCTCGTTCAACCCAGTCGCACCCTTGGCTGACTGACACCCTCCGGACAACGCGCACTGACCTCAGAGCAGCCGAGAGGAAATGGCACAAATCCAAAACAATTGAGGATCTTGCAAGCTACCAGACACTGCTGTCCTCCTTCTCTTCCAGCATCACTGCTGCCAAGAAGGCCTTCTTCAACGATAGGATCAACGGTGCCACAGACACACGTAAGTTATTCGCCACCTTCAAGTCTCTGCTTTACCCTCCACCACCTCCCCCAGCTACTAACCTCACTGCTGACTGCCTTGCCTCCTTTTTTACTAACAAAGTGGCAGCCATCAGCAGCCAATTCACTAAACAACTTACTCACAACCTGTCTTCTCCAACCCTAGGCTCATCGTTCCCTGGTTTCACCCCCCTCGCTGAAAGTGAGGTATCTAAACTACTAACATGTAGCCGTCCTACTACCTGTCCGCTAGATCCGATCCCATCTAACCTCCTTCAAGCCATATCACCGACTATCACCCCGGCAATCACACATGTGATTAATTCTTCCCTAACTTCCGGCACTTTCCCTTCCGCTTTCAAAGCGACTCGGGTCGCACCACTGCTCAAAAAACCCTCACTCGATCCCAATCAAGTAGAAAACTATCGGCCGGTCTCTCTCCTCCCATTCCTTTCCAAAACCTTAGAGAGGGCAGTCTCTAGACAGGTTACAGAATACTTGTCAAGAAACAACCTTCTCGATACACTTCAATCTGGCTTCAAAAGTGGTCACTCCACCGAAACATCCCTGTTGTCTGTGACAGAGGCCTTAAAAACTGCTAGAGCTGCTGCCAAATCCTCGGTCCTCATTCTGCTAGACTTATCAGCTGCTTTTGACACTGTCAATCATTGCATACTCCTGTCCATACTCTCAAGCATGGGCATAACAGGCAGTGCACTTTCCTGGTTCGAATCTTACCTTACTGGGCGCTCGTTCAGTGTGACATGGCGAGGCCAGCTGTCTGTGCCTCACCACCTCACCACAGGGGTGCCCCAAGGCTCGGTGCTAGGACCCCTCCTCTTTGCCATATACACCACCTCACTGGGCCCGATCATCCGCTCACATGGCTTTTCATATCACTGCTATGCGGATGATACTCAACTCTATCTGTCCTTCCCGCCCGACGACCCTACTGTCTCGACGCGGATCTCGGATTGTCTCGCTGACATCCACATAGATGAAGGATTATCATCTTCAACTAAATCTGGCGAAAACGGAACTGCTGGTCTTCCCGGCCAAACAAGGTATTTATCACAACATTGATATTAAAATCGACTCTCTATCTCTTGTTCCTACCAAGGCTGCAAGGAATCTTGGCGTCATTATTGATGACCAACTGACATTCTCGGACCATGTTGCCGCCGTCTCCCGGTCCTGCCGCTTCGCACTACTCAACATCCGAAAAGTCAGGCCGTACCTGACCCAATATGCCACTCAACTGCTGGTACAAACCTTGGTGATGTCCCGTCTCGACTACTGCAACGCCCTCTTAACAGGCTTGCCGGCCTGTGCGGTGAAGCCACTACAGATGATACAGAATGCGGCGGCGCGATTAGTGTTCAACCAGCCAAAGAGGGCACATGTCACTCCGCTGCTCATCGAGCTCCACTGGTTACCAGTAGCCGCCCACATCAAGTTCAAGTCTCTAATGCTGGCCTACAGAGTGATTGCTGGGAATGCTCCCGCCTACTTAAATGCTCTTGTAAGAGCACATGTTGCCCCCCGGATGCTGCGCTCGTCAAATGAGCGTCGCCTGGCTCTGCTGGCCATACAGCCACGGCAATCCAGGCTATTCTCATTTGTAGTTCCACGTTGGTGGAATGAGCTGCCAAAAATGACCAGAGCGGGGACCTCCCTCTCTGTCTTTAAGAAGCACTTGAAGACCCAGCTCTTCAGTGAGTACCTCCTGTCCTAACCTACAATTACTTAGCACCACCTTGCAGTATTTATTGTTACACTAATGTTGTTGTTACACTAATCTCTGTCGCAATGTAGCTTGAATGTTTTTCTCCCTTGTAAGTCGCTTTGGATAAAAGCGTTTGCTAAATGACTAAATGTAAAATGTAAATGTAATTAACCACCACAGACTACCCAGTCTAATTTACTTTTAGTGCTAATTTTGCTGAAGATTCTACACATACTTTATACCCTTGTGTGTTTCATAGCTTTGATATCGCTTCAAACCCAATTCCCTTTATTCTTTTGGAATTGATAAGATATAATCCAAATTTATTTTATTACTTGTGATTTATAATCAGAATAATAATGAAGGTTTTTTGAGTAGTTCTGAGTGATTACTTTAATAATCGGAATTTCTTTGACTATTTTGATATTCATAAAAAAATAACTTTATAAAATTAAATTACGGAGAATCTTTTGATGATTTTTATAATCCAGATCTCTTACCATTTTAGGATTCACAACTTGTAATACTCTAAATTACTTTTTTGAAGATTATATACTTTTATGATTATGTAATTGATCAAATATAATAATCTTGCATTATATATTATATTTCTTTGTCGTTTTGATGCATCATTTCATCAATCAAATTTTTGTTTAGGATTTGTTCATAATTTTTTCTTCATGTAGTACTACACAAGTTGGAAGTCATCAAATATTTTATCTCGATTCACAGGAGAGCTTACATTACCATTTTTTCCCAAAAGTTGGTGTGTCACATTCGACATCACAAACACACCGGAAAGGGGCGTGTCATCCTTCCAGTGTGATTGGGTAAAAACCCAGCAGAGGAGACAGCAGCGACTTAAACAAACAATGACATAAAACTGGAAAACTTGAAGAAAAAAATCACCCCAGCAAGACTTGGTTCCCTTCGTTCCTACATAAGAGCCGGATCGTTCATGAACGACCCAACATTACAGTAGAAACAGCATGGAGTAGCCATGTCCGCACCAGCAGTGCCCGCTGCGCGGTGCGTGCACCGGTCCTTCGGTGGCGGGGAGTGGAGACGCTCCTCCAGTTCGGAGACCGGCTTGGGGCAGTGCCGGAATGACTCGGAGCCCAGTGGGGAGTGTGGGTTTTTTTTGCTGTGGTCCCCTCTGAGCAGTCCCACACACTCAAAACATTTCATGGTTCTCGCATACGGGGAAAAAAGTAACTCTAACTTCAGATTTTGATTTTGGATTCTAAATTGTATAGGAAATTAATAATGATACATGGATATTCCTGTCTATTTATAGACCAATGTTCAGAACCTCAACGCGCGTCGCATCGCGCAGGTAAAGGGCTGAAAATTACAGGGTCGACCCAGGTATTGTGTTAACATCAGAGCCGCTCGGAGCTGGAGCCGATAAAAACCTGTCTATTGCAGGGTCATTTGACCCAGGACTGAAACCTGGGTGTTACCTTTCCCACTAATGACAAATGCCTGATGTTAGCGTGTGTTACCGTGTTTTTGGCGCAGTGGGAAAGGGGTACAATTGACTTTAATTGATTCTCTCTCTCTGTTAAACTGTGCCTCGATGACTGTTTCTCTGTGTTTCTTGGTGCGCTTTATGAATTAACAACTGTTTGTTTTCGCTTTGATTTTTACATTAGAAGTTAAAACTCATTTACCAAGCCACCTATACGTCTAAATTACACAGAATAAAACATTGCAGCCCATGAAAACACGTCTGAAAGAATACCTAAAATACGACTCCAACACAGGGTTCCTATACCCTAAATGAATGTAACACCGGACTCTGAAACAGGGTTCCCCGACCTCAAACCAAAGAATGTCAAAAAAATAAAAAAATAAAATTATCTGGTCCCTTTCCAGGAGACCTGGTTCCCTGGAACACCACGGTCCATTGGCTTCCTTCCCCTAGGGCGACGACAGACTGCCCATTTCTCCCTTCCAGAACGTGGGGCCTCGCGCTGCTGTGCTGGCTGGTGAAGGCGTGGCCGGACTTGGCTGTTACGGGGGCTGCTTGGAGGGGTGACCTGGCTGCATGGCTGCTGGATGGTACCGGCTGTGGCTGCTGGGCGGAGTAGCTAGCTGCCAGCGGTTACCTGTGGTGGTTGCTGTGGCTGCTTCTCCCCCGGTCCTCCACCAGACACCCTGGATGCTGCTACTACCAGGTTGACATGGTTAGATCGTTCTTCAAAGAGGGGAATTGGTGGCGGTCTTGTATAATAAAGCTATGCGCTTGTCATCCCAGAAGAAGAAGAAACAGAAGAAACAGTCTTTATTTGTCACACGACACTCCACAACACATGCTTGCACACACACACACATGCACATGCTTGATGGTGGCCGGTGAAATGGCTCCTCTGCTTTTAACCCATAACCCATAACCCATACCCTTTTATCCCAGTTAACTATTGCAAGCAGTTCTTGATGATAATACAAAGAGTGGCATTTCAGGTTGAGAATTTCAACTCCACTTGCAACTCTGATTTGGATGCAATGACATACAAATACCCTTTATTGTATGCCAAGCCTGTTGAGAGCATAGGTAAACAAAAGACCTCCTTAACTGTGCAAGACACAAATTTACTTTAAGCAGTTGCAGATTTGAGCACAGGTCCGCCTGCCTATCTCTCTTCCCCAACACACGGAAGCTCAATGCTATGTCCTCAAGTCCAAATTCGTGGCATGCGAGGCTCAACCTGACCAAACCCAGGTAGTGGAGGTTGGACCAGGCACGGGTACCAACCTCTTGCCGATTCATGACCCTAAGATGAGCTTTTGAGCCAACAAGTCCATATCCTGTGTTCCAGGTTGTGTGCCTTCACTGCTTCCACTGCGGCAAATGAGTATTGCACTCAGGTGGTAAAAGGCATCAAACTTGGGGATACCAATGTTGATGATGTGGTCTTAGCCCTCTGGGCCGACAAATCTGCCTTCGGCCAAGAGCTGTATGAATCACAAGGCACTCCTAATCTTCTGTTTGAGAAGACATCTAGCCGCTTCCCCTTAGTCCCCATGCCCCAGGTGACATTGACCACCAATGGAGTCTGCACCTTGAAGGTGCTATGGAACTGACAGATTTCTTTCTCATCGTTCGCGTACTTGAATACTGGATATTTGGTTGGACACGATCAACGTCCTGTGGTTTCTGACAGGAGTTCGGGATGACTCCACCACTCCTGATCCAGAGAAGTCCATGAAGTCAGGACAAACAAATCCTGAAGCTTGCCAGGTGGCCAATGAACATCACGTGATGACACCTGCCATATGGACAAGGAATTGTTCAGGAATTGCCAAGCGTTGGCAGATGCCCCCAGTAAACCTGAGGCCGTTGAGGTAGATGGCAAGCGCAACCCTACTACCCGAGATGTTGTCACCTTTTAGGTTAGAATAGAACTCAATATTTAGCCTTGTCGTATACACCGATCAGCCACAACATTAAAACCACTGACAGGTGGTATCATCTTGTTCCAATGGCACCTGTCAAAGGGTGGGATATATATAAAAGGGACAATTTGTGAAGGCTTGACGACTGGCTCAGAGCCTTTCCACAACGGCTAGTTTGTGGGGTGTTCCCGGTATGCAGTGGTCGAAGGAACGACAACCAGTGATGGTCATGGGCGTCCAAGGCTTATTGATGCGGTGGGGAGCGAAGCCTAGTCCGTCTGCTCCGATCCCACAGAAGAGCTATTGTAGCACAAATTGCTGATAAAATGAATGCTGGCTAAGATATAAAGCTGTCAGAACACACAGTGCATCACAGCTTGCTGCGTATAGGGCTGCATAGTCGCAGACTCGTCAGAGTGCCCATGCTTACCCCTATCCTCTGCCGAAAACCCCTACTATGGGCACGTGAGCATCAGAACTGGACCATGGAGCCATGGAAGAAGGTGGCATGGTCTGATGATGTTTTCTTCTAAATCATGTGGATGGCTGAGTTTAGTGTCTGATCCGATCGAGAATCTGTGGGATATGCTGTAACAAAAAGCCCGATCCAAGGGGGCCCCCACCTTGAACTGGATCCTCCATCTCCTGGGATGGAGATGGTCGAACAGGATAAGATTAACAGGAAAGATTAACAGTGGGATGTGACACCACTTAGTGACCTATAGGGCGTCAGTTTGCTGTAAGAAAGTTAGAAAATTTCTGTAAATGTAAATTAGAATCCACATTCCTGAATAACTTCCCTACTGTTCCTCTGGGTTTATGAACCAAAGCTGCATCAATATGAGTTATTAACTAAATCGCCCGGTTATCAAATAATCTTAATATGCAAATGATTTATGGGTAAAAAAAATGTGTTTATGTAGACACGGTTTATATACAATGATTCGAATTGCTGAGTTGACCGTACTGGAGGGAAGTGTGTAAATATTTTGCGTAAAATATTAAATTAAATAGACGCATAAAAGTAGGAACCAGGTATTTTTTTTAAATGGACATAGAAATATGACGCCACGTCCAGGGGTTGCCTCAAAGGACACAGCACCTCTACACCGGTAATACCATTGTTTTTATCGATCATACGATTTTTGTATTTTTTCTTAAACTAAGAAGAAAAATTGTTTTATTTGTTAAAAAGTTAGTTCTAAACAGTTAGAAGAGTCACTACCTGACGTCCAGCTCCAAAGGACTAAGACACCAACGACTTTGATGTGCTACCAAGACGCAGTGCAATGCTATGTCAAAGCCGACACCGCAAAATAGATGGGACATTTTGAAAAACACAGCTGTTCGCATCTCTCCAAGCCTCCAACACTACGCTCCAGTGGTATCCCTGCTGAAGTGTAGTGTAGAGTTTCATCAGACCGTGCCAAAGCGACAATGAGGAGTCCCCCATTGGCAGAGTTACAACCAAGGACAACGCATACCAAGTAAACGCAAAGAATAACCCCGCGACATCTCCCATTGGCAGAGCTACAACTGAGGACAATGCATACCAAATAAACACAGAGAATAACTCTGCAACGTCTTCTGATTAAGAGTTGGTGTCAGATAGTGTTTGAAGTCCTTAGATCAGAACTTAGAAACATTATTTAGCCTTTAGTTCATCTATTGTACCTCAAATCGCACACTTCCTCCATTTCTGCCAAACCAGTAGTGTCAGTAAAGTAATCCATTGCTTTCATCTATTTGTTTTTTTTGATTTTCTATTACCTGCATTATTTTACCTTCTTTATTTACAGTTTCTTCATTTTGCCTTTAATTGCCAAACATTTTAGCTATAAACAAATGTTTCATTTATTTCAAAGGTCATTGTTTGTGATATCTAGCTTCAAGTAGAGAATAGAGACCCCTGAATCCGGAACAATTAACTCCTTAGGTTATGAGATAGATTAATGTACTGAACCGATTAATCTGCTTACTTGGATTTCATTAATTCCTCTAAGAAAGAGGTTGTACCCCGCTGATAGTCATTTTTACGATAGTTATATAGATTAATAAACCATGTAATGCTACATTTTGGTTCCCTTGTTAACAAATTAAATTTTAAAGTAGGTAATGCATGCTACAGCGTGCATACCATTATTATCATTATATACATAACTTATTTACTTAGTTTTAAGCCCAGTTGTAATAACAAAGCAGCACCAGTCGTACTGCTGGAAATGAAATAGACTTACGGTGAGTTGTTTTCAGTGGTAAAAGCGGATTCAGCGTAAAGCCGAGTGATTGACAAAGCTGAGGTGTGTGATTGTGTTCACTATTATAGAACAGCGTATCCAATTTACCTGATAGTATGCATCGACATGAGCAGCATAAAATGTTTAGAGATCATCAAAATCAAAATTCAAAATCAAAATCATACATGAAAAGAGTAGTTCAAATAGTTCTGACTCGATCACAGGGAAATCCTACCAACTCATGATGTTACTTAATCTGATATTTGGGTCCACGTGAATGGTGAAAATTCCTTTTCAGCAAAGGCACAAATTACAGGAGCCCAGATGTCATTGTGCAAAGGGCATAAGCCACAACATGACAGGTGAAAACACATTATACCATACCATACATTGTGATACTATTAACACAGAGATATATTGCACCTTAATGTCAGTAGTGATTGTCACTTATGACATGGGGGGGGGGGCTCCATGACACGACATCCATGTTTCCTGCTAGGTGGATGGGCCCTCAGGGCTTGTGGCTGGATGGGGCGTCTGGCTGGTTGCGGAGGGGCGTCCATGGAGCCCGTGGGGCCCATGGTGCGGGCCATTTGGGAGGGGTATTGGTCTGTTGGCACAGAATCTGGCTCCGGGCCTGCAGTCTGTGCCTTGCATCCGTGGCCCGAGTTCTGCGCCTGCAACTGCGTCTTGTGCCTGCACGGTGGGGTGTGTCGTATGTGTGTGCCTCAGGGGTGCAGGGTCTCCTCACGCTCTCTGGTTGTCTTCCAGCTTCTCTGGGGGCAGGTGGTTCTTCTATGGCTGCAGGGCAAGGTGCTCGGGGCTTTCCTGTGGTCGGGACCTTTTCTAACCGTCCAGGTGAAGATCATTCATCCATATTTCATGTGATATGAAGTCACACTGTGAAACCATTTTGATAGAATTTAACCTTTAAATCGTACTACTTTTACACACACGAAGCCATTGTTGTGAAACGGCGAAGAAGAACCCTTCGGATCATGCACCACGTCACTTCCGTATACAGACAGTTAAAGTGCAGCACTGGGGTGTTTCTTCTCCGTATCGTTATGGATTTCGCGAAGCGGGTTGCGTAAGCTCTGAATCATATTTCGGACCTTAATCTCACCAGTGCGATAGATCCAAGTCAGTGTTAGCAGCACGTACTGGACTTCATTTCGTGGAGAACGACAGCGCTGCTGAATCTGATAATACTCTGGACTTGGAGAACATTTCAAATAGCGAATTTCAAACTTAATGTCACGATGAAACTGAATATTTCAAAGAGCCACTGGAGGAGACCGAAGATACTTCCGTTGTTGTCACAACGGAAGAAGCTGATGACATGATGAAGTCTGTTAAGGTTGGTGACAGATTTCCAGATTTCAGATTTTCAGAGACTCATAATATTGATAGACTCTACATGTATGTATGTATGTATGTACATGGGGTTTTTTTTACAGTGACCAAGAACCTAATAAAAAATAAATAATCCTGTCCCCTGCATGGTATCTCTTCATTCCGGTGTCAATTCTTGCGTGTGTTTTTGTGACAAAATGTAGTTTGGAGACCTGACAGACTCGTCTGGGATTCCTCCTGGTGAAAGATCTTGTAATGTGTGACCCCCTGTCGCCGATCAGTCATGTAGTGTGCAAACAGCAAGACCACAAGTTTCCCAATCACATGACAGAAAGTTGTGTAATGTGAATAGTACAGCGATATGACAACTTTGAAAGTCATGTAGTGTGCCCATGGCATTAGATGACCGAATCCGCTTTGTGGAGTGTTTCAGCCTTTCCCAGCCATGTACCCAACAAACCTTTTAGGGTTTTAGTTTGTTTTGCAAAGCTCTTTGTCCAGTATTAATGCTTGAGCCTAGATTCCTAATGTGCTAGTGGCAACACGCATATTGCCAAAACGCCTCACATAAATATCATTGTACTTTGGAGTGTATTCTTTATTGGCAATGACCTTTTGTCGTGGCCGTGCAATGATTAAATTCCCTTGCAATACTAGCCTACAACCACCTACAACCCTGGAATTGCATTCAAAGAAAAAATGCAGATTTAGGTTTGCACCACAATGGTAACTATTTGGGAACATTGGATTAACTGAGATGTTTCATCCCTATTTTGAGAAACACATAAAGAGATACAAAGAGGTGGTGAGGGCAGAGGAACAACTTAATATCTTGCTTAAAGCTATTCAAGTGCAGAAAGCTCAGTATTTTCCTATTACCATACTCCAGGATCAGAGTGAATGCATATTTGGGTCTTTTTTTTCATGCGGTGGCATTTAGACCCCATAATATCGGAAAAGATAAAGTGTAATTTCCCTATATTTTGAAGTTCTATTATATAAAGGACATGTCTAACTTGGTGAAAATCATATTGGTCCAGCTCGGGTACCTAAATCGTATTATATATAGGTACAGTATATTAACATATGACAGGTGGGATATGTCCACCCTGTTAAGGACATAGACATTTAGTAGGTGTTGGCTTTATAATGACTATTTTATATAAATATTACGTCCCTCACTCTAACTAGATATTTTATTACAATAGATTATTTTAAAAGCGCTTTTATTGAGTAAAACATGTGCAAACTAAGAGAACTAGCCCTATTCTTCATCTTTTCTTTCTAAATAAAAGTGAATTATGATAGGAATTACTCTGGTTTCTAGCATGTATAAGTGACCCATTCCATGTCCGTAAGTAACTACAAATATATTCTCAATATTTCATAATATCATTAAACTTTGAAGAAAAAAAATAAAAGTGTGCATTTTTGCTTTTCATCATTGAGATAAGCTTTTAGCTTTAGTAAGATACTGCTTTGTTTATTACTGGTCGCCATGGTGTTGCTCACAGAATTCCTAAACCCCCCCTATTTTAGTGTGTGTGTGTGTGTGTGTGTGTGTGTGTGTGTGTTGGTGTGTTGGTGTGTTGGTGTGCGGTGGGGGGGGCCCACTCCACCGCAGCCGACCAGACGCCCCACCCGCCGTGAGCGGCAAGTGCCCATACAGGAAGCAGCGTGTGCTCTGCGCGGGGCACCTCGAAGTAACCCCCCCCGCAAATGTAGCAGGCCGCCAGATATACAGGTCCTCCAGCACCCGAGGCGCCGCCACAGAGAAGCCGCACAGCAGAAGCAAAAGGCCTACAGCCGCCCCCCACACCCACAGTGACAAGCCACCCCCCCCCCCCAGGGGCCCCGGAAGGAGGCAGCAGACGGCACCCCCACCCACATCTCGACCCCCCAGTGACAAGCACCCCGCACACCGAGAGCACCAGAGGACAGGTACCCCAGGAGCCCGGTGTGACCAAAGGAGGCCACATGGTGAGCCCCGCGCCTAGCACAGCCAGCCAGGTCTGGACCCTGGTTGACAGGACCAGACAGAACGCCTAAGCAGCCCCGGTACGACGGGCCACACCCCTCCACGGGACGCAGAAGGACACACAAGCCCTGCCAACCCACCCGTGGGGTGGGTGACCCCACCGGTGCGCTGACCCACCGACCAGGGGGTTGAGACCCGGACCAGCGACCCACACCCCCCGCCCCCAACCCGAACCCCGAACCCCAAAACCCATAACCATGCCCTGAACCAACACACGGATGCCAGCTGCAGGTACTCCCCAGGAGCATGCCCCACAACCCCCCACCCCTGGAGACAGGCCAGCTCAACTCAGGTAAAGGAGTGGACGCCACCACCCAGACCCCCCAACTCCCCCGTGGGGCCCCGGCATCCCCCATGAACACAGGCCTACGCACCACGGATGTCCCCAGAGCCGCCCGGGCATCCACCCAACTGCAGAGCCCCGGCAGACCAGAAGGACCCCCACATGCCCAAAAGCACCAATATTGATATCAATCTTCCATTGAGATGTAATCTATTAATAACTGCAACCATTGGGATGTGGTGAAATGATCTCTCTTTTTTCCAATTGAGTAATATTGTTTTCTTGGCAATTGTTAAGGCGATCAAAATGGGTTGGTGGTGTTTAAGTGGTGGGTCGACTGAGAAGAGGTCGCCGAGACTGGAAAGCTGCGACCCAGAAGGGTTGATAGCTTCTTGGCGATGTTGGTCCAGAATGCTAGGATAGGTGGGCAGAGCCAGAAAGCATGAAAGTAGTTATTTCTGGTATCAAGGGAACGGTGACAGCAAAGGTCTTCATCCACAAAACCCATTTTTAACATTTTGTGTTCCGTGAAATGAGCTCTGTGCAAGATCTTATATTGGATGAGTTGCATTTTGGAGTTGCGGGTCATAGAAAAGGTGTTGTTGCAAATAAGCTTTCACAGGTTAATATCGGTGGAAAAAGCAAGGTCTCTTTCTCATTCCATTGTAGGTAAAGATAAGGTGTCATCTGTTTTTAATAAAAGTTTGTATATTCTAGAAAAGGGATTTTTCAAGTGACAGATATGAGTGAGATGTTCAATCATTTGAGGTGGTTGTAGGATGTTGTTCGTCAATTTTATTTTAACTTTTAGAGACTGCTGTAATTGAAGGAAGCCGTGACCAACAATATTATACCTTTGGGTTAAGGCTGGGAGGGATATAAGCAAATTGTTTTCAAAAATGTGTTCCAGATGAGTAATTTCTTGTCTTTTCCAAGACCTAAAGATTATTGGTCTGTTTTTAACCAGAAAATCTGGGTTGTGCCGGATTGGTGTGAATTTGTACGGAGATAGTGTGACCACCGAGTTTGAGGAATTTCCACCAGGCTGACAGAGTTGTTGCGATAAATGGGTTTTTAAAGCAATTATGTTTCCTTATTGATTCAGTAAGGAATGGGAGATCAGATAATGATAACTCCTGACATTCTGTTTGTTCAATGTCTCGCCATCCATGGGCCCATTGTTGCTTTGGTTGTAACCATTTAATTATAAATTGAAGATGGTTTGCTAGATATTAGTATCTAAAGTTTGGGGCTGCTAGGCCTTCACAGTCTTTGTTTCTCTGTAGTGTTGCTCGTTTAACTATCTGTTTCTTGTATTTCCAATAAAATGTATTGACTATTGAGTCTAGAGTATTAAACCAATGTACTGTTGGTTGCACTGGGGTCATTGAAAATATATAGTTTATTTTGGAAGTATATTAATTTTCACTGCTGCGATCCTCCCAATTAGTGAGATGGGTAGGTTGTTCCATCGAATGAGGTCTTCTTCAAAGGATTTGACCAATGGAGTGAAGTTAAGGGTAAACAAATCTGACAGATTGGTGGAGATATCAATACCAAGGTATCCAGAGATAGCTGAGAATTTTGATTTAAGATTGAACACCTCCGGTAGGGATGATATTGGGTTCCGTATGTACAACAAGATATTGTCGGCTGCCGCAAGGGGTTCAATAAAGATGGCGAATAATAAAGGGTAGAGCGGACATCCTTGTCTTGCGCCACGTCGTAGAGTGAAACGCTGTGAAGTGTAACCATTGGTTACAGAAGCAGATGGAGAGTTGTGGAGGATTCTGATCCATTGAATGAATGACTCTCCAAAGTCAAATTTCTTGAGGATTGTAAAGAGATATGTCCAATTAACTCTGTCAAATGCTTTTTCTAAGTCTGGGATTTCCTCCTTTACATTCCTTTTCACTGTCATAGTACTGCAGGAAGTTTGTAGGGATACATAACTTCACAAACAAATGACAAGTAGACAAAGATAAACATAGAACATTGCCGGATTAGACATACATAAAGTGAGAGACATAATAGAGTAAGAGTGATAGGAGAAGTGAGGAGAGAGGGATTAGGGATGTGAGATGATGAGAGAAGTAGGGAGGGGGAATTAGGAAGGTGAGATGAGAGTGAGCGATATTTTAAATCCTGACATAGATAGCATGCATAATTCTACATCTTGCAGTATATAATAACCACAATTACAAGAATACATACATAATGATCAAAATAACCAGGGTGTGGTGGAGGAGTCTTGGTATAACAGACCGTCTATATATAGTTTATCAACAACCATCGATACGCGTTTACCCTTCTGCCTGTTCTCCTTCAGGACAGGATACAGCCCCTTCTGTCGGTCGTTAATCTCCTGGGGGAATTGATCGTTCATACCCAGCGCGGTTCCTTTCAGCCCCCGTCCTTTGCTTTTAACCAGCTCGTTGTGCTTGAAGTGTTCAAACTTGGCAATGATGGAGCGGGAACGGTTCCCCACGCGGTGTCCCAGTCCATGAACCCAGTGGAAGGTGATCTGCTACATGGTGTCAGTCGGGAGTTTCATGGTGGTGCGGAGAAAGTCTTTCACCATATTTTCTGGGAACTCTGTGTTATTGTCTCGGATCCCAGAAAAGATGAGGTTGTCCCACATAATTCTGGATTGTATATCCAGGAAAGTCTCTTTAATTATTTTCTTTTCTTTTTTTGCAACTTCCATCTCCGTTGTGAGACGCTTCGCAGAGGTTTTTAGATCCGCGTTGTCTTTTCGCATCTCGCCGACCGTGCGGTGCAGGAAATCAAGGCTGGCTTTGATATCGGTAATGTCTCGAGAAGTGGAACAAGCATGTCCAGCTTCTTGTTAATCTCATCCAAGACACTCACCTCTACAGCACCCGGTCTGTGTCCGTTGCTGAGTTGGTCTTCTTCCTTTTCACGGGATTATTGCAGTCCTGGTCATCTTCCATCACGTATTTTTTATTTAAAAAAATCGATATAATCCTCGAGGTCCCCACTTTGGTTTCGCGCAGTGTTCCCTTTTTTTATTTTTAGAGATACAGTATAAATATTATTTGTAATTTGCTTTGTTATCTTGTCTGAGATGGAGCTGACGGTGTGTTCAGTGTAGCAGGACGCCGCCATGTTGGGTCTCCACTCACTATTCACTTCCGCTTCCGTCTTCTCGCCAGATCACAGCATGCTCCCGTCTACACAAGAATCATTTAAATCTGTGAGTCGAAGATTCACTTCACTCACTGCCGGAGTGACTCCCAACACCCCGAGTCGTTTAAAAGATTTATTCACTACGAACGAATCATTTGCCTTTTGCCATATTGCATCACTAGTTTCTAATTTGGGCTACTTTACACAAACGTCCCTTAGACTAGATGGATAAAAGATTGATAGGTTGAGGGTCATATGCAGGTCATCATGCTCTTTGTGCCCTCTTGTTCTATGCACAGGCCTTGACTTAGTGCCAGTCACAGACTGAGGTCACCTCGTTGTGCACTTGATCGCCCACCATTCATGAATTAACCTTGTGTTTTCTTTCTTTCTCAATGAAATATTTCAGCAAATATATAGTATATTATCAAACCATGCCCGAACCTGTGTGAAGTACACTTAGGCATCAGTATTAGCTACTTTGCAAGAACGCACTTGTGATGGGACTGTAACCAACACAACAGTTACTGTATATATCAGTGCTACACTCACCGAGCGTTACCTCAGCCTGCATGGGCATGGACAGAGCCGGGTGCTTGACCTCACAGCTGAACAGAGCGTCGTTGTCCAACTGGGGGTTCAGGCTCCAGGTCAGGATAGCATGCACCTCCATGGTGCCATCACTAGTTTCCTGCTGACGGTGCTGGAAGTAGTACAGGGGGTCGGTGCTCTGGACCCATCGGGGGAATTCCCGACTCACCACTGTCTCTGGGATGGCCTCGGTAGTGAGCTCGGGGTCTGGGTCCAGTCCTTGCTCTCTGTCGTAATCAGCTGGGCCAGGACGGCCATGCCCCATCTCAGCTGGCTTCCCTTCTGGCTCCAAGAGAGAAAGGGACCTCTGCAGCTTGGTGTCATCCAAGTCTCTGCGAATGAGGGGTTGGGAAGACAGCAGGCCAGCTTGGCCCTTGCTTTGACTGGTTCCTCTCCTTTGGGCCTGGGCATAGGCCACAACATCTATAAGCTCCCCATCCCTTTTGAAGTACACCTGGAGGATGAGACGGGGGATGCTCGTTGTGATTTTGTAGTATTTCAATCATTTGATGGGAGTTGTCACACATGTTTTATCTGAAATAGCCAACCCAAACCCTGGTAACCCCGACCCTATTCAAAACATTTTAACTTGTGTTACCCACTTCCTTCAGTAGTTAAGTTATCAACGTTTCAGTTGCACAAAGCTCAATAAATTCAATTGAACATCGTAATTATCTATTGTAAAAAATAGTGCACATCACAAACACAATATTTTGAAAGTTGAAGTTCCAATTGTATTTACTGGTTACGAATTGAATCACGTTATGAATGCAACGTAAACTGACATAATCCATTGACTGACATGCATTTTGTAATTCAAGAACTACGATCTTTGTTGTTTATGTTCTGGTATCTTTGATGAAAACTGCTTCAGATACATGTAACTACTCCTAAACTCCTAACAGCTTGAACCACAAAATATGGTGCCTTCTTACCAAAGGAGCTGGCTTTCCACCCACAACTACACAAACTAATGTGAAGTTCTGTGCCTCGTAGCGGCTGAATGTTGCAGGGCTGTCAGCCGCTACCACTGAGATGGACCGAGGAGGTACTGAGGAGAGAAACGGAACAAGCATCACATAAAATACCTAAAAAACCCTCAATTTCCCCCTAGGGATTAATAAAGTGTTATCTTATCTTGACTGACTGACATGGATTTATTTGTTACCGAATTTATGGGGGCAAAAATTCCAATAACCATTATTATCCGCCAATATATATATATATATATATTTTATATATATAATTTTTTACATTTTTTTATTTTGTCAGAAAATAAATGGCCATAGGAAAACATTGCTTTATTGAACAAAATTAACATGAATGTGTATGAATAAAATTGAATGTATGATAACAAAATATAGATTTTCAATAATAACTTAATTCATAAAACGCACTGGCACTCTGTACAGTGTCCTTCATGGCATAGTCACACACGTTTATTCAACAAATCTGCTCGAAGCTGTGATTCTCCACTTTCAAATGATGCAAAAAAAAAAAGCCGCCAAATTACCCTAAAGTACGCGGTGGCTCACATTTCATCAACTTTATAAACTTTTGGGACTAAAATAAAATGCTCTAAAATTGCTCTGGATCTCCATGTTTGAGGACACAAACAAGGAATGTTTTCGAATGACTTGGGTGTAAGAAATGTCAGAATTTCAATTTTTGGACTGAAACCCCAGCAGGGATCAATATAATGTTACCGTATAATAGACCTATCTGCGCAGTCTCCGCCAGCTTACTATTGACAATGACAATCCTTGAAATGTTTATTTGATGTTCTCCACGATGTTCTCCACGATTATCTAATCTTTTCGAAAATTAAATGTCCATAGACAAATTTTGACTTCATTCAAAGATTTAGTGAAGCAATGGAAAGTCATACGAACATTTGGAAGTTTACCTATTGCTACTCGTGGCTTCTAAAACTGTTCATGCACGGTATAACCATTGGTTGGATATTAACTTAATCGACACTTTATCTGTGAAATTTCAACCGATACCGATAGTTCTTCAGGACCCAAATATCAGCTGATAATATATGCCTTCTAAGACCCTCTCTTGGACTTTCACACTTTGTCATGTACCATTTTTTAAACAGGAAGTTCATTTTGAATTGCAGAAATTCAAATACATATTTAAATTGTTTTCATATATTTTTCAATAGACGTCATACACATAATGACATACATACTGTATAATCCAATAAAGCAGATCCTTACCTACCTATGATGGTGAGGTTGATACTGCCAGAGGCCAAAACCACCTTGTCCCTGGAAGCCCTGTCATAGATCCCTACGTGGCATTCATACAGGCCATCATCCTCAATTTTGACCTCAGGCAGCCTATTGATAAAAACAGTTACCGAGGAAGAACATTATAGGTATTATTGTAGTTTATATCCACCATGCTTTGTGTTTGACACCCAATGTCTTCCTGGATGGGATCCAACACGTGACCCCGGCAGCGGCACCAATTTGCCATAATCAATTGGCAAACATCCATCCAACAATCCTTTCTAAAGCCAAGATATGGCAAAAGACACCAGCTGTGACAAAATCAACAACATCATATCAAGTTTCTTAAATCCACGTCCATGACCATGCAGATTTACAGTAGATATGTAGTAAATCATGCTAATCTACAATCTAGAAGGGCAGGTTTTCTTCGATTTTTTTCCCCCAGGCCTTATTAAAATGCTGGTTCCCACGATTTAAAAGGGTTCATAGTACGACCTCAGAGACCACCCCTTAGAAAGTAGCTAAAAGAGCTGATTAGTGAAAGAGAGTTAATAAATACACTTTAAAAACTGATCTAATGCATGGTTTAAGACCATATATTTGCAGTGTAACGTCTGAAATCTGTTCCAGATTTCAGTTTGGTGAGTGGTACTTATTTTGCATATTGATTAGAAATACGCAATAAAACTCATTGCATGATTCAAAAACAATTTATATTGAATTCCATCTATATTGTCTATTGTGCCTATGCACAATAAGCCTTTATATAAATAGGCTTTCCTTTGCACTACTTTCTTACTTTCCATCTAAAAGCATAATGGGGGAAAAAAAACAACATTATACTATAAATTAAACAGAATATATATACCATTAATGTACACCAATAATATACCATTATTACTACTAATATTACTACTTATTATTGTTATTATTAGGACTGTAATTACACATGCCACTCAGATAAGAGAGTGCCAGAAAGCAGCACCCAAATTCCAAAAATCAGGCCTCCAGTTCCACTATGATATATATAAAGAGAGTCTTCATATTTAGCGCTTGACAATCATTTTTCTCTGAAATTGTCAAAAATCACACCAAAAATGCATATGTTCAATTTGCCACGGTTGACAGGTTGACTAACCCTTTGGCACAAATACCCATGGAACTTCTTTCCACCAGTAAATGTAATGAGTGTGCTGATTTTTTTGTGTGCTGAGGTATTACATGCCATAAAAATGTTGTATGCCAAACAAAAACAATATGCTATCACTACTTACACCTATGAGTAATTAAAAAAAAAAAGTCTTAAATCATCCATCTGCTGCCTTGACATTTTACAGACAAATTTGTTTAAAAATGTTTTTTGGCTATTTAGCGACAGAATTAAATACAAATTGTCAACAGTTCCCTTCAATCAGGCATCTTTCCAAAGCCTCTGAAAACTGCACTTATTAAGCCTCTGCTAAAAAAAAAAAGAGCAGCCTGAATGCATCAATGTTCTTAATATCTGCAGAACGATATCAAATTTACTCTTTATTTATGGTCATTGAGAAAGTTTGTCTACCAACAACGTCATAACTTTCTAAATGCCAGTGACTGTTTTGACATCTTCCAGTCAGGATTCCCCCCAATCATAGCACCGAGACTGTTGTAATTAAGGTTTTGGGTGGGGCAGCGTTGCACAAGTACTTATTTACTAGTAATGTGTTACAGTAATAATATTACTTTTCCCAGTAACGAGTAGTTTAACACATTACTAACTTCAGTAAACCCCCCCCCCCAAAAAAAAACATCATTACAACAATACTTTTGTTGATTCATTTTTATAATTGTTACGCAGCATTTTGAGATCTGTGATCAGAGAAATTAGATTTTGTTGTAATTTGGTCTCATTGAGTTTATCTGCTGTACGTCATGACAAATACATTGCGTGATGTGATTACACTCACGTGATAGGATAGCTGCCAATATGGTCCCGCCACTAAGCCCGCAAACCAGTGGCAGAACGGCTTTACGGCAAAATTTTATGTCACAGTGCTTTAATTTATTTGCACGAGGGAGAGAGTGGAAGTGTAACAAACATGGATGGAGGGAACGTGGCACTTTATGAAATTACTCATTACCCTGACATTCCGAGGCACACATGCAAAATCTGAATTTTGAGGAGAAAGGACGCAATTACCAAATTTATGGGTTGTAATGGAAAAGTAATATAACGGGTAGTGAAATGAATTACTGTTGGCAGGGAGTAATGAGTAAAGTAATACTATTACTTTTGAAAAGAGTAACGAATAATGAGAAATAACTTACATATTTTGATTAACAAGCTTAACACTGGTGCTAAATGACATTTGCTTGAACACTGACACTGACTGGTGTTATTGGATCTCGGTGCTGCCTTTTACACTGTAGACCACACAATAATGTTAGACAAGTTGAAAAACCAAATGCACTATGTAAAGCATCTTGAATTGTCTTTGTGTAGGAAATGTGTGATATAAATAAAGTTGCCTTTTGCTGTAGTACAATAATGTATACTATATACTGTACTGTATATCTCCATATTCACTTTATTCACATGCACTTTACTGCTCATATCTGTATTTGTGTAACTCTATTCCCTTCTATTTTGTACCCCCACTTTGTATTATCTTTTCGAGTCTTATTTTATTTTTATTTTATTTTTATTTTTTTATTCTATTCCCTAACTGCATTACGTTTTAGGAATCAGTTAGTTTCAGTTAGATAGCTAGGTAGGAATAAGGTAAGCTATTATGTTCGGTTTAGGAAATATTGTGCATAATCTCCGGGTGCGTTGCAAAGACATTTCACTGCATATATGTATGAAAGTATGTATATGTGTGTGACAATAAAACCTCTTGAATCTTGAATATAAAATAATAGAATACTACAATACTGAAATGCTATCTAATCAGACTATAGATAGATACAGTATATATTTTTACAATATGACTATACACATTTATGGTATCAGATTATTACAATACCAGTAGCTACTGCTACTATATGCTTTTTGTAATTGCATAATCATAACTGCCCACATTGGGCTCAATTGTTAGCATAGTCATCTGTATACTGTAAGTGCTACTCCTTGTTATAACTTTGTTGAATGATGTGTACCTATATGTTACTGGTATTTAATCGTATTATTTTATCCCTTTCTTGGGTTACAGGGGTTCTTAAACTTATGACAAGGCCTCTTTGGAAGACTAAGGTCTGGCATAGTTGTACACACTATATCTGTTCATAATTTAACTTGGAGCATAAATTACCACCATAACATTACAAAGCACTTACCTGACAGTTGACTGGTAGACCAGGCCCTCTTGCCTGTGACTATCTTCCATGTTGGAGTAATTTGAGTTGTACATCGCATCGTAGGTAAAGATTTTCTGCTTGACACTCCCACCATCTACCTTGAAGAGGAAAGCCAACAAATATCCATTTCAAAATGTTAACATGGATAGCCCACAGCTAAGCTTCCATTCAAATGCAGTTAATGCATTGGTTTAAAAAATATGAACTGTGGGCCATTCACTCTGCTTGTAATTAAGAAAAGTAAGGGCATTTAATCTTTTAACCCAAAACGGTCTCCCTATAAAGATGATATCCAACAAATTGGTTGATAGAACCGATAATCTTAGTATGGAAGAATTTACAGGCAGTTGTGGAGTGTAAAAGGGGTGTTTGAAACTGTAGAGAGCCATTGTCACCCTGGAAGGGTAGAATAGGCAGTAGCTTATTCAGATACCCCGCAAATTTGCTTTCGCTGCATTGAACACAGCTTGTAGCCTGCCGCAGCCTCAGCAGCTCATCTATGGGAAGATGTGTGCAGAAGCTACAGTATTTGTACAATACACCGCCATTTCTTCTAGTCAGCTTTTCATTTCATTTCAGTTGCGATTGAGAGTTTTGTGCATTTTCCATCCACCCCTTCCATGACTGGGGCTGGTTGAGGGAGACTTTCTCCAGCTCCGTTCCTTCTACGCGTGCCTTGGTTGGTTTTAGAGGATTTATTTTTTCCCCACTTCCCAGAAGCACAGTGTGCTGTGTCTTGTCCATGCTATGAAATATTACATTGCTTGCACTAGTACAATCGAGCAGATGGATAAGCTCTTTATCTGGTTGGGGAGGCTGCATAGGGCCAAGTCTTGTCCAGACAGCGTCTAGACAAGACTTGGCCTACAGTTGACTATAGTCGACTTGGCCTACAGTCATGCAGGGGAGACTCCACCTACTGGGGTAGTGGCCCACTCAACTAGTGGCATAGCTGCCTTTTGGGTATTATTTCATACTGCTCCTTGGAGGGTTTTTGTTCAGTGGGTTGCTGGGCTTTGGCCATGACATCTAGTATAAGATAAGGATGAGGATATTTTTATTATCATTCCAGAACATGTTATACATGAAAGGGAATGGAATTAGGTACTTAGGTCCTGGTGCAGGTAATAGCAATAATAAAACAAAGAAAGGAAAGCACACAATAAAATACTCAATAAAAATGTTGAAATAATAATAATATATATATATATATATATAATCAAACTAATCTAACTAATCAAATCACATCAACATTCTTCTACATCCGTAAAAATTGCTAGTTTTTCACTAATTTCTTCTTCCAAATGTACATTGATATTGTTCAAACACGGACAACAAGACGTCTGAAATGTCCCAGTTCTAACGAGACCTCAATCATGCCTGTGCGTACTGTGGTTGCCGTGTTCCAGACACTTTTAGCCTGAAAAAACGGAGAGAAGATTAAAAATAATTCAATCCGAGCAAAAACAAAATAGGGTTTCTAACAATAGCAGCAGTTGTTCGGTGCCTGCAGATGCAGTATTAATCAGTCTCACAGCATCAGGAATGAAGCTGTCCCTTAGCCTGGTGGTTCTGGTCCTTATGCTGCGTAGCCGCCTGCCTGATGGGAGGGGGGCAAATAGTCCATTTGCAGGGTGGGGAGAGTCCCTCATGATGCAGAAAGATTTTTTCCTGCAACCGTTGATAAATATGTCACTGCTGGAAATGTTCTGTGCAGTCTTTTCCACCCACTGCAGTGACAGTCTGTCTGCAGCAGAGTATTTACCCTACCACACAGTAGTGCAGGAAGTGAGGATGCTCTCCACCAGATACCTGTAGGAAGTGAGGACCGAAGTGCAAAGGCCAGCGCTCTTCAGCCTCCTCAAAAAGTAGAGGCATTGGTGGGCCTTCCTCACTCAGCTGGCTGTGTTGATGCGCCAAGTAAGGACCTCTGATGTAGAGGGGAAGGGGTGATGCCTGGTGCAAAGCCACTTCTTGCCTGTACTCAGACTCACTGTATTGAGTGATGAGTCCCACCACTGCCGTGTCATCTGCAAACTTCACAATATGATTGCTCGGCTGCATGGCTGAGCAGTCATAGGTCAGCAGTGTGTATAGTAGGGTTAGGATGCATCCAAGTACCCAGTTGCAGGATATCCATCAGGATAAAAACACAACAGTTCCTCATATCCTGATGAACGCTCAGTCTCATTCAGATCAGATCCATTTTGTCATTCAGTGAGCGAACATTGGCCAGAAAGAGCGATAGAATAGCTGGCCTGTTCACATTAGCTTTTAGCTTGCCTAACAGACCAGCCCACTTACCCCTCTTCTGCTTCCCTGCACGCCGCTTCCTAAAGCCTCTTCGCCTTTTTAGTCTGCTACAACGGCCCGCTACCACAGGGCATTGTGTCCTCATGAGCTGCAGTCTGCTGAACACTGCTCTAAGCTTCTGTGGAAGTGAGTAGGGCGAGTTGTTGAGAATGTTGAGAAGTTCGGTTTGGCTGTACCTTCTTGGCCAAGTTGCACTGTTCGTGTTATGTGCACACTTACTCATATTAAGAGAAGAGTCCCTAACACTCTTTACACCATAACCGGGAGCCAGAGAAGCCGCTGCACTGCTGCGAGCTGCCATCATTTAAACGTCTGCCGCACTCAACTGCATTTGAGCACAGCTCAGCTGCAGCAGAGCGGTAAGTTTCTCAAAAATGTAGAGTTAAGCAGGGTTGGATAGAAACCAACATTTTCAGAACTGGGTTGAAAAATGATGAACCTAACCTTTAAATACGTCCCATTTTCAGAGCCTTGCAGATTAAATGGTCTGTTCAATTCAGCCATACAAAGGAGGAAATGTCCTTGTAAGGTGTATGCTCACCCTTAACCACACAATCTCTCGGAGGTTGCCGTCAGTGCGGAAGGAACACTTGAGTGCCACCGTGTCCCCGATGACAGCAGGAGGGAGCGGCTCCATAGCAACGGTTAAATAGCCTGGTGATGGAGAAAAATCATTGTTAAACATCTCTGCAGTACATTTCTTTCTTCCAGTATTCCACTGGTATTTTTAATATATTTTTCACATTGTATAATAAACCTACAGTGTGTATATGGGCAGTCAATGTAAAGACACAATGTGTTTGTGTTTTATGTATTTCCGTGGAAAATATTGAAATCAACAGCTCAGGCATTTAAGTGGCACTGAAATCTGTGTTGCATTTCAGTCCGGTAGACACCGCTCACATAGGAACCGGTGCCCTTTTGGCACCGGGTTTCAGTACCCAACCCTAGTTACTACTGGCTCGAATGCCGCAAAATAAGGAGGGACACGACACCAGGTTGGATGTGAACAGAGGGGCGAATTAATAGAGTGATTGCGCGGCTTTTGCAGCTGCTAAACCGGCACAAAAGCAGAAAAAGCAAGCGTCTAATTCACAAAGAATCCGCAAATGGTGAAATGCACCCCTAATTTGCATGCATTTAAATTTGGCATTATGCATGCATTTACTGCAAAATTGGCCCCTTTCTATGCAAATGAGACTCGTTGCAAATAGCATCCAGTACGCAAATAACGGCGCTAATAGCTGCACGCAGTTAGACTGATGCTACTACTATCTGCAGAGAGCTGGTGGTAACTGTGCAAGACCAAAGAAAAGGCAGCACTGCGCGATCCTCTTCAGAGAGCTGGTGCAACTGAAGCGCATTTATAAGGGGTGTCACTCCTAGACTTTCCAGTGATCTGTAAATGCTATTTTGATATTATTGTTATAATTATTATTACGGCATCTGTAGGTAGTGGAATGGGAATCCAGCAGTCCATGGTGGGTTTCAAAATGCACTCCAAAAGCAATTCGTTGAAACTGAATAATTTATTGTACAAATAAGGTATTACAAACTTTGACAAAAACAGTTCCATAATTCCTATTAAACTCAAAAGATATAGAAAAAACAACTAGAATTTATAGTAAATAGCGATAAAGTGGTCAAAACTTGCATTGAACCACAGATAGCAGATGGCAACCTTTCGCGTGCAGCGGCCCAGATCTTGGTCGAGTAAAATATATCAACTCAAACTGTCATAATTTCTACATTTTAATATTAAGATTCAGTGAGAACAAGGATAACTTCGGTAGAAATGTTATTCTATTCATGCAATAAATTAACTGTGTCGGAAGAGTACATTTTATTACAGATTTACTCATACTATTCAAATGTAGTCACTGCACATAAACCTAAAAATACAAAGAAAACCCCCCACCCCATTACACGGAGACCCCATTGCGACTTCCTGCAGAATGGGGTTTCGATTATAATGGGGTCACCATTATCACGATATTATGGATGCAACGGTACAGTGGGCCCACGGTTCGGTATGTATTGCGTTATTTGGGCATCGGTAACACTACATTCTCGTTTATTTAAGTTAATTTGAAAGGTGTGAATTTTTTTTTTATAGTAGTCTGCCATGTGTAACGCTCTGTGTGGGAGCGTGGGGGAGGGGGGAGACAGGGTTCAAGATCATCATTAAGTTGTACAACTTGGCTCATCAGCGAGACTTGGTTCCCTTCATTCCTACTAAAGAGCTGTTCAAAAGAACCGGATCGTTTGTTGATGACCAGACACTAGTGTGAGTAGAAGCGAAAGAGCGTGTGTCTGAAGAGAAGTTTGTAATTAAAAGGGAAATGGCCATCCCAGTGGGTTATTTTCTGACTGGACACCTCAACTCCAGGGTACTTGTAATATATGGTTGTTCTTTGTATTTAAAATGGGTCTTGATCAATAAGCAAATCTGACAACAGCTCTAGGTCTCTGGTACAATGTAGACTCACATAAACATTGTATAAAACATTTCTGTATAGTTTTATCTTGTATTTCTATGGAAAAGGCTCACGTAGTTCAAAAATAAAACAGACCTCTTGTGCAAAAATAGAGAAATGCTGCGCAGACCCGGTGGCCAGTGGAGCTCCAACCATGGATTCAATAGGAAGCATGCACTTACAGCACGCCGCGCGGCACCTGTACACCACGCCAATGCATCAGGTGGACTTCTACCACGATATTGTAATACCGCGGTTACATGTGCGTATAGAACCGTAGGGGGCGTACTGAGTGGTTCAATAACATACCGTGTACCGCTGCATCCCTACATAAGATATGTTTTTTTTTTTGTCATATTAAAAATTATACTGGTATTATCGTCAACGATACAATATGGCACACAGCTAATAACAGGATTAGTCCAACAAATTTAACCACACTGGCCCACACTACAACATTTTTCAAATGTTTACAGATTTTGAAAATGTGAGAGACCCCACACATGACGACATATCTCATATATGTGATCCCATAGTGTATGGAGAGCAAGGTTTTGCCCAAACAGCACACCACACACTAACAGAGTGCATTCACCGACAACGGCTCCTAATCTTGCAAAGCCACACAAAGAGGTGTGGTGTTTGACACGGCGGTGTGGCTACGCGAGAGTCCAGACTCTCAAACATGGAAATCTTGCGCAACCAAACGTGACTTTGAAAAACAAACAAACATAGTGGATGATGGGCTAGAACTAGGGATGCCATTGTTTTCCACTATTATTTATAGAAAATCCAAAAGGAAAAAAAAATGGATGAAAAATCAGAGACAGTGTGAACATAGACTGTACATGGTACTTTATGCCTCACAGCAATGGCTGCTGTTGTGTTAATGACTTATTCTGTTTCAGTCAACTTGGCTCCTAATTGGCTCTGTCTTTCCCATGTGACAATCCACATAACGCCTCCTCGGCCGTCATTGGGGTTCCCCGCGCACTACAGGATATTGGCTCTTAAATATTGAACATGTTTAATACTTGCAATTGGTGACCCCAGGACGGAACTCCAAGCAGAATCTTGACTTTTCTCATGACTGTCAGAAAGGGAATCAGGCACAAAATCGTCTTTATCTTGTAGTGTGTACCCTGCTTTAGGTATGTAACCAAATTCTCTTTTTCTCGTCAGTACTTGCATTGCTTCCCTCTAAAATGTTTCAGGTGTTCTGGTCTTTTTCTATTTCAACATCACTGGATTTAGCTTTTCAACTGCGCCTTTTAAGATTGATTTGCACACAAAAATCAAGACTAGAAGCTGAGCCCATTCACCCATTGCTAATTACCTTCATAAATTAGATGTTAATTTCATGCAGATTTGGATCATGAATACACCACGCCAATGCTGTTCAACAAGGTAAACAATTGATACGTTGCCTTTAGACACTGCCGTATGCCAAACGTAAGCCTTATGTCGGCTCGACTATGATTGAAGATCAACTACCAAGATAAGGAACACACTTTACCGCATACCCGACATTGTTTACTGTATACTGTTCCATACAGATGCCCCAAATCTGTATTCTGATTTGTGCATTCTTGTGACAAAACACCCGTCGAAGTGACAACTGTAGTTGTGTGCTTTTTTTTTGTCATAAGTACTAGAACTGTTTGTGCCCAACACAGGCTATTCATTGGTACACACTGCCACTGGCAGTCCAGAAGAATGAAACCAGCATTATCTAGCTTCATTGTAAGATTATAACGCAGAAGGGAGAAAAAACACAAGGGAAATTTTGAATCTATCACGGCGATAGAAATACAGCAGCCCATTGCATATAGGCCTAGTTTCACGCACAGGGTGGGCAACGACGATGATGCCAAGTGGCACATTCTGCAGCATTAATGTCAGAGCATGTGCACTGCAACAGATTAAAACCATTACACAACACGCCTTTAGTGTCATCAGGTGCAGAACCTTTCAACACTTTCAATCGAATGAAAATGCAGTCGATAAGACTTGGATTTGAGGTATCGCTCATCTAGACATGACTACATGGTACATACAGTCGGGCTGCTCGGCCAGCAAGGCTGCAAATCCCCTGTACGATAATGAAGGGCCGCCTACCTCCACACATCTGCTCTGAATGGCATGACGTCAGACAGCCTACAGATTATTTTATACCCATGCACGCCCCCCCTCCATTCCCGCCCCCCTAATCCCTCCTCCAGTTTTTCATCCAGAGAGCCTGCCATTTGCCAAGCTTTGGGATAGTGTGTGTGCTCACATGCTAAAGCAGACACACAGACTCGCTATAATGCACAAATTGTAGACAATGTGCAGTGAAGATGATATTGTATTAGAATGGTGCCTGAATGGCACAACATCCAACAGATGAGATCAATTGGAAACAAAAGGTAGTTTGCAAAGAACGAAGGGATATAAAATGGAAAATTGAAATGTAATTTGGAATTATTATAGCACCGTCCGATCATATTTTCATGGTAGGGCATAATTTTTTTTGGATTAAAGCTTGATTTGCATCTTTGTAAGATAAACGTAGAAGCAGGTTTAAAAGATGCTTAAGATCCTCTTCCTCTGCTCTTTATGAGGTTAAAGAATATGCCAGCTATCTTTCGACTGAGGCCTTATTAATTGGTGGTTCCTATCATAGATACATCAACCGTTCATAGCACAACCTCACTGAGCTCTTCACTATTGAATATAGCTCTTTGATGTAGCTTTTTACTCTGCTTCAGTGCAGTCCAATGGGGCAAATAATTAAGCCTTAAAGAAATGTCAAAAATCTGTTTTGAAAACGGGAAGCTCACAATGTGATATAAGAAATAAATGTTACACAGACACATTTTTTTCGCAAACCGTTCACTTTATCTGTTTTTTCTGTGACTCTTTTGCACAGAAACTCTACTATAGCTTAAATTCGTTTTTATAGAATGTGAAATGACTGTCCCTAGAATCTGAGTTTCCTGTATTACATTTTTTTTTCTTTTTTTTCTTTTTTGAAGACTGTTTAAAGTTTGCCCCATTGGAATGCATTTAAGCACATTGAGAAGCTGCACCCAATAGTAGTCCTAGTTTCTCAATAGTAGCTAGGGCTGCCCCCTGAAAGTCAACGAATCGAATCATCAGTCGGAAACCTGTCAGTCGAACGGGGATTCTTCAAGTCGAGCATTTTTTGTCAGTCAGTGTGCATTACAATAACAGGACGAAACAGATAGAAACTTACAAAAAGGATAACATTTCAATGTTATCCATTTCAACATTGCACGATCGCCGTCCTCCGTTCCCCCAAATAAAACAACTAAAAACAGTGTGTTTTTAGTTGTTTTATTTGGAGGAACGGGGACAGGGCACCGAGGACTGGGGCACGATGGTTATCGTTAAGATGTTAACGGTACTACTACTCTTGCCAATAATGCTAATCGATCCGGTACTTTAACGGTACTCTTATCGGTTCTTTTTTATTTTTTAAGAAAAAAACTTAAACAATTTAAGAGCAGAATTAGACTGCATTACATTCTGCGCATTATCCATTGAGAGGGGGCGATCGGGGTGCAATCTGCGCCCTCGTCTCCTTGTGCGTGTGTGTGAGCCAGGCAGAGGGAGCCGGTCCCGCCCCCCTTGCGCATCTCCATTTCAGAGATGGAGTGGGAGCGAGAGAGAGGAGAGATGTCTCTTCTGATAAGAGCGAAAGTAAAATGGTTTAAAAACCCATTAAAAGCAAAAGTTTCAGCGTTGACAATGCTCTCAAACCAACCCTGTCCCTTTAAGGGGCAATAAAGTCTTCCAGGAGGTAAATTATAGATGTCTGTCAAAAGGAAAGCCGCTTTCAGTGAAATGTTTGGCTATTGTTAATACTATCTTTTAATCACAGGGCTCACTTTCATATTCAGGGCAAACCACTGCTGGAACCATCTGCCATCTGGCTGAAAAGCTAAAACAAGTGTTGAAAGTTCTATGAGTAATTTTTTATTAAAGATTGTAAAACTTGTGAAACGTAATAGAAGTAACAAAAATTGAAATTGTAAAATATTGCAAGATTTAGTCCCTTTATTAATTGTTGGTATTAATTTTGATACAAACTCTTGTCTCTCATCTCTCTACTACTACTAATACTACTTTCATGCGCATTATACAATATTTTAAATAATTTATTAATAATAACATTATTGTTATTAATAATAATAATAATAATAACAATAATAATAAATATGGCGGCAGGCAGTAATGCACAGGGTCAGGTTTAGTCATGTTAGGTACGTAATACAGGTTTCCGAGGTTCCCAAATCTGCGCTCTGTGATTATATGCAAGGACATTTGGAGCGGACTGAGGAATTCTCTCTGACCAAACGTCACTGAAAATCGCAGATTTTTTCTTTGATTGCTCTCCTTTTGCAGGGATGCGGCCCACGCTGCGCTCGGGTTGGGAGGGCGAGTTCGAGGTCAAATTGGCGTTTGAAGAAGACCCGCCGTGTCAGCTCCTGGGGGTCTCATCCCCGCTGCCAGCGCAAGCGTCAGTGCTCCTGCTGTACGATTGGCTGTTCTTGTCACATGGTCGTTTCTCTGCTCTGTGCTATGGGCTGTTCGTGTCACATGGTTGTTTCTCTGCTTTGTTCGATTGGCTGTTCGTGTCACATGTTTTGTAAAACATAGCACAAGTTACAGTTTTCTGAGTTCCCTTTAAATGCAGCACCGTCTAGATGTCGTACTCGCAAGTGGCTGAAGGTGAATGATTTCTGACTTTCGACCGGACTTATATAAATTACGATGTCACAAAGCGGCCCACTCCCAAAACTAATGAAATTATGACAAGTTTTTCAATAATTTGTGCTCCAAATGTAGATTGATTGAACTCGAAACGTCGATCAAACTTGTTAGAAATGTCCCGGTTCTAACGAGACCTCAACCATGTCTGTGCATACTGCCGTTGTCGTGTTTCAAATGCTTTTAGCCTGAAAACACAACGATTAAAAAAAAAAAAAAAAAAAAAAACATAGCAATAACAACCCTGCGGGCAGGACCCCTAATAATGTTTCATGTATGATTCAGAACAAAGGTGTTTATGTTGTGTTGAAAGACACCTTTTCTACTTTTAATTTGTGTGAGAATATGTGTAATGTACATTTTATGCATGTGAGTATGTGTTATGTACTTTTAATAATTAATGTGAATATGTGTAATTTACTTTTAATTAATCTGAATATGTGTAAGGCACTTTTAACTTGTGTGAATAGGTGTAATGTAGCCTACCTTTAGTTGATCTGGAATATATGTGACACACTTTTAATGAATGTGAATATGTGTGATGTACCTTTAATTAACCTGAATATGTGTGATGTAATTTTAATTCGTGTCAATATGTGAAATGTACTTTTAATTAATCTGAATATGTGTAATTCAGGCCTACCTTAAATTGACCTGAATATGTGTAATGTACTTTAAATTCATGTGAATACGTGTAATGTAATTAAACTGAATGTGTAATGTATTTTTATATCATGTAAACAGGTGTGATGCTGCCTATCTTTAATTGATCTGAATATATGTAACGCACTTTTAATTGATGTGAATATAATAATGTCATATATTAATGTGAATATGTATTAACCTGAATATGTGTAATGCACCTTGAATTAACCTGAATGTGTGTAATGTACCTTTAATTAAAATGAGCATGTGCAATGAATTCATGTCAATGTGTGTGAAATGACATTTTTCCAGTTTTTCATGTCCATGTATGTTCCGTTTACAAGCATTAAAAAAGAGAAACTATCGCAAATGCAGAGGGATAATAATAATAATAATAATAATAATAATCCGCCGAATCCCCATTTCATCTGTATGTTTCATGAAAGCGCACTTACCGACCGCAGAACTCAGAGCAGCCGCGTAAAGGAGAAGGCAGGGGACCAAAAAGCATCTCATCTTGCTAAATGATGTTCCCGCCACAAACTTCCATCATGAGATGAGTTGTTAGCGATGCGCTGTTCCGTCCTCCTCCTCCTCCTCCTCCTCCACCTCTGTGCGGCTTCTGCTTCCCGGTCCAGAGCGAGTCAGTCAGAATTTATTGAGGATTACTGGATCTCTATCCCTCCTCCCTGCGCTCCATCCATCCCAGCAATGCAAACACCCACCACGAAGTGGAGATCCCCCCCCCCCGCTGCTGCACGACCTCAATCGGACGCTGGTGAGGTCGTCCCGTGTCGGGTCGGTCACGAAAGGGTTATTTTTGACCGAATCTTTTGAGTGAACGAAATGAACCAGAATCCTCAGCCACAACGATTCGCTCGTTTAAGTCTGCCCCCACCGAAAGCTACTGCTAGAAGTCGGTGGCGAACAGATCTGTGAACGAACGTGAAGTGCTGGCGGCAATAGTTTTACTTCCTTCAATTCGTTCTTTGTTCCCTCTTTAGTTATTTTAGGCAGGATACTGTTATTTCAGTCCGTACGCTGCAAATCGTATTGTGCAGATACACAACTACGCATATGCATTATTCCACTTGGCAACATTGACATTTGAGTCGAAGTAAAATCTTTGTCAGGTTATATTGTTCATTCAAATATTTATATTTTATATTTTTACTTTAGATAGTTTAGATTGAAATGCCATATTGATCAATGCACGTGCACATGTATGCATTTGTATTCATAATTATAGGTAATAATGACATGTATTCATGTATTCATGTGTTCATGTTATTAGGTCGTCTTAATAGCATATTTTATCTGGGCATTTTGTCGTGTTCAAAATTTCCAAATCCGGAATTGTGCGATGAAACTGGAACTTTGAATACGGAGAGTTTATTGGACGGTTTGAGAATCTACCAAAAAAAAAAAAAAAAACTTATACGTCGACGTAGTGAGTCCTAAACTGCATGTCTCATCTAGCAGACATTTCACCCAGGAGTCTGCCAAAACTTTTCTTTCCTCGTCCATTTGTTACAAACGACACACCCCCCTTTGCTATTTCCCATCCCCCGATTATCTAGTTTCAGACTCCCCGCTGATTAACCATTTTCAGTGCTGGTTTCTAACTGGTTGCGTAGTTACACCCAGTGTCTTTATACATGTTTTAATTTTGGCTCTGACTGATCAATGAAACTGTAGTTCATAATTACCCACAATATGAATGATAGTAATGTACATAAATACATTAATGTAATGTTTACTGTAGTATACATACATATAGTTTTGCTATCGAGGATTAGTTCAATCGGTAATGTTATAGTTATAGTTATAGTAGTATAGTTATATGTAGTATTTTATAGTTATAGTACATGTATATATATTTTTTTTCCTCACAATTCCCTCCTTTGACACCATCAGGTGTCCACAACAAAATATGTATAATACAATGGGTCCTGGTGCTGGGTAAAGGGAGTCCATACCTACAGCAACATAGGTGTCGCCACCTTCCTCCTGTCTCAATGCCATGTACGCTTGTATTTCTGGTTTTCCCAACGCAGTCATGATGCATTTTTCACTAGAGTACAAATGCATGGTATACAACAACATCCACATACAATTAACAGAGCAGCAATGATAGCAACGTTGATTAAGCATGATAAAATGAGGCCTTTTCATTTGGAAATCATAGTCTAACCAAACAGTGATGTGATCATCTATTCCTGCATTTTCTTTTAGTTCTACGCTCAGTGAGCGGAGTAGCAATTCCTCCTACTGGTTCCTGTGTTTATAAGCACATTACTCCATGCCCCACAATCAATATGGGTACCTTAAACCTCGTCCAGCCACCAGTCACTCGTTAGTCGGGGGTTGATGGACCACACATATTTCTCATTCCACTGGTACTGCTCCTACCCGGTGGAATCACACTTTATTATGGAACAGAAATCCACTTTGAATGCCAGGATTTGTCCTTCATAGGCCTAAATGACGAGAACTGTTTCTTTTGTGCGGCCCCACGCTGCGACCTTTGTCATATACTGGTCATAAGATAATTGAACCCACTTGGTAAGAATATGTATACTGTGTAGGGTCCAGGACTTCTACTAGGGTAAACAAGAAAAACAATTTCCACATGGTTAATTACAGAATGCTTGTGTCTTTCAGCTGGATCCTCGTTTCTGAGAGAGTTCTTGAGGGTACGGTGGCAGGGGCACAGTGGGAGAGGTGGTGCCAGAGAGCACCAGTTTTACCTTTGACCTTTACTGCATGTGAGGTGGCCAACACTACCTCCCAAGGTCCAGTCCACCTTGGCTCAGGCCACTTCCGTTTGTGGATCTTGATGTGGACCCAGTCTCCAGGGTTGACCACCACAGGTGTGGGGCAGTCTGGGGGCAGTGTTCTTAACCTGTGAATACAAAACTCGAGATACTGCGGTTAGTGCTTTGACATATTCAGAAAAACCTTCCTGGAAATCATCAAAAGCAGGTGATGTAGCTGGTAGTTTGTGAGGACCTGGCATGGGGCGGCCTGTTAATAAGATGGGGAGAGGCTCGCATGGACATTAATGCTAGGGGCAGGGCATCTACCCACGTTAGTTTAATCGTTTTTGTGATGTTCTCTAGTGACATACTGAGTTGCTGTTTTGTCTCTACCAGCACCTTGGCCACTTCTCTTTCAATGTCTGGCTTGCCCTTTCCACTAGGCCTTGTGACTGGGGTTGGTAGACGGAACCATATCTATGGGAGATACCTAATGCCTGTTCTATCTGTCTGAGTTTGTCGCTGGTAAAATGAGATCCATTTTCTAAGCAGATAACTGTGGGGTAACCCCACCGAGGAATGAATTCTTTCCTTAACCATTTAATCACTGATTCTGCATCCTCTCTTTTGCAAGGGACTGCCTCTACCCATTTGGAGAATCGATCTACCATCACAAGTAGGTATCTGTACCCTTGCACTCTGTTGTCCCTGCCCATGTCTGTGTAATCTATGCATATTTCTTTGAAGGGGTAGGGGGGCACTAGGAATGTTCCCAAAGGTCTTTGGTAGACTGTCTTCTTATTTAGCCCGTGACAGACGACGCATTCTGCAATATGGTTTGACCACTATTTCCTCCAGGTAGGGACAAATTGAGGACAAATTGAGGACGTTGTCTTCAGTTAATACAATCATCATTGCTGCGCTTTCTTTAAGGTACCCTCCTGCTTCTTTTGCTGCTGTGTCGGCTGCGTTGTTGCCAGCGGTGACGTTTGAATTTCCTTTGGAGTGTCTGATGCTGGTTGTTCTATCATCTCACTTCTTAAGGTGACGTGATGTCCATTAATTTGTTGAACGACTGCGTATGATGCTCTATTTCGTCTTCTCCTTCGAAACAACAACCATCTATAAACAGGACAATTTCTGCATCAGGGTCAGGTGTTCCATCCAAGTCTGTGTGGCACTTTGCTTCCAGTTTCATGAGTTGTACGCAGTCATGGGTGCCATCTGAATACTGTAGTCCATTGGCCATGTTGATTCCGTTGGCTGTGTACGAGACATTGTCTCTTTCCAGGCTGTCATGCAAGCGCATCTCGCGTTTTGGTGTGGTTAAGGTGAAATCCGTTAGATCGAGGTGGGATTTGACTCCATGAGTGGTATGCACGATGGTGGTGTGGAAGAAAGTAATGTGGTTGGTTTTCCGTAGGTCGCGTGTGTAATGGCAGCCATGTGTCGTCCACATCCGGAGAGTCCATGTTCCACTGTGTCGAGTTTGCAACTGGTAGGCCAGGATCGTGCGCTCACCGTGTCAAGGCTGCCAAGGCACAGCGTTGACAATTCCGTGCTTTTCAGTAACGTCCAAATGGAACGAGGAAGAGTAGTCAGGGGCGCACAGGTGTTCAGCCTTCCCCATGAGTTGTTTCAATCTTATGAACGCTTCCTCCGCACTTGTGGTCCAGTTGATTGGTGCCTTTTGGTTCCGATGGCCAGCTTCCGCAATGAGTTCGCGTAGGGGAACAGTGTGGTCCACATAATCAGCTATGTGGTGTCTGCTATAGCCAGTGAGTCCCAGGAATGCTAGCATTTGCTGCACGGTGGTGGGTTTAGGGTACTAAAGCATTGCCTGTTGTCTTTCCGGGTTGATGTATCTCTTATCTCCCGCAATCCTTTTTCCTAGGAATACCACTTCTGTGCGGCAGACCTGTGCTTTTTCCTTCTTGATTTTGTACTACGGGGGTAGGTGTAGGTGTGGGCTGGCTTCGGGTCTTTTGTTTTTCTTTGGGTTGTCGTTTGGCTGTAGCGTCAGCAGGGGGCGCTACGAGATGAACATGGGTTGTGTTGGCGTCCTCTGGTAGTGGGCAATGTCGTCCAGTCAGTGTGACAGCTGCATGGCTAACCCTTGTGGTACATTTCTTTTTTATTTTCTTGATGCCTTTTTGTGGTTTGTAGGACTGGCAGGTGGATTTGTCGTCCTCTGTATTAGAGGAGAGAAACTCTTTTTTTGTCCGGATCAGTAGGGGGCGATGTCTGATCATCGTCCTCGTCCTTTTGGGAGTTGCTGTACTCGGAAATGGATTTTGATTGGGCCTTCCATTACTAATACGGGTGCTTGTATTTCTGGCGGGGGTGGGGTGGCTATTTTCTGGTTGCTCAGCACAGGGGGCGCTGTTGCTTCAGGTGTGTGCTCGGTCTTAGGGTTGTAGGGAGGGGGCGGGTTCTGGTGTGTTTCTTCATCGGCCAGCAGGTAGGGGTAGAGGGACGGGGTGGTGTGTGGTTGGAGTGGGGTGTGACCTTGGGGGATGGGTTCAGGGAAGGGCGATAACTTGTCTTCTTGTGGGTGGTAGGGTTCCTTCTGGGCTTCTACCACTGCCATGATTGCGGCATTTCTGATTTTATTGCGACGTTCAACAACCATTTCCGTTTGAATCCATGGCGTCATTATGTGCTGAACCAGCACCCATCGTGCACGCTGCTTGTGTAACTTACGCTTTCCAGCCCCCATTAATTCAGGGTTGTTTTTTGCATCCATTTCCGCTTCAGCCAGCAGTCTTTTTTCTTCCTCTATCACCTTGGGGCATTTTTCTGCTGTCGGGGTAGTGTCTTTCGGCCACCACCCTGCTTTGATCCATTCTTTTTCATATTTATGGAATTTCCCAGTTTCTCGAGCATGGAACTTTGGCTCTGTTCTGTTTTTGAGCTCAGCTCCAGCTTTATTACGAATCTCAATGGTGCCGGGTCTTTGGGATGGGGTTTTTTCCATTATGTTTTTGAATGGCAGGAGAACAAAAGACATGGGAAGAAGGGGGAGGGGGAAACCTCATTTGTTCGGATCTCAATGCGTTTCTGGTGCAGCTGTGCCACTAGTGGTTGTATAGGTTATTACAGGTCAACTTTTTATTTTATTTTTATTTCATTTTTTATAATCCTCCCCTTTTATCGAGAGCAATTTGAGGAGGTTTTCATACACATACACACATAAAATCTCTATCACACACGCACAGACTCTCTCAAACACACACACTCTCTCAAACACACACACATGCGGTACCTCTCTTCACACACACACGTGGTACCTCTCGTTACGCACTCACAGAGCCGGCCATACTATTTTGTACTTAGTCACTTGAATTGTGCCTTTAACCCTTTAATATTTGGTTTCTCTAAGAACTGGGCCTCCCACAGCCTAAATGCTTGGCTTCTTTACTATTAAAAGAATGCTGGGCCTTTAACCCTTAAATGCTTGGCTTCTTTACTATTAAATGAATGCCGGGCCTTTCACCCTTAAATGCTTGGCTTCTTTACTATTAAAAGAATGCCGGGCCTTTCACCCTTAAATGCTTGGTTTTCTTTACTAAAACAAAAGAAATCCGGGCCTTTCACCCTTAAATGAAATTACCGACTATCGACTACCATTCTGAAACCTGATTTTAACATTTTTCATTGCCAGACATCTCTCAGTTTAGGCACACAGGAGGTCTTTCAACAACCGGGCCTAAACGGGATTCGGAATTACTTCGCGAGTTAAACACTGTTCATCACCAAAATGTCGCTCAGTTTAGGCGTACTGGATGTATTCTCAACAAACGGGCCCAAATGGTACATGGAATTACTATGCAAATTAACACACAGCCGCTTCGAAGGGGGGGTTCCTAACCCGTTCTCTAACTTACTTTATTACCGTTCTCATCAAACAGTCCAATTTCTCGTCTCCACAATATTTAACAATTATTATTCATTCATCATTCAACAATACATCCCCCAAAACCACAAAGTTGTTCATCCAGCCTTAAACAGTACAACACTTCCAACCTAAAATATTCCTATCTAATCTATGCAGACTTCCTGAAATGTCTCTGCTCACCTTTTAGCGGATACCCATGGAAGTATCGCAACCGTTCAGGCTTTCGGTACTCTTCTGCAGTCTTGTAATGGGATCACGTCGGGGTCACCAATTTGTCGTGTTCAAAATTTCCAAATCCGGAATGATGCGATGAAACTGCAACTTTGAGCTACGGAGAATTTATTGGACGATTTGAGAATCTACCAAAAAAACAAAATGTATACGTCAACGTAGTGAGTCCTAAGCTGCGTGTCTCATACTAGCAGACATTTCACCCAGGAGTCCGCCAAAACTTTTTTTCCCTCGTCCCTTTGTTACAAACGACACTCACCCCTTTGCTATTTCCCATCCCCCGAGTATCTAGTTTCAGACTCCCCGCTGTGTGTGCGCGCGCCAGATTAACTGTTTCAGTGCCGGTTTCTAACTGGTTGCGTAGTTACACCCAGTGTCTGTCTGACTGATCAATGAAACTGTATTTCATAATTATCCACAATAAGAATGATAGTAATGTACATAAATACATTAATGTAATGTATACTGTAGTATACACACATAGTTTTGCTATCGAGGATTAGTTCAATCTGTAATGTTATAGTTATAGTTATAGTAGTATAGTTATATGTAGTATGTTATAGTTATAGTATATGTATTTTTTTTTTTCTCACAATTTCCACCGTGCGCAACTGATAATCTAACAGTGTGTGTAGAATGCAGCATTTTCAAGTATATAATAATAATAATAATAATAATTATTATTATTATTATTATTATTATTATTATTTATTATTATTATCATTATTATTATTTTAATTGTGGTGAAAACCGGGACATTTTAGTGTTTTACAGATATCTGTCGGAACTCAGGCTATACAGCTCAAAACTGGGGCCATCCCAGACAAACCGGGATATCTGGTCACTGTAGACAGGCACAAACAAATAAAATTTCACAATGGCCAATTGTATTTCTTAAATAATATGTAGCCTATACCCAACAACGAAGTGGGGTGTCAAACTTGTTTTAACATCGTTAATCATATGCCAGCATTACCATCCACTGCAAAAACAAGTCGTTCGCGAACGTGAGACTCACTGGAAATCATTTGTGAATCAGTGAACAAATCAGTGAACAAATATTTTGAGTGAACTGAATCAAAAGACTCCTGTCCCTGAAAAGAATCAGGTCATGTGGTGCCGCGAGCGTTTGTACGCAAGCACTACGTAGCACTTGTGAAATGGATTCACGCTAAAACGTTCTTGAGCATAACGTCGCTGGTTAGGGGCTGTCAACAAGTGACCAGCACTTTTTTTTTAAAGTGTAAAGTAACTAGTTACAACTGAGTACTCGAGTATTAATTAACATACTTATACGTTCACTTGAATTATTTTCTCTGCCATTTCCAATTTCGGAAAAAACAAAGGCTGTATAGCATCTAAACAAACTTAAAGTCGATATCGTGGGAATATTTTAATTGTAATCACTCCAGAGCCAATCAATGCAATGTATTTGTAGTTGACTATGCAATCGCCTATTCATAAATAAACCTATGTTAGACTTGTTATGTTTATGTAGACTGTTATGATTGACTACTGTAGCCTGTCAGTCTGTCTGTTTTTTATATATACATTACATTACATTACATTATATAATTTAGCAATATATACCGTAGCTATGGTATTTACTGTATTGTAATGTGTAATGTAATGTCTGTCTAGAACCCATTGACATCATTCTATCTATCTATCTATCTATCTATCTATCTATCTATCTATCTATCTGTCTGTCTGTCTATCTGTCTGTCTGTCTGTCTGTCTGTCTGTCTGTCTGCCTGCCTGCCTGCCTGCCTCCCTGCCTGCCTGTCTGTCTGTCAAATATAAAATATTTATTTGTATAAAAAATAAAAAACTAGGCTACTAGTGAACTGCTGCCTTTAGAAGCTGGTCATTCAATGAATTGGGAAAATGGATCACACTGAACACTATTTCAAATATCATCGTTTGGCTTTACAAACAATAATATTCTTCACCTGTTTGGTGAATTGGAAGTAAATGAACTTATAATTTTGACTGAGTAAGTCATAATTATGTGACACTAAATAAAAGGTTTAACTTATCTCATAATTATGACTGAAGTAGTCATAAATATGAGATTCTTGTTTGATTTATTTTTAGGTTTTCCAGATATTATTTTGTCTTCCATATCCTAAATCAACTCAAAAAGAGTGTGGTCTCCCTAATACGTAGTGTGGGAAAAATTCTGAATAAGTAATAACTTGATTAGTATTTTACTAATTGGTTTACAAACTAGTAAAGGTATATCTAAGTACATTATCTCTGCAGTACTCTTTCCACCTCTAATCACCACTTACTGTACATATGTCCATATGACAAGTAAACAATGACAAAATATTCTCCTGCAGTGGACACATTAGACATACAGTATATGCATATGATATTTTCTTCAAATAATGATAAAAACCTCCCATTCCAGCTCTGCTGAGTTTTCCAGGCAGATTCATCTCATCTCAAATACAATATATTAGAATATATATATATACTATTCTATAGATGTACCGAGGATATTTCTCTCAACTGATTTATTGACCTAAAGTCAGGCTGGGATGCCCTTTGGGTTACCAGTTAACCTGCATGTGAACAATGTGAATAATGTGAATTTCAAAAATGTTGGTTGTCTTACTAATTCATTCACACTGTAAACTATAGAGACATAACTTTGTGGCCAGCAATGAATAAATTAACAATTTGGAATGGAGCCAATGACATATGCAAACACATAAACTTGCACAGACATAGAAATTAAACTTTCTCCTCATTATACTCTCAGACTCCCTCAGAGAATTTACTTCCGTCAAGGACTCAAGAGAATCTGTCAGTCAAGATCAAAGGGAGGAGGTTTGGGGTCCTTCCTCGCAGCTAATAAAAATTCAGCATACACCTGATGCACAACTAGGGCTACATAAAAAGTTTTACCTTGGTGAAGCCACTAAATATGTTGCATTGGCCCTTTAGACACTAATATTTACTGCAATACTGTAAACGTCTCAGAAAATGTTTTGAAATGCTTTAATATACTCCGAGCTGTCTATTGGCTCAGTGAATCTACCTTGAGTTTAGGAGTTTCAATTAGGGATGCAACGGTACAGTGGGCTCACGGTTCAGTATATATCATGGTTTTGGGGCCACAGTAATGGTACAGTTTCGGTATCTTTATATTCAAGAAAACATTTTAAATAAAAATTGTAAAGTTAAAAGGTGTAAAAAATGTTTTCATAGTAGTCTGCCACAAGCTCTGTGTGTGTGACTGCCAGGGTTGAAGTTCAATGGTGGGTTGTTATAATTTGCATAAGTTCATCTGGTTGGAGGGGAGGTGTCCAAGATGGTCAGTAATGCAAAGATACATTTTCGTTAATATTTATATATATATATATATATATATAATGTTTTAAAAAGAAGATTCAAAAATTGTAACTTATTGAAATAAAACCTCACAGTCAGACCAGTGCGTGTCTGCCTTCGCTTTGTGAACTTGACGTGACAGTGGGTGCGCTCCTTTTCAGCAAAGGCACCTCCTGGCGAAGTAGAAGGATAGGCTATCTCTTACATAGAGGGGGAAACAATTGCCGGCCAATAGATCACACTGGAACGTGTATGGATGGTAATTGTTTAAGTATAATCAAACAGAATTTTTTTTTCACTCTAGAAGTGATCTCGACTTGACATTGAATAAGGTAGCTATTGATATACAGTATAAAAGTTAGCAAGTTGGTTAACAAAGAGGGATAATTGTTTTGTTTTGTGCATTAGAGAGGGAATGGAATGGGTATGTTCGCTTACTGAAAATTGAAACACTAAAATAAATGTGAAATACGTTGGCTGTTTCAATGGCTTTTTATTTGGGCATGACAAATTTAAAGTTTTAATATGGAAATATCTTGTGCAATGATTAATGTTGTAATTGTGTATTGATGGATATTAACCAAACCTTCTATTCATTGTTTAATTTCCAGAACAGGATTCCACTGGGCTGCAGTTTGACTTTTGGAAGTATAGATCCTACTGCTTCTGATTGGGAAGACCTGAAGAATTGACAACAGAACTGATCCAAGAGAGTTGCTCTGCAATTGAGTAAGGCCATAAAGTGTCCAGCATTCAAAGGTCCTTGTAAATTATTGTTATTATTGCTATTTGTATTTAACTGATATGCAAATATGATTATTATATCAGGCCAAATTGGAATTAGTGTGAGATTGCTTTCAAATAAGTTTAGCACCTGCTCCGTGTTGGGTTTGCTAAATTACTTTAACTGTGGATGAGGGAAATGGGTTTTATGTTAGCTGTTTTGTTGCAAACTTATGGAGATGAATTTCATCTTGTTGCATACTATGCTCAGAAACTTGGTGCCGGGGTTATTGGGTTGATTACATGCTGTAGCCTTTATCTTGGTATGGAGCAAATCGGCTCACTTTCTCTGCGGCAACGCCTCTCCATTATCAACAGGGTTTGTTGTTGTGGTTTGTTTGTCCATCATCTGTTTTTTTTTTGTATAAAACAGTGTTTGTCTATCTTTGTACAACCGGTTGTGTTGATGTTTCTATCTGTTGTAAACTGTCTTTTGTTTTATTTTGATTGCATAAATATGTACGGGCAAGTGTGATACGGTGCGGTGTAGCTGATTAATGTGACATACAGAACATCCGTTTAATGCTTTGATGTCATAACCCCCCCAATCTGACCTTCCTATTTGTGTTGTTTCCATTAGAGTACTTGACCCCATCTCTATAGGAAATGTGGGGGCCAATGCAGCCAACAAAGCCGCCATACCTAATATTGCTCTTGTCTAATAATGGTTGTCTCCTCCACAGATGAGGACACAGGATTCCTCACTAAC
The DNA here is from genome assembly GCF_960531495.2 of Zeus faber. NCBI lineage: Eukaryota > Metazoa > Chordata > Actinopteri > Zeiformes > Zeidae > Zeus > Zeus faber. Next base: position 30,352,754 of record NC_137194.1, on the reverse strand, counting down.
CTTGTTTTTCCTCTACTCAAAGGCATCCTGCTCTGAATTATTGTAGTGACAGAGCCACTTGGTACTGTTTGTACAGAACTGAGCCGTATCTCCCCCGCTAGTTTTTAATGGTTTTGCTTGTTTGACATATGGTAAGTACCATTTCTCAAAAAGGAGGGATAGTTAGAGAATTAAGTAAACATATGATTGTGCTTAGAACAATGCAGGAACCTCATGACGGACTTATCAAGCTGACGCGTTGTCATGGTTTGGTGATAATTTACATGTTTTTCTTAATGGCAATGGTAAGCTTGATTGAGTTTCATTCTTGCCATTAGTGATGATGGGAATGTGAGTATGATCACATGGTGTGACTCGACTGTCCTAGCATGAAGTGCTGACCGGGAGACCAATGCGATTAGGTCTGTCTTCCTTCGACAAAAGCCACATATGAGTTACATCACGTAAACCAGTAGTGATCAGATTGTCCAGTTTAGTATTTATCACTTTTAGATTTTACTTAATTAATGGATTGTGTAGATGGGATTATGTTTAGGCAACATTCGAGAAATGCATTCTAGGAAAATTTGAAAATCCTGCATGAATAACACACTCTCCATTATTTTGTAGCCTAATCGATATTCTATGGACATTATCCCCTACAAATTAGACATTGTAATAATATTATTCTGTTGTTACACTAGGGTGCATGCATTTATTTTGTCCTGAGACTGTAGTTGGCTATTCAACATAACTGTTTGGGAATCACAGAATTATTCCACGTACATGACTTTTACAATCGTGGATCTATACCAAACAGTGTTTGGTATGGATCCACCAAGACACGCAATGTGTGTCTTTCACCCAAGTGTTTAAGTCTATGTGCCTAGGTCAAAGCAGCCCTACCCCTCCCATTTGAAGGACTACTACACGACCAGGTGACTGGGTGGTGTTTCGCAACTTCCGGAGGAAAAGCTGGAACTCTGCCAGATTCCTGGGACAATTCCAGATCCTCCTCACCAGCGAAGCAGAAGTTAAGGTGGCAGAACGACCAACGTGGGTACACACATCTCATTGCAAGAAAGTCTGCAACCTTCTAGAGGACCGGAAAAACAACAATGACGAAGAATCACTGGACGTGAACTGAGATTACGATCCCAACGGAGTATGTGCTAGTAACCTCTGTCTCTGATGGGGATTTGCCACTAGAGTGTCAAAGACTTGTACTTGAAACGGATGACACCCGGTCAACAGGAAAAGATTGGTCACATCTCTGTGATCATCTTTCTCATTACCATCGCCCTCGTCCTGTTACGATCAAGGCTAGGAGGGACTCAAATGCACGACACAGAGACGGTAGGCAGACAGGGGTAAACAAAGGAGTTTTATTCGGAGACACAGTGGTGACGACTGGAGAGGTCCGGTCGGGTTGGAGCTGGTCTGGGCCAGTGGGTCTATCGGACAAGGTGGAGCAAGACCGGACAGGAGCGGGGAGGACTGCGAAGGAGCTCCTCAACCCACTCTCACTTACACCAGATCCGGAGGAGGAGCCCAAGTGAGAAATGAACATTCACTAACATAGTCCACTCATGGTTAAATGTTGACTCCACTAGATGATTGAAAACCACCTTATGATGATAACAGAGACGTTGAAACATTGAGATGTTGAAATGGGAAGATGTTTGTCTAATTATGTTTATACTTACTTATAGGATGTGTTAGTCATTATGTTCAAACAATGAATTTTGTTGTTGTCATTATTAAGTGATTGCTTAATCTGCATAGCATTATGTATTTGTGAAATCTCTCCATGTTCGTTTATTTCTTAATCTGATTTATGATTTTTTGTTTTCTAGTTAGAATTGTAGAATGGCTTCACACAGTATTTTTTCCCTCAGTACGACTTGAGTTTTTCCTAGTGTGTTGTCATAGTATTGTGTAGATAACCCTTAATGGTCTTTTTCTCTGCTCTAGTCAAATGTGGGAAGAGAGTTTTGGCCAATTTGAGGTGGAGTGTTCATGAATTCTGTCTGGGATGTTTTTAATCTTTTATATTTGGTTATGAGTTTATATAGTTATATTTTGTATTCGATTTATGTTTTCCTAGTTAATTTCAATGAAATAGAATTCTTAAGATATCTTGTATTGTATTCAATTTATATGTCATTTTCTGATCCCTTTGCCTCAGTTATATGACATTTTAGCATTATTGCATTTCCTTGTGGTATTGTTCCAGTAGGAACAAAATGAAGGAGTGTGAGAGAAATGCAATTGATCAATTCTTTAAATTATGTTTTACATGTGTTATAAAGGACAATAGCCTTTTGTATGTTATGTAGCTTTTAAAACACATTGCCATGGGCCTGTAATGAGTCTCTCAGAGTTTATATGAGGAGACGGTTCTTTTCCAACAACGCCTACTGTAGTGTAAAGGTTTACCAGATCACATTCCATCTTCACTCAACCTGGTGTGGAGATAAGGATAACTCCCAGGGGTCTCGACAGAGCTTTATGGTTTGTTTAATGGCATAGTAAGACTGTACCGGTGACCTGAGTTTGACTGTTAAACCACTGTATGAAAGAAACACCGGAGATATGATTGAGGGGACATAGTCCTGTAAATGACAAACTGACCAATGGTTCACAACTGTTTTAATCGTATCTGTTTTTCTAGCTCATAAAAGGACCATTTGTGTAAACACTCAACGTATGCTTTCTCGGCACTGATAGTGTTCAATGTTTTTCTTTGTTAAAACATGTTCTCAGCTGTTGAAGGCAACAGCCAATGATATGGCTAGTCTCAGAATGCGACACATCCTTTCTCTATATATAGGCTCGGTTTTTCTTCTGTAAAACTAGACTGATCAAAAGCACTGTTTTGAAGCAGCTCTGAGTCGTTCGCTTTATTCTGCAGAATAAATATCTTTAATATTCTCAGTTTGTTTTCCTGTTTGTTTACTGCCATAACTATGACAAGAGGCCATGTGCCAAATTGCTGTTCCAGTTTTCCTGGACTTCATTAACTATGTTTTGCCGATGCATGACATTGTCACGACCAGAGCTAGGAGAGACCCAAACGCACGACACAGGGAGATGGAAGGCAGGCAAAGGATGTTTATTAGCCTGGACGGTGGACCTGGCCAGGGGGACCCGGTCAGGTAGGGATGGAGCAGGGCTGGGCAGGGCAGGGACGATGAGGACCAGGAGAAGGGGTCCAGGATCCGGGTGGAGAGACGGGGAACTAGGCTGGATGGAGAAGGATGGGCAGCCTTGGTCGAAGAGCGGAGACAGGCAGGTAAACCGGGCTGGCTGGATTTGGAGAGAGACTGGGTGGACGAGAGGAGACAAGCAGGTAAGGGGAAGACGGGCGTGGGGCGTGGGGCGTGGGGCTGTACAACTCAGGTAAGCTAGTTGACGGTCTGGCAAGGAATGACTGAGAAGCTGAGACTAAATACTGTGAGCGTGATGCAGGTAATTGATCCCAGGTGTGTGCAATTGGGCTCGAGTAGGGAGCTGCAGATGGGGCAAGGGCGGCCTCTAGTGGCGCTGGGAGGCCGTGGGCCTAACAGTCTTCTGATGTTTATGTTTTTCCATGTACATGTTGTTGTTTGGGTCTATCTCACCGGTGGTGATTCTCCCCATCTTGGAGGAGTGATTAGTTGTTTATAGACCAAAACATGGTAAAACGGTTCTCCAAAGAGGGGGATTGGTGGTGGTTCTGTATAACGAAAAACTGTGCTCTTGTCATCCTACAGGTCGTCCATAGGACAGAATTATTGCAGCAGTTCTTGATGATTAAAGAATTAATACAGAGTTGCATTGCAGATTGAAAACTTGAACTCCACTTACAGACTAACTCTGTCCTAGATGCAATGGCATACAAATACTATATCTTGTATGCCCAGCATGCTGACAGCACAGGTAAAATAAATACATTTAAAAAAAGGAAGGATTTGCTACTGTCTGTGCATCTGCATGTTTGGATGGAAAACCTTTGGTCAATTTAGACATGTAAATTATGATTTGGCAATAATGTTTACCTTGACACAGGGTGATGAAGTCCATCATCAGGTGGTCAAATGGAGCGTCAGGAGTTGGATGGCTGGACTGCTGAATTTTGTGGTCACGGCCCACATTGTTAGAAGCACAGACTGAGCTTCTGAGCAAAAATCATAAACCCTGCAGTGTCCCACCATCTGTTTATCTGCTGTACCATCCCCCCCTTTATCCCATGGTTCACCCCATTTGACAAATGAGCATAGTAATGGAAAAGCGATTTAGATAGGCGTGGGCTACCTAAATCGCTGAGGCTAACCCTAACCCTAACCGGAGGGACCATACCACACTCCCTACTGATGGCAGTCTTTGTGGGACCATCGTGTCTTCTCAGCCAAGGAGGCATGCTGTTGGAACTTGACCAGGTCAGAGAGGGACAGTGATGGCATCATTTGTGGACACAAGGGAATGATATGTGAGTTGGGGATCAATGGCAGCAGCTTTGGATGCATGAGGCAGCGTCAGCGCAGTGGTTGTTCTCGGAAACAGGGTCAGAGGCGTCTGAGGGCAATGCCCGGAAATCGTGCAAAATGCCAAACGCATAACAACTGTCAGTGTGTATTGTAATATATTTCCCTTTATCAAGATGCAGGCTCGAGTAAGAGCAAAGAGCTCAGCTTGCTGCGTAGAGAGAGTGTGTTAATGACGTTAATGATAGCATTACCTGCTTCACTTTATAGGCTCAGCTTCAACCCTCTGTCTATTCCAAGAGGCAGAACTGTCAAACAAAGTCCTGTCCTCATTACCAAGGGCGACGTCTTTCAGAACCACCCATGGGGTGGTGAGTTGTTCGATGGCAGCCAAACAGTCATGTGGTTCGCCATTGTTTCCCGTTGGTAAGAGGGTAGCAGGGTTAAGAACAGAGCAGCGTTGAATGGTAACATGATGTGGATTAAAGAGGTATTGGTGATGTAAGAAACGAGCAGTAGAGAGATGAAACGTCTTTTGCTGTAAGATAATAGCAGAAACAGCTTGTGGAACTAGAACCTTGAGTGGCTGATAAGCCACAAGCAGTGCAGAGACCATGATAGCGGTGAAGACAATCGCTATTCAAGATTCAAGATTCAAGAGGGTTTTTCGTCACATACATATACATACTTTCATACATACGTATATGCAGTGAAATGTCAATGCAACGCACCCGGTGATTACAAACAATATGTCCTAGACTGAAATCAGTAGCTACCTAAGAATTTCTACTTGACTAACTAACTGATTCCTAAAACGTAATGCAGTAAGTCGAATACTATAGAATAAAATTAAAATATATAGAATAAAATAAAATAAAATAAAATAGATAAGGGAATAGGCATATGTATATGGGATAGACTATAAACAGATATGTATATACAGATATGTGCATTAAAGTGGCAGTCCAACCCGACCGGACCCATTAAAGTGGTGAAGTCCCATTAATCACCAAGGGCGCGTGCACCAAGCTTTCTTCTGCCTCTGCATTCCAGGGTACTGGGACCTGAGGGGACAGGTCATGACCGTGTGCTAAATAATGTAGAGGTTACGCTAAATGTCAATAATCAAACAATTGTCTACAATAGCCTACACATCCAAGAAAAGACATGAGGTGTGTTTTTGTTGTCTCTTTAGGAATGTTTAAAATGGCCTTGATTCTCTCTAAGCCCAGAGAGCGGCCTGATGCCGAAATTTCATGTCCCAGATATGTAAAACATGTGTGCACGTATTGTAAATTTTGGGCTTGCGTACGCTCGTTCTTGGATTTTTCATTACGCTTTTTCTCCAGCATCTGTGTTTCTCTGTTTAATGATATCTGACCTCAAGCCCTCTAGATCAGTCGTCCCCAACCTTTTTATCACCGCGGACCGATCAATGCTTGACAATTGTACTGCGGACTGGGGGGGGGGGTTCGTAGATTGTTTATATTGCGAATATAATAAACATGATAATAAATAATAAAGAAATATATATTATAATAAAATAAATAATAAAATAATAAACGTTATAAAAAATACGAAGAACCAGCAATTCCAGATTTCACATTTTTATTATTAAACACTCCATGAATGATATTTTTCAACAGCTGAAATAAAGTTGTCAGTTTGAACCATCTCCTCTCCCCTCTCCCTCATCCCCCTCTGTTGGCGACCACAGCCCTAACGCTCTCGGACTCTGGTCGCTATGGTAACGTTTAAACATGCCTTCAAAATAAGATACAGATACGCCACAAAAATGAATATAAAGTGCATGAAAATTTTAACTCACCACAACGCTAAATCAATGAGTGCCCTGAGCTTGTTTCTCTGCAACAAGATGGTCCCATCTTGGGGTAATGGGAGAGACTGACACCCGAAGTGTGTTGCTTATGTCCAGTCTACTCCGTTGTTTTGTTTTGGTTGCTATCACGGCAGAAAACCCTGCTTCACACAGATAGGATGTCGGAAATGGCAACAGGGTTTTAAGTGCTGTGGTGGCGATCTCCGGGTATTCTGCCATGACTTTAATCCAGAACATCGGCAGAGTTGTTGTCTCGAAAATAATAGTTTGTTGATAAATGGGTCGCGGATCCATCCCTTGGCAGTTCGTGGGTCCTTTTTGGTTGGGAAGTTGCGCTCGATCTCTTTTAAAAGCAAAGACAGGTGATCGTGCACCAGCTGTGAGAATGAAGGCTCAGGCTCAGTCTCACACAAAATCCCCGCTAATGTTTGAAACATGTCCAATATGCCTCTGTTCACGCGCCGTCCCCACAAATCCAGTTTGGCTTTAAATACTACTACTATTACCTACGACTACTTTATCTGCCAACTTGAAGACCGTTGTCATTTTCCCCTGAAGTGACAGATTTAATTCATTGAGCAGGCTGAATGTGTCGCACAAGTATGCCAGTTTTGCGACCCATTCCTCGTCACTGAAATGTGCTGCCAACGATGACTTCTTTTCTGAGAGAAATCTTTGCAGCGGCTCTCGTAATTCAAACACTCTGGCCAGCGATTTCCCTCTGGATAACCATCTTATTTCTGTGTATAAGAGAGGCCGTGTGTGCTCCGGGTCCATCTCCTCACAAAGCTGCTTAAAAAGGCGTGAGTTAAGGGCGTGTGCTTTAATGTGGTTAATAACTTTAACGACATCATTCAAAACGCTGTTCAATTCCGGTGGCATTTTTCGGCTTGCAAGCATTTCCCTGTGAATGATACAATGCGTAGATTCACACTCAGGTGCAACCTCCTTAATCCGACAGCCGTCCGGTCATGGCAGCAGCTCAGTCTGTGCATATGCCGACACAAAAGGACCATTTAAGTTTTCCTAATATATAACCATCCAGCGACTTGAACAGTTATGCGGCTGTGGTGTTGGTCCTCATGTACATCCTCCTGATAAAGATATCACACATAAACAAGTAGTATTGCCTTATTGTCAACATCTGTAGATTTGTCTACCTGGAGTGCGTACCACGGTGACGTATTAATCCTCTCCAACAATTGTTTCTCAATGTCTTCGGCTATTTCCTCAATGCGCCGAGTCACAGTGCTAGCCGACAAAGGTACCCGTGCTATCTTGTTAACAGCAGCCTCTCCTAGAAGTTCACGGCAAATTTCTTTAGTGGAGGGCAAGATCAACTCTTCACCAATAGTGAATGGCTTTTTAGCCTTAGCAATACGGTTAGCCACCAAGTATGATGCTCTCAGTGCATTCGCATTTATTGATGTGGTGGGCAGCAGTAATTTCTTCTGTCTTTCGTGTTCCTGTTTTTTTCTTTCAAAATACTCCGGGGGCTTGTTTTTTAATCCAGGGTGCTTGGTCTCCAGGTGGCGAAGCAATTTTGAAGGCTTCATTGCCTCGTTAGAGAGCCGTTCGCTGCATATTATGCAGAGCGGGCTTGGTCTGTGGGAATCACCTGTCGCGATAAATCCATACTTCAAGTAGAACTCCTGGTACTGTCTGTTAAAAAAATTCTTTTTCTTGGAAGTTGTAGGCTCTCTTCTGTCTCTTCACCGGCCCTTTTCCCCTTCGAAAAGAAACTTTCCAAAGTTTTTTGCTCATTTTGCTAGCTTGTGGGTTAAATTTTTGGCGCTCAAGTGACCGAGATGTAACCGAGAGAATCCGGTCATTTTTCAAAATAAAAGATTTTTCAGACTCTGATAATAAATACAACGGAAGTAATTAATTATTTCTAGGGCGGCCCGGTACCAATTGATCCGCGGACCGTTACCGATCCGCGGCCCGGGGGTTGGGGACAACTGCTCTAGATAACAGAGCAGTTCTTTAATCGTTGTTCGTACGGGGTGTCGATAATCCCCTACACCCCTCATGGGGTGTAGGGGATTCCGCCGCGTGTGCGAAAAACATCCTCCAACCTGGTTAGGTAGGAATTACAGGTTTCACTTTCTTCCTGCTTGCAGCATTTTACCTGGCCCCAGTCCATGTGTATCATGTAGACAAGTGTGATATTGTCCACCAGACCCCATATGTGGCCTCAGTAAATGTCATCATCAGCCCAGGGTCCTTCTGGTGAAAGTCCCCTTTCACTTGAAACCACTTCAGGCTGAAGACCTTTCCCAGTAAAACGTTCAGTTTGGTGATAATTGTCTTTTGTAATTCTATCAAGATGTTTAATTCTACACAGAAGGCTGCACCTCTCCTAATAGCAGGATTAGGGAGTTCAGCAGCTAAGGTGGAAAGTTCAGTCATCTTGTAAGGTCTGTAGACCAGCACGGTGTCTGTCTTGTCCCACCCTTGGGGGTTGGGGCAATGGACCATGGTTGCTTGGAGGACAGTCGAGGTCTGAGGGTTGCTGATGAAACCCCCTCAGCGCTTGGTCTGCGTGTCTCCCCGCTAAGAAACTTGGTACCCCTCTTTCACGTGACTGGCGGGTACACTTGGTGCGGGTTGTGATCGGGGAGGACTCGAATCCCAAGTCATCCTCATAAAAGGGTGGTGGTATATCCGGGTCAACCAGGTCTCCCGAGGTTGGAGTGCGGCAATGGTGATGGTAGTACAGCTGGTGGTGGCGGTAGTACACTGTTGGTGGCAGTGGTAGTTCTGGTGGCAGCGGCGGGAGAGCTGACGGTGGCAGTAGTCGAGCTGGTGCCGGCAGCGGTAAAGCTGGCGGCAGCAGCGGTAGAGTGGTGGTGGTTGCCAGAGCTGTTCCGCTGGTTGGCACAGCGGTAGGTTTGGGTGTGGTGGTGAATCTATTGCACTGCCACCTGAGCAGGGACTCTCCAGCACGGGGACACAGAAGGGCCGTCCAAAGACGCCATGGAGCCACCAGCCACCTTTCAACATAATAGCACTCTAATACAGGAGGAGGATGATTTGTGCCATGGAGAAAACCCACAGCACTTGAGGAAAGTTGAATACACAGATAAGACTTTTATTAAAGAATTACCAGTCTGAGTGAGTTCTGCAGATTACACTGAAGAAACTCTTTCAAAGTAAGATATTTTTTTCAAAGCATTGACTCTTTCTTGTTTTCATAATGTTTTTCCCTCCTTTTTTCCTCCCATCTTCTGAGCTTACCACCATATGGAGATCATTACTTAGAAGCCTAATCTACCTCTGAGAGAGGCCACAGGTCCCTCAAAGTGACCCCCACACTGTGGCTTTTCAGAGGCCTCTCGGTTGTTACATGCTTTCACTCTTATTTATATTGTCGGAATACATTGTTCATATTATGTCTAAATAAGTTATATCTTATATATTTTATGTCTAAATACATTATATTTTGTTTTTATGCAAACATATATTTCAAGATTTCAAGATTTTTTATTTGTCACATACATATACATACTTCCATACATATATGCAGTGAAATGTAATGCAACGCACCCGGTGATAGCACACAATATGTCCTAGGAAAAAATAAAAAATAAAATAAAATAAAAAGTAGAAAATTCCTTTCTAATAGACCGACTAACTGACTCCTAAAACGTAATACAGTAAGTGGAATACTTATAGAATAAGATAAAAATATAAAGAATAAAATACAATAAAAATAAATTGAAATAAAATGGAATAGATAGAAGGAATATGCCTATGTATATACAGATATGTGCATTTAAAGTGGCATGTGAATTAAAGTGGCATGTGAATGTGAATAGTGTGAGGTAGTGTTTGGGATAATACAGCACAGTATACAACAGTACGGCGCAGCAATACGGCATCACGAACAACCCTGAACAGTGATACAGTATGCGGTACAGTATGCTACCTTCAGTACAGTAGGTAGTGGAGCCTAGTGCATGGCTCGGTTAGGACCCCTGGTGAGGTCAGCGTTGACAGTTCTGATGGCTTGAGGGAAGAAACTCCGTCTCAGTCTCTCTGTTCTCGCTGCGTGACTGCGGAGGCGCTTGCCTGACCGCAGCAGCTGAAACAGTCCGTTGTTGGGGTGATGAGGATCCTTCATGATCCTACGGGCTCTGCTACTACACCTCCTGGTGTATAACTCCTGCAGGGAGGGGAGGGTAGTTCCAGTGGTACGTTCAGCTGAACGCACCACCCTCTGCAGGGCCCGCCTGTCCTGGGCAGTACAGTTCCCGAGGTTGATTTGATCCCCCGAACCCCCGCATTTCTTTTTCTATCAGTGATTGACGTGAGGAGCCTCCTTTCTGCCTTCCACATCTGCTTCTAATTGTGGCATTCCCAAAACAAAGATATGTTTACTTATTCATTGATTCCCTTAGAAATAAGCTTAAAATTATACTATATCCGCCCTTTGGGGCTACAAAACCCAAACACAAAATTAGAGCAAGCAATTTAATAAGCCTCTCCCATAGCTAGTCTATTAGGGGCCAGTGCTTACATGTGTTGCAAACAAAACAAAAACATTGGTAATATTTGATTATCAGAAAAAACTGTTTACACTCAATGATATACATGATGGATAAAAATATGCAAAACCATCTTCTCTGTGATATAAACAGAAAAAGATTATCAAATATAGACCTTCATATAGCAAAAAGTAAAATGTAAAATACAGACAATAAAATTAAAATCACAACACATCTTCTATTCGTGGATGTCTTCTTTCTTCTTTAGCTGTGCAGCATTGTACACAGCTATTCCACCACCCTTACCAGCCCTAAGAACACCAGGCAACTGCAGTGCGAGGCTGGGAGGAGGGGCGTCCTCTTACAATGTTGCTTCCCGGCTGTTGATATGCAGAACCATCTGTGCATGGGCTCTGCAGGCTGCTTCGGCATTGGCTCCGAGCGGCATCAGGATTACGGCACGGGCAGTAGAGGTGTACTCCATGTCCGTTGCAGGGGAGACCAGTAGCTGTAACATACTCTCCTGGTTTGCCAACCACCGGAACAGCCTCCTCACGGTGATTGATGACAACTGTTGCATGAATGACTGCAGCCTGGACGGATGTCTGACCAATCAGTACTTTGCTCATAAATGTTCTCAGTACTGGAAGCAAACAGCAGAAGATTATTCTACCTATCACAAGCCCTATTCTGGTCGCTATCCCTATTTTCGCAAGCATGGTTCCCCATCTCCTTATGCTACCCTCTAACCAATCTCATGTGCAGGCTCCTCTGCCCGCATCAGCCGTTACTTCCCTTCTCAATTTCTTCAGTTCATTCATGGTGAGAGTAAAACTCCCTTCGGGTGAAGTGTTATTGGGAATAAATGTACAACATTGCTCACCGAACATATGACAAACGCTTCCTTTTCTGGTTGTATTATGCTACCATGTGTCTCAAAGTTACCCTCCTTTTGTGATGCTTGGTTGTGAGGCCAGGATGAAGTTGACGGTGGTGAGGTCTCCATTCGGGCCTCATCCACATTTGTCCCTTGAGCCAGCAGGATTCACCATGGTTCATAGCTTATCAACAGCGATGTTTGTTCAAAAGCTGTTTGTGAAATTGTGTTTGATAAAACTGCTTGTGGAATTGTAAAGTGTGATATTACCGTTCATAATAACTGTGTGAATTATAGTTCATGTTTAGTTGTAAGAAATATTGTGATTAAAATAGATAAGAGCTTGGGTCAATAACGGAGATAAATATTAGAAAAGGACAAAATGAGGCTGACAGGCCTGTTCCCTCAGTGCCCGCTAAAATTGTATGAGCCCTTGTGGCAGGAATATGTGCATTGAAAAGACTCGGATTTGAGTCTCAATGCACATGATTCTGCTTCCAAAGGACATTGTGTGAAAATGGTCCCCAATAGAATATCTCCAAAATAAGACCCTTAAAAGTAATTGTTTATGATATATTGTCAAAATACTAGAGATTCTGATAAAATAGTGTGTGTGCCCACAGCAATATTAGTTAAAGGTTCTCAAATAACTCTCCAAGTGTATGTTGATCTGATAAATTCCTGTGAAGAAACTCAGGTGCTAGCTGTTTTGGATTAGGCTGGTTCTCAGCAGTGATACTCTATGTTGGCTTCCAATCGAGGGTTCCGATTCTGAGGTCATCAAGTCCGGATCTGATCTCATTTTGAGTTTGTAGTGGAAAAAACTGCATCTAACAATTAAACTGAAGAAGAGAAGTTCGAGAGAGTCGAGGTCTGAAGATATAAGACTTTATCACTTGCAAGAAGTGACAACAGAATCTGAGTTGGTTTGGCAAAGAACTGCCGAGCCACTCATGGACTCCTCCTTTTAACCTCTTTCTGTTGGTCGAGAATGTACATCTGTTTACTCAATTAGGATCCCTTCCTTCCTCCTATACAGTCAATACTGCAAAGAAGCCATTTGTCTGCATTCTTTGACGTCAGTTACAACAACAAACCTCCCGACACTAGTCCAGGCCACATTTTATGAGGGGATGTTTGCATTCACACACCTTCCCATGTCATATGGCCCACAGTCAACAAAGCACTTATTCACGTCTTTGCTGACCCCTGTCTCACACACACTTACTTCATTCATATAGCATATGGGCAAGATAACGAATGTTCTTTCTTATATAATGGTAGAATATAATGAATATATTTCTTTTAAATGTACTAGTAAATTTCTCCCATAAGTTCTACCCATGTAGAACCCGGGTGTCACTGTGGCAATCTAATCAACTAATTTTTGAGTCTCCTCCTTTGAGAAAGGCATCTGGAAACAACCCATACCAAAGAAACAATCTATCACCTGCCTGAATGACTATCGCCCCATAGCACTGACCTCTACCATCATGAAGTGCTTCAAGCAGCTAGTTAGAACCCACATCTGCTCTTCCCTTCCCTCCCTGGACCCCCTTCAATTTGCATAACGCCCGAACAGCTCTACGGCCGACGCCATCGCCCTGGCAGTGCACACCACCCTCTCCCACCTGGACAAGAGCAACACATATGTGAGGATGCTGTTTGTAGATTACAGCTCAGCATTCAACACAATTGTGCCCGCTAAGCTTGTTCCCAAGCTCAGGATCCTGGGTCTTAACACCTCCCTCTGTAACTGGATCCTGGACTTCCTGAAGCGCAGACCCCAGGTGGTGAGAATGGGAAATCTCTCCTCCTCTGAACTGACCCTGAGCACCGGAGCCTCGCAGGGCTGCATACTCAGTCCCATCCTGTACGCCCTGTTCACCCATGACTGTGTGGCCAAGCGCAGCACCAACACCATCCTCAAGTTTGTTGACGACACCACCATCCTAGGTCTCATCTCCAACAATGATGAGTCCTCCTACAGAGAGAAGGTCAGCATCTTGGCAACATGGTGCCAGGATAACAACCTCTCTCTCAACGTCTGCAAGACTAAAGAGATGATCATGGACTACAGGAAACGACAGCGGAGGGGGGCACGCCCCCATCCACATCGACGGAGCTGAAGTGGAGAGCGTCTCCTGCTTCAAGTTCCTCTGTGTGTCAATCGGACGCGGCAATAAAAACTGCCCAAAAGCGCCTATTCTTCCTGAGGAGACTCAAGAAGTTTGGCATGTCTGTCAGGACTCTCACCAGCTTCTATGCACGATGCACCATTGAGAGCATTCTCACTGGCTGCATCACCATCTGGTACACAACTGCTCCGCTGATGATCGCAAGACGCTCCAGAGAGTGGTGAAGACAGCGGAGCGCATCCTTGGTTGCCACCTCCCCTCCGTGAAAGGCATCTACCTCACACGATGCCTTAGGAAAGCACAGAACATCATAAAGGACTACAGCCCAAGGCTAAGGACTGTTCACACTGCTGCCATCTGGTAAACGTTACCGGAGCATCCGGGCACGGACTACCAGACTCACGAACAGTTTTTACCCTCAGGCCATCAGGCTTCTCAACCTGTAACATCTGTAGTGACCTATGTAAATTAAATGTATATCACCACAACTACATTTACATATCCACCGGCACTCCTTCACTTTATATTTATATCCATATCTTGTGCAATAGACTGACCTATTTTTGTTGGAACTGCTACAATGTTCCAATTATTTTAGTTTCACTATTATATTTCTTATTTTCATTTTATGTACATACACTGTGACCTCTTGCCCGTATTTGTAACATCGACTCTTACTTTTATTTTTTTTATATATTCAACTCTTATTTTATAAAAAAATAAAAATAAAAATCACTTATTTCATTGTACCGAATGACTGTGTTGTACTGTACACTTGACAAATGAAACACTTTGAACTTTGGAATCACTCATTGCTGTGGGCAGCTGATCTCAAGCGGGCTATGATATTGAATGACCTTTGCTGGAGTGTCAGAGCTTTACAGGGTGAGCTATATCGGGACACAATCAATTTAAACTTCAATAAACTAAAAGCAAATCAATCATTGTAAAAATAAATGTTATATACAGGTGAATTAAAAGCAATCATAATAGATGAATAAATAAATAAATAAAAGCAAATACTGAACATCACGTGGGTACCGCCTTCTCTGGTTGTGAAGGAGGACTGGACGGATTTGTTGACTTGTGTGAGATTGGGTTGGAACCACATAAAGTATACTTCTCCATCCCCATCAGGGAAGGAGGGCTGAATAGGTGGAGTAATTGTAAAAATAAAAATTTGTCATTGTGATCTTTTGTCAAAGAAATATAACTTGTATAAACTGTTGAATTTTAATTTTTCGATTTTTTTTTTTTATCTCTCAATGTATTTTCAAAACCAAGTTTGATTTATGAATAGTAGATAAATGTTAAACCGTTGAGTCAAATATTCCCATTAGATTACATGAGAAAAAGCAGTTCACTTACCAAGACGGTGAACAGCACTGAACAATGCCGATCGATCGTTTCCTTTCAAGCAATTGTCCAGGTGAAAATCATTCCTCTATATTCCATGTGATGCGAAGTTACAATGTGAAACCGTTTTGACAGAGTTCAACCTTAGAATCGTACGTGTTTTATACACACCCCTGGATAGATTGTTGTGTAGGCGGCGTAAACCAACGAAGAAGAAAACTGAAGTCACTTCCGTAAACAAGACAAGGAGCCTTCGGTTTCACTTGTCTGTGAAACCTTCATCTCCGTGTTGTTATGGATTACGAGAAGAGACTGGCAGAAGCTCTAAATCATATTGCGGACCTTAATCTAACCAGTGCAATAGATCCTAGTCAGTGTAAACAGTGCTTACTGGACTTCATTTTCTGCAAAGATAGTCACTTCTCTGACGGCGATGCTGAATCTTATACCGGCATTAACCTGGACTTGGAGAACATTTCAAACAGCAGATTTCAACCTGAATGTGACGATGAAACAGAATATTTTCAAGAACCAGGAGACAGATGATTCTTCCGTTGTGGTTGTTACAACGGAAGAAGTTGATGACGTGATGAAGTTCATTGAGGTTGGTGATGCAGATTATGAACATGTAGCAATGGAGAAGATTCTCAATTTTACCTGCAATTGCAGCCAGAGGCAAAAAGAAAATGAAAAGAGGCAAAGTGTAGCTGGGGTAGGGTTGGGGTTAGCCCATATAATTACTCCAAGAATTTTGAAGATATTTGACATACGCACATTTATATATTCAGTGACACACCGAGGTTGATATCCAAAGACTAATATTATTGACAGACTGTAAATTTTTTTGTGGTGTCCGCACTTTAAAACTCCTAAATAATTACACTTTTATAAAACATGTATATTCTTACTGTTAAATAAAAGCTTTTTTTTAAATGAAAGATGTTGTGTGTCGATGATGCTGTTCAACATTCCCTCAAAACACAAGAACAATGCAGAGATTGCTCCATTCAGCAGGGTGTCAAATCCCCATTCAGCAGCAGGGTGTTGAGTGGCTACATCGACTTGTCAATGGTCCTCCAACCGTTTGCATTCTGGGAGCTGGCTGAATGAAGAGAAGTGTTGAGAAAACTTTGAGGGTGATTATATTATATAATAATATATGTTTATTTTATTTATATAATATATTATTATATATAAAAAAAGTCAAACAGCACCAAATGTACCTAAAATCGGTGGGTCACATATTAATAAAAGGAGAAACAGGCCAATATATCCCTTGGAGAACACAAGACTTAGGGGGTCTGATATTGACCTTACCCAACATAAATGAGGGAGCAAGTCAATCAAGATCTTTGAAGACAATGCAGACAATGGGAAAGATAATAGCAGTGGAAGACCTGTAAGCGCTATAGGCCAGAGTAGAGTATTAAGAAAAGGAGGTCGAGCAGAAGCTACGCAAGAAGCACTTTTGGATGGCACTGCTATTGATGGATACAGACAACAACTGTGGGGGGCACTGAGGGAGGAGTGTCCTACCCAAGTTGATCCGAAAGCATTGACGGGACAGCTGCTGGGAGAGGCAGAGAATCCCGCCTCTTATATCCAAAGCCAGGTCAAGAGATGGGGGATGGAGACAGGAAAAGACCCGGAAACGGATCCGATCATATCTGTAATCTTTAGGAACTCAATGCTGGAGGCATTTCCAGGGCCAGTCAGAAATAAGCTGGACAATGTGGTGGGACTGACTTCATCTCAAGCCACAAGGACTATTGTTGACACGTTATTCATGCTGTGGACAAGCACCATCAGAGTGAGACTGGCAGAACAAGGCAAGGATATACAGAGAAAGTTGACACAACTCCAACTCGAGGTGCTAACAAGGACAGACAAGGCCAAAAAGAAGCACCCGGGGTGCCCGCAGCAGAGAAGCGGTGCCACAGAAGCAAAAGGCCAACAGCCGCCCCCCACACCCCAACCCACACTGGCAAGGAGTCCCCCAACAGGCCCCGCAAAGCACCCTGTGCTCTCCGCAGCCCCGCCAGGTAGCAGCACATCCTAAGCCACAAGGCACAAGCCGTCAGGACTCCAGCCCAGCCGGCAGGGGGGCCACGACCGACCCCCCCCCAGCCCCAGGAGCAACCCCCTTCCCCCGGAGTTCCAGCTTTTCCTCTGGAAGTTGCAGATCACCACCCCACTATAGTCACCTGGTCGTGTCGTGGTCCTTCAAGTGGGATGGGTAGGGTTGCTTTGACCTGGGCACATAGACTTAAACACTTGGATGACAGAAACACATAATGAAATCATTGTTTGGTATAGGTCCACGATTGTAATGGAATAATTTGGTGATTTCCCAAACAGTTATGTTGAATAGCTGACTACAGTCTCAATACAACAATAAACGTATGCAACGTATTGTAACAACAGAATAATAT
Organism: Zeus faber; assembly: GCF_960531495.2. Taxonomy (NCBI): domain Eukaryota; kingdom Metazoa; phylum Chordata; class Actinopteri; order Zeiformes; family Zeidae; genus Zeus; species Zeus faber. The sequence continues at coordinate 30,335,176 of NC_137194.1, read as the reverse complement.
TATCACAATGTCTAATATGTAGGAGATGATGTCCATAGAATATCAGTTAGGCCACAAAATATCCAACAGTTTGTAATTCATGCAGGGTTTTTACACTTTCCTGGAATGCATTTCTCAAATATTACTTGACCATGATCCCATCTAGACAACCCATTAATCAAGTAAAATCTAAAAGTGATAAATACTAATTTGGACAATCTGATCACTACTGGTTTACGTGATGTAATTCATATGTGGCTTTTGTTGAGAGTAGACAGACCTAACCGCATTGGTCTCCCGGGCAGCACTTCATGCTGTGACAGTACTGTCACATTATGTGATTGTCCTTACATTCCCGTCATCACTAATGGCAGGAATGAAACTCAGTCGAGCTTACCTTCACTGGGATTCCATTAAGAAAAAACATGTAAATTATCACCAAACAATATTTTACCCATAATAAAAAAAAACAAATTTACCCAGCATCAGCTTGATAAGTCCATCATGAGGTTCCTGCATTGTTCTAAGCACAATCATTATGTTTACTTAATTCTCTAACTATGCCTCCCTTTTGACAGATGGTACTTACCATATGTCAAAAAATCAAAACAATGAAAGTATTGGGAGAGATACGGCTCAGTCAATACAGTACCAAGTTTCTCTGCCACTACAATAATTAAGTGCAGGATGCCTTTGATGAGAGAAAAAAACAAGGTTAGTGAGGAATCCTGTGTCCTCATCTGTGGAGGAGACAACCATCATTAGACAAGAAGACAATCAGCCACACTGCACCGTATCATACTTGCACGTACATATTCATGCAATCAAAATGAAACAAAAGATAGTTTACAACAGATAGAAACACAAACACAACTGGTTGTACAAAATAGACAAACACTGTTTTATACAAAAACAACATGACGGAAATTGTGAACATTCTTTTGTGCTGGCTGGAGTTATAAGGGAAAAATAAACTAAATAATAAACTATGTGACCATCTTGTTCTAGGAAGTCCTGTGTATCCATGACACAAGTGGATAAATAAATCATCAACATTCGAAGTAATGTGCTACCATTAATAAACTCAAAATCAGTCAAAATAAATTTCTGTAATGTGGAAGAAGGAAAATTATTCGAGGCTCCACATAACTTCAACAATAAGTAAAGCAACTAGAAAAAAAATAATGTGATTCACATCCCAAAACATTTTAAGATTCAGAGTTTAAGGTACAATTAATAACTACAACCAATAAGCCTAAGATCTCAGCAGTCATGAAGCTAATAGAAGCCTGACTGGCATTGATCAATAACATTTGATCAAAAACCATTATCTCATGGTCAATTTATGTTGCCTCCTAAAAATCACATAACTATGTGTTGAACTTTGAAATGCTAGTCTTACCTTTTGGCCAGGGAGTATTCAACTAGTCAACAAGTCACAACATTCTGCAGTCTGATTAGAGAAGAATTGAGAGGTTATTTGGCATTTCAAATCAAGTTAACACCTTTACTGAAATAAAAATGTGGATCCTAAAATTTGTAAAAAATATTGAATTTAAATTTGCCAATATTCTTACTACAATGTACTTTTTTTTAGAGAGCATTTAATAATCTGTCAGGATAGACAGATTGATAAAACAATGGCTGCAAACACACACAGAAGCAGCCCCCATGGTGATCACACAGATATCATTTCCAGCAGGACTTCAGGTGGTCAGTCATTCCACAGCTCTCAGTTGGAGTAAAAAACATTCAGATTGCAGTCATTAAGTTTGATGTTTCACCTGATGCAGTGACATCACCAAATACAGGTCCATAGGAGCACAGTTGTGACCCACCGCAGACTTTAGGTACATGGCTTTTGACTTTTGACTTTTGACCTGTGCTCACAAGTAAGGGTTTAGGTGGAGTCTTTCTGACTATGGTGCGCCGACATGGCTTATAATAGTCTTATAAGTCTTATAATAATGGAGGTTTATAATCATCCTCTCGGACACAGGAGGAATGGTGTTCTTCTGCTGGGCTGTTCACAAGCCTGTGGATCAATCTCCTCTGTAAGACAAAACAAAACGTTAAGAAAACTCCCTGCCTTGAGTCGGACCAATCAGCGCCGTGTGGGTGCTGATTGGGCCGATTCAAGGCAGCTTGGTGGCCGCGAGAAAAGGGAACCATGCTGTCGTCCGCAGCTAGTGCTTGACCATGCCCCTTTGTCCGCCACAGAGTTAAATTCAATCAAGGTCTTTCCATTTATATGCTTGCATGCATTTCATCTGACAATTATTCCAATTGAGCCTATGAAATAATCAAATTTGCAAATCAGTTAAATACAAATAGCAATAATATCACATCATTTACAAGGACCTTTGAATGCTGGACATGTCATGGCCTTACTCAATTGTAGAGCAATTCTCTTTGAGCAATCCTGTTGTCAACCCTTCAGGTCTTCCCAATCCGACTTCTACACTGGTCAAAAGTCAAACTGCAGCCCAGTGAATTCCTGCTTAAAAACTGCGTGAATAAAACACTAAATAGACAGGTTGGTTAATCCATCATTACACAACTACAACATTTTATCAATTCACAAGATATTTTCAAATTTAAACTTAAACATTTTTGAGTGCCCAAATTAAAAGCCATTGAAACGGCCAACATATTTCACATTAATTTTAGTGTTTAAATGATTAGTCAGCGAGCGTACACATTGTATGACCTCTCTTGTGTACAAAACAAAACAATTATTCCTCCATTCAGGAAGATCAGAAGATCAGAAGATCTGGCATGATGTTCTTGTGTTTGACGTACATGGGCCAGACGTGACCGTCAACTTCACCGCTACTTGTGACCGTGACCGTTACTTCATTCAATGTCAAATCAAGATTGCTTCTTGAGTAACAGAAAATAAAAAATATATACAAATAATAACGCTGTTCAATTATACTAAATCAATTGCCAGCCTTACCGAAAAAGGTAACTGGTAAGGATTTGAACACACAAATTGTATTATAATAATTATAATTATTGTATATCATAGGGAAAAAAAACCCTATTGGAGTACCTGGCAAAAATTAACAAAAGATGGGAAGAACAGTAAGCCAACCTTACAATGGGCCTTCAAACTCCGTCCTCTCCCCTAACTATTCAAAACTTCATAAGGCTAACTAAAAAGTAAGCTGTGAAAACTGGACTACCAGTACCTCCAAAATAAAAAAAATAAAAAACAAAAAAATAAAAAAATATTATCAATTTTACTTTAGTTAGTAATTAATTTTATTTAATTCTGACGACACCAGAAGTTCCTCGCCATCCCTCAACGCTTTAACCTATAGTTTAATAATTATGTATTCAATAATGTAGACTTTATTATTGAATAACACAAAAAATAACAATAAACAAATAAACAAACAAAAAACATGATCTGTCTTGATCATGCAAAAATGGCCATTCCATTCACTGTCCTCCAGATCAATATATCCGCTGCCCCTCCCTAATCTGAGCAGCTGGGGGGCGGGTGATTTCTAAGCTAAACCAAAGCGTCTTCAACTATCCACTAGATCGATACTATCTTTAACCTTACTCAAAGCTATTTCCTTCAATCTTCCCTGATCGGCACAACATCTAAGCTTACTCAAAGCTTAGGCGCCGCGCTAGTGGCAGCCTGTTACCGTAGCTCCGGTCAACGTCTTGTGTTTTTTTTGTATTTTCTAACCCCAACTCCTTGATGAATTGAGGAGAAGATATCGGGGATGAAGGGAAACGGAGAGCAAAGAGGTGGAGATATAAACCATTTGTTCCATCAATTGTCATGGGGAATGTGAGGTCGCTGGTAAATAAGATGGATGAGCTTGGAGCGCTGATGAGGACACAGCGGGAATATCGGTAATGCAGTATTATGTGTTTCACCGAGACCTGGCTGCAGGAGCATATTCCAGACGCTAACACCACTGTCCCTGTCTTTCAGACGGTACAGGCTGACAGAGATTGCAGACGGAGCGGTGAGAAGAATAGAGAGGGGATCGCTGTGCAATGAACAACCGATAGTGTAATCCCGGTCATGTTACTGTGAAGGAGCGTTTCTGTAGCCCAGACATCGAACTGTTAGCCGTGAGTTCTCGTCCATATTATCTGCTGAGGGAGTTCACATGCGCCATCATTATTGCTGTTTACATCCCACCATCAGCTGATGCTCATGCAGCATGTGATGTCATCAGCTGAGTCATTGCCAGACTCAAACACCCAAATGCATCCATAGCAATTTCTGGAGACTTTAACCACACCTCTCTCTCTGCTACACTTCCAACTTTTCAACAATTTGTCAACTGCCCCACCAGAGAAAATAAAACGCTGGACTTACTTTATGCAAATTCGAGGGATGCATACAGCTCCACTGCCCCACCCCCCTTGGCAGATCAGATCACAATCTGGTATTTCCCACCCCCACCTACACACCCATTTTTCAGCAGCAACCTGTGACCACAAGGATTGTGACGAACGGGTCACAGGAAGCAAATGAAACTCTTCAGGGGTGTTTTGAGGCCACAAACTGGGATGTACTCTGTGAGTCCCATGAAAATGACATCAATTCCATGACTGACTGTATAACACAGCACATCAACTTCTGTATGGATAACACCATGCCCAACAGGACAGTGTGATGTTTCCGCAAAAACAAGCCCTTGATCACCAGCGACCTGAAGGAGCTGCTGAAAAAGAAGAAGAGAGCCTTCAGGGACGGGGATAGGGAATTACTAAGGAGTGTGCAGAATGAGCTGTGAGAGAGGAGTGAGACTGTGAGACAGTGAGACTGAGGGAGACCAAGGTGGCATACAGGCAAAAGCTGGAGAGCAAGCTCCAGCAAAACAATGTGCAGGATGTGTGGTCAGGTATGAAAAAGATCACAGGCTTCAAGGTGAAGGGGGGTCAGGCTGAGGGAAGCCTGGACAAAGCCAATGAATTGAACCTGTTCTTTAACAGGTTCAGCACAGGACCATCAGCTGCCCTCTCCCCTACCCCCAGCCACACAGACCCCACACCCTCCCTGCCCACAGAGCTGCTTCCCTCTTGTGCCTCCCCTCACCCTCCAACCCCGATCATGGACTTCAATACAGCCCCATCAACACCTCTTCCCACATCAAGAAACAAAGAGCTCCCCTCTACCACCTATCTGTCTGTTTCCTGTAGTCAGATGAGAAGGCAGCTGGAGGGACTGCACCAGAACAAAGGCTGCGGGTGATGGTATCAGCCCCAGGGTCCTGAAGGTCTGCGTGGACCAGCTACGTATGGGGGAATGTACAGAACCTCTTTAACCTGAGCGTGAGCCAGGAGAAAGTTCCAGTGCTGTTGAAAACATCCTGCCTTGTTCCGGTACCTAAGAAGCCTAAGAAGTCCTCTCCATCTGCTCTCAATGACTACAGACCGGTTGCCTTAACATCACACATCATGAAAGTTCTGGAGAGACTAATATTGGCCCATCTTACACCTCAGGTGAGCACCTCTCTGGACCCACTGCAGTTTGCCTACCGCCCCAAGGTTGGAATTGAAGATGCCATCATCTACCTGCTTCCACGAGTTCACTCTCACCTGAACAAAGCAGGCAGCACTGTGAAGATCATGTTTAATTTTTTTAATGTATTTTATTTCTCCAGTGATTTCAACACGATCTAGCCTGCACTGCTATGAGAGAGGCTTCAAGAGATGAAGGTGGACGCCTCCACAGCCTCCTGGATTATTGACTATCTGTCAGACAGACCACAGTTTGTGTGGCTGAGGGAATGCGTGTCGGAGCGGGTGGTTAGCAACACAGGAGCACTGCATCGGACTGTACTCTCACCTTCCAATTGGAATCAGACTTCCAATTCAACTCGGAGTCCTGTCATCTGCAAAGGTTTTTGGGTGCTATACTTGTCCAGAGACAATGTTGACCATCCGATTCCCCTACATAGGTCACAGGTTACATTCCACCTCCCTTATCACCGGGACCCCTGGCGATGTGCTCTCCCTCTTATACAACGGGGGCTGTCTTGGGACGCCACACATTCCAAGACACCTCATTTTTCCCTTTGATCTTCCCTGATCGGTATAATATCTAAGCTTACTCAAAGCTTTTTCCTCCGATCATCCCTGACTGGTACAATATGTCAGTATCTCCTCCCTTTTTTTTTGTTCGGGATCTCGTGTTGCCTGTTCTGAATCTGCAGTCACATTCAGATGACTACTTCCGGGATAACCGTTGTGCACTCAAACTAGAGCAGGTCCAACAGAGTCAATCAGAGAGTTCCATCCTCATCGCCAGATTGTTGGGAGAATTTCTCCTGTGTGGTTGGTGAATTTAATCTGCCTTCTACAGGAAAACAAAACTGAGAGTATTAAAGATATTTATTCTTCAGAATAAAGAGAAAGATTCAGAGCTGCTTCAAAGCAGTGATCTCGATCAGTCTGCTCCTGCTTCTGATGAAGAGGGCTTTATACCGATAAAAGGTTGTGTACCATTTGTCACGTGTCATTTACATGACTATGCCCCCTCAATCATCAATTGATCAAACCAAATCAATCATGAGAGGTGTTACCCTCATACAAAGATTTAACAGTTAAACTCAGGTCACAGGTACAATCTTAACATGCCATAAAACAAACACACAACGCCTCTTGGGTGGCGTATGGTGGCAAATCTGTCACAATTATACTCTGAATTTTTGGGGCTAAAAGTGTCTGGAACAGGATGACAGCTACACAATTGAGGTGTTAGAACCGGGACATCACAGACACAGACTTGCCAACCTCGGGAAAATATTTCGAGTACCACAATAGTGTAACAGGGAATCTCTATGGCATTTGAGTTACTGCTAAAATACTCAATCAGCTATTCACACTGTAGACATCTCGTAACGAAGCTAATCACATTGTATACGAGCTACTACGGCTACCTTTATATTGTACAAAAATTAATATCATTAGGATATACCCCTTGAAATGCATCATCTTGTAAAGTTACCGAACATGTATACCAACTAGAGATGCACCTATTGCAATTTTTTCGGAGGATTCCTATTTCTAATTCTGAAGTCTGACCTGCAGATTCTGATTTCTGATCTGCTGTACGTCGATGACAAATACATCCCGTGATTTGATCACACTCAAGTGATTGGACAGCTGCACGTACGGACTACAGCTGCAATTTTCAGTTACCACAATATTGAGATTGCTGATTTTGACACTGTTTATTTTTGTTCATTATTCACTATGGAACAATAATAGAATATGAAACTGTCACTGAGTTTTAATCAAATTTAATATGGGACTGTCACCAAGTTTCAGTATAACAACCTGTAACTCCCACTGAGTTTTAGGAGGACCCATCATATAACTAACATGGAAATGTCCAGTTCAAACTTCAAATGAAAGTCTTTCACTTTAAGTGCAAATATACATTTATATTATATTTGTACGGCATATTGCAAAAAAATTGCAATCATTACAAAAAATAAACAAATCAAATAAATGGCCGACTCTTCTCACTATCGTTCTCTGGAAGTCCTCCTTCCCTCACCATGCGTTAAACCAAGTGAATCAAATCGAACGACTCGTTTTACTGAGTGACTTGTCAAGAACCAAGTCTCAAAAAAAAAAGAGTCAAACTTTTCATCAGAAGCGGAGCTGTGACAGTGGTAGATATGCAGTCTGCGCAATGTTGGAATATTGTCAGGCGATAAATACATAATTTAGCTAATCTTCTTAGTTTACCTTGAAGTACCTCCAAACAGCCAACATTTTCTTTCTTTCACTCTTTTTTTAGCGTCAACTACATAACTACGTTACATTACATTGCTATCGGGTTTGAGAATTGGAGTACAGTACATAAGCACAGTATCGAGCATGTAAATTTGATTGGCACAGAATCAGAAAATATATATGACATTGATCGGCCATTGAAAACCGACCAATTACGGTCACCGGTCAATTGATCTGTGCATCTCACGTTTTATATGTGAACATTACGGTCACATTTCTGTCCTTTATTATAACTCTCCCAGTTCCCATTTTACCTCAGCAGGGCAGCGTTACACCTCGGTGGATAATATAGTACCGCTCAGTGCTTTGCGTATCAGCGGATGTTGAGTGAGAGGAGAGGGAGGGGAGGGGATACAGAATCACATCTGGTCCAATCCGGGGGATGTAATTTAAATGGCCAATAAATGTACGGTATTGTTTTGTATTGATTGATTAATTTCCATCATTAAATTACAATATTATATATATATTGATATATATATATATATATTTTATTTTTTTTTTGCTTAGTTTCAGCTTGCATTTCATTCCTGCATTGCATTAGAAACTGTACTATGAATTGTGAAGTCGTGGAAATTCCAGCCACTCACGTGGTGATCGATGCATGGGGTGCGATAAGTGTGACAAGGGAAAGGGAACTTCCCTTTTGGTCACAAGGCGGCTTAACGGTCTCAATTGTGACCTGCCTGACAACAGGCTAATGGCACATGATATTCCTGTTATCAATTCAACAGATATGGGGTTACGAGCGGATATAGGGTCGGTTCAGTAGTTTTCCACTATGGTGTAGTTGGTGCACAAAATCTGTGCAGGTTGGCAGGTCTGCAGACATGTCGTGGATCAGGTTTCTTTCAAATCAATGCACATACAGAGCAAGAACTAATGAAAAACAGGGGCCAGGGTCAACAATGTTCAACCAGTGCTTTCCTGGTAGCCCCCGGCCCAGAGAATCCGTACCTTGCTAACTCAAGTCCTCCACCAGGTAACAGGGTCAACAATGCTAGAGCAATGGTTTCCTGGTAGCCCCCAGACTGAAGAATCCAAACCTGGCTTGCCCAAGTCCTCAACCAGGAACCAGGGTCAACAATGCTAGAGCACTGCTTTCCTGGTGCCAGGGAACCCGAAACTGGCTAACTCAGGTCCTCCGCCAGGTACTAGGGGTCAACAATGTGAGAGCATTGCTTTCCTGGGAGCTCCCAGACCAGAGAACCCGAACCCGGTTTACCCAGGTCCTCCACCAGGTGCCAGGGACCAGGGTCAACAATGCTAGAGCACTGCTTCCCCGGTAGCCCCCGGGCGAGGGAACACAAACCTGGCTAACTCAGGTCCTCCACCAGGTACCAGGGTCAACAATGCTAGAGCACTGCTTTCCTGGTAGCACCCCAACCAGAGAACCCGAAACTGGCTAACTCAGGTCCTCTGCCAGGTACAAGGGTCAACAATGTTAGAGCATTGCTTTCCTGGGAACTCCCAGACCAGGGAACACAAACCTGGCTAACTCAGGTAATCCACCAGGTGCCAGGGACCAGGGTCAACAAAGCTAGAGCAATTCTTTCCTGGTAGCCCCCAGACCGGAGAACCCAAATTCGGCGAGCACAAGTCCTCCACCAGGCACCTGGGTCAACAATGCTAAAGCAGGTTTATTCGTCACATACATAGACATACTTCCATACATACGTATGTGTATATGCATTGAAATGTCAATGCAACGTGATTACGCACAATTATGTTCTAGACTGAACACAATATCTACCTTATTTGTACTTGATTAACTAATTGAAAACAAACTGATCCCTAAAACGTAATGCAGTAAGTAAATAGAATAATGTAGAATAAAATAAAATAAAATGACTCAAAAGTAATACAAGGTGGAGGTACAAAATAGAGATAAACGGAATAGACTCATTTATATGGGATAGGTTATTTGTATATACAGATATGTGCATTAAAGTGGCATGTGAATAAAGTGAGGTAGTGTGTGTGGAGATATACAGTATTGTATTCAACAGTACGGCACAGCAATACAATAACACCAAACAGAAAAGCAATACAGCACAATATGCAGTAACCCAGAACAGTGATGCAGTATGCAGTACAGTATGCTACATACAGTACAGTTAGACAGTGGGGCTATGTGAGTGTCTCAGTGAGGACCCCTGGTAAGTTCAGCATTGACAGTTCTTATGGCTTGCAGGAAGAAACTCCATCTCAGTCTCTCTGTTCTCGCTGTGTGGCTGCGGAGGCGCTTGCCTGACCACAGCAGTTGAAACAGTCAGTTGTTGGGGTGGTGAGGATCCTTCATGATCCTACGGGCTCTGCTATTACACCTCCAGGTGTATAAGTCTTGCAGGGAGGAGAGGGTAGTTCCAGTGGTACGTTCGGCTGAACACACCACCCTCTGCAGGGCTCGCCTGTCCTGAACAGTGCAGTTCCCAAACCAGGCAGTGATGTTGCCAGTCAGGATGCTCTCCACTGCTCCAGAGTAGAAGGACTTGAGGATCCTCACTGAGACCCGGAATTTCTTCAGCTGCCTGATGTGGTTAAGATGCTGCGTCGCCTTTCTCACCAGAGTGTCTTTATGTAAGGTCCATGTTAAGTCGTCCGTGATGTGGACTCCCAGGTACTTGAAGCTGCTCACCCTGTCAAGAGAAGTCCCATTAATCATCAACGGTGCATGCGTCCTCAGTTGTAATCCTCTCCTAAAGTCCACAATCAGCTACTTAGTTTTGCTGACGTTCAGGAGGAGGCTGTTGTCCAGGCACCAAAGTGAAAGCCCCACCACGACGGTGTTGTCAGCTAACTTGATGATGGTGTTGGAGCTGGACCTGGCCATACAATCATGTGTGTACAGGGAGTACAGAAGGGGGCTGAGGACGCAGCCCTAGGGGGATCCTGTCTTCAAAGTGAGGGAGCTGGACATGTGCTTCCCCACCATAATCACCTGGGGCCTGGCTGTGAGGAAGTCCAGGATCCAGGCACACAGCCTGGTCCAGTACTAGCTCCTGCAGCTTGCCAGCCAGTCTGGTGGGGACTATGGTGTTGAAATTGAACTATAATCGATAAACAGCAATCTCACATAGGCTCCTTCCGGCCATCCAGGTGCGTGAGTGTGGTGTGCAGTACCTGGGAGACCGTGTCATCCGTTGATCTGTTCTGCCGGTACGCAAACTGCAGCGGGTCCAAGGTGCGGGGGAGGGAGGCGCAGATGTAATCCTTAATCAGCCTCTCAAAATACTTCATGACCACCGTGATGAGGGCCATCGGACGGTAGTCATTCAGGAAGGCAGGAGAGGCGATCTTCGGGACAGGAACGACGGTGGACATCTTAAAGCAGGACAGGACCAGTGACTCAGCCAGGGAGGTGTTGAATATCTGAGTGAACACTGGGGCTAGCTTGTGAGCACAAGTCTTCAGTACTCATCTAGATATGCCATCTGGGCCCGCAGCTTTCCTGGTGTTCACACGCATCAGAGCCCTCCTGATGTCATTCTCAGACACTGAAAGTGCGCACTGGAGCGGGAGAGAGTCTTGATGTTGTTGGGGTTACACCAGCGGCTGTTATCATGAGGCCATGCTTCCACCCTTGGAGTTCCCCGACTCCTATGTCGGCACGGAACACGGAGAAGGACTCTGCTGCACGTATGGCGTGCTCCGACACCCGCCGGTTCAGCCATGTCTCCATCAGGCAGAGGACGCAACAGTTTCTTGCATCCCGTTGGAATTTTATCCTCGCTCGAAGCTCATCCAACTGGTTCTCCAGAGACTGAACATTGGCACCTTTGGTCCTCCACAAGGCACCAGGGTTAACAATGCGAGAGCACTGCCTTCCTGGTAGCCACCAGTCGGGAGAACCGAAACCCAGCTCAATCAGGTCCTCCACCAGGTACCAGGGTGAGAAGGCTAGTCCAAGTCTGCAACAAGGGGCCAGGTCAACAGAGCTAGAGCACTGCTTTCATGGTAGCCCCAAGACCGGAGAACCGACCTGGCTAGCCCGGGTCCTCCAAAGGGGACCATGGTCAAAAATGCAAGAATACTGCTTTCCTGGAAGCCCTCGGACCGGAGAACACAAAACCAGTTCATTCAGGTCCTCCCCCAGGGACAAGGGGCCAACAATGCGAGAGCACTGGTTTCTTGGTAGCCCCCGTACCAGACAACCCAAAGTTGGCTAGCCCAGGTCCTCCACCAGGGACAACGGCTAACAAAGCGAGAGAACTGGTTTCATGGTAGCCCTCGGAACAGACAACCCCAACCTAGCACCATCAGGTCCTCCACCAGAGACCAGGGTCAACAATGCTGGATCACTGCTTTCATGGCAGCCCCTGGACCAGAGAACTCAAACCTGGCTTGATCAGGTCCTCCACCAGGGATCAGAGTCAACAATGCTATAGCACTGCTTCCTTCCGAACCAGACAACCTAATCCCTGCCCCATCAGGTCCTCCACCAGGGACAACGGCTAACAAAGCGAGAGAACTGGTTTCATGGTAGCCCTCGGAACAGACAACCCCAACCTAGCACCATTAGGTCCTCCACCAGGGACAACGGCTAACAAAGCGAGAGAACTGGTTTCATGGTAGCCCTCGGAACAGACAACCCCAACCTAGCACCATTAGGTCCTCCAACAGGGACCAGGGTCAACAATGCTAGAATACTGCTTTCATGGCAGCCCCTGGACCAGAGAACTCGAACCTGGTAGACCAGGTCCTCCACCAGGGACCAGGGTCAACAATGCTGGAGCACTGCTTTCTTGGCAGCCCCTGGACCAGAGAACTCAAACCTGGCTCGATCAGGTCCTCCACCAGGGACCAGGATCAACACTGCTCGAGCACTGCTTCCTTCCGAACCAGACAACCTAATCCCTGCCCCATCAGGTCCTCCACCAGGGACCAGGGCAAACAATGCTAGAGCACTGCTTTCATGGCAGCCCCTGGACCGGAGAACCTAAACCTGGCTCGATAAGGTCCTTCAACAGGAACCAGGTTAAACAAAGCGAGAGGGATTAATTCCTGGTAGCCCCAAGAAGGGAGAACCCGAACCTGGCTAGACCAGGTCCTCCACCAGGGACCAGGGTCAACAATGCCAGAGCACGGCTTCCCTGGTAACCCCGAGACCAGAGAACCCAAACCCGGCTCAATCAAGTCCTCCACTAGGGATCAGAGTCAACCATGCTAAAGCACTGCTTTCATGGTAGCCCCCGGATCAGACAAACTAAACCCGGCTCCATCAGGCCATCCACCAGGGACCAGGGTCAACAATGCTAGAGCACTGCTTTCCTGATATCCCCCAGACCGGAGAACCCAAACTTGGTTCGATCAGGTCCTCCACCAGGGACCAGGGTCAACAGTGCTATAGCACCGCTTTCATGGCAGCCCCTGGACCAGAGAACCCGATCCTTGCTGGACCAGGTCCTCCACCAGGGACCAGGGTCAACAATACTAGTGTACTGCTTTCCTGCTAGCCCCTGGATCGGAGAAACCAAACCCGGCCTGTCAGCTCCTAAACCAGGGACCAGGTTCAACATTACTAGAGTACTGCATTCCTGCTAGCCCCTGGATTGGAGAACCCAAACTGGGCTAGCCCAAGTCCTCCACCAGGCACCTGGGTCAACAATACTAGAACACTGCTTTCCTGATAGCCCCCACACCGGAGAACCAAAACCCAGCTAGCCCAAGTCCTTCACCAAGGACCAGGGTCAACAATGCTAGAGCACAGCTTCCCTGGTAACCCTGAGACCGGAGAACCCAAACCCGGCTCAATCAAGTTCTCCAACAGGGATCAGGGTCAACGATGCTATAGCGCTGCTTTCATGGTAGCCCCCAGACCAGACAACCTAAACTCGGCTCCATCAGGCCATCCACCAGGGACCAGGGTCAACAATGCTAGACCACTGCTTTCATGGCTGTCCCTGCACCAGAGAAACCAAACCTGGCTAGACCAGATCCTCCACCAGGGACCAGGGTCAACAATGCTAGAGCACTGCTTTCCTGATAGCCCCCACACCGGAGAACCAAAACTTGGCTCGATCAGGTCCTCCACAAGTGACCAGGGTTAACAAATCTAGAGCACTGCTTTCCTGGTAGCCCCCAGAACATAGAACCCAAACTTTTCTTGATCAGGTCCTTCACCAGGGACCTGGGTCAACACTGCTAGAGCACTGCTTTCCTGTTGGACCCCAGACTGAATAAACCCAAACCCGGATAGCCCAGGTACTCCACCAGGGACCAGGATCAACAATGCTAGAGCAATGCTTCCCTAATAGCCCCCGGACTGGAGAACCCAAACCTGGCTCGAAGAGGTCCTCCACCAGGGACCATGACCAACAATGCTAGAGTACTGCTTTCCTGGTACCACCTGGACCGTAGAACCCAAACCAGGCTAACCCAAGTCCTCCACCAGGGACCAGGATCAACAATGCTAGCAAACTGCTTTCCCGGTCGCCCCCAGACCGTAGAACACAAACCTAGGTCGATCAGGTCCTCCACTAGGGACCAGGGTCAACAATGCTAGAGCACTGCTTTCATGGTAGCCCCCGGACCATAGAACCCAAACCTGGCTAGCCCAGGTCCTCCACCAGGGACCAGGCTAAACAAATCTAGAGCACTGCTTTCCTGGAAGGACCCAGACTGAAGAATCCAGTCCCAGCTAGCCAAACATGTCCACCAGGGACCGGGGTCAACAATGCTAGAGCACTGCTTACATGGTAGCACCGAGATCGGAGAACCCAAACCTGGCTCGATCAGGTCCTCCAGCAGGGATCAGGGTAAACAAATCTAGAGCAGTGCTTTCCATGTCACGCCGAGACCGAAGAACCCAATCCTGGCAAAGTCCTCCACCAGGGACCAGGGTCAACAATGCTAGAGTACTGCATCCCTGGTAGCCCCGAGACCGGAGAACCCAATCCCGGCTCGATCAATTCCTCCATCAGGGACCAGGGTCAACAATGCTAGAGCACTGAATCCCTGGAACCCCCCAGAACAGAGAACCCTAACTTTGCTTGATCAGGTCCTCCACCAGGGAGCATGGTCAACAACGCTAGAGCACTGCTTTCCTGGTAGACACCAGACCGGAGAACCCAAACCCAGCTCGATCAGGTCCTCCACCAGGGACCTGGGTCAGCAATGCTAGAGCACTGCTTTCATGGTAGCCTCCTAACCAGAGAACCTGAACCCGGCTAGCCCAGGTTCTCCACCAGGGACCAGGGTCAATAATGCTAGAGTACTGCTTTCCTGGAAGCCCCCGGACTGGAGAACCCCAACCCGGCTTGCCTGGGTCCTCCACCAGGGCTGGTCCCTGGTGGAGGACCCGGGCAAGCCGGTCAATGATGGGGATTTTATTAATTACTTTGCTATTATTGTGTAACCATGACCATATAAACTTGTGTGTGTAACAATATATCTAAATCCATGTAATCACAGAAACATTCATGTACACACATATTGACGAACACAACCTCATCTTACCCCAGTCACATATTTTCCATAATTTACATAATTTCCACAGACATCCAATTCTTGGAGTCCAGACGCAGATATAAGTATTTAGGCCTCACCGCATCCAACAGACATTCCCAAGTCTTGGAGTTCTAGACTCAGCTGTCATTGTTCGGGCCTCACCTTGACACAGCTACAGAGACGACATTCGTCACATAGTTCACCAATGACCAGTTACTCCAAACTGACTATATATTGTTTCTGACTTCCCAAAATAAGTTGTTGATCCCAGAGAGCTGCTTTAAGCACACCTCTGATTCTCTGAATGCTCGAGCACTGCTTTCATTGTAGCCCCCGGACCAGACAACCCAAACCTGGCTAGCCCAGGTCCTCCACCAGGGACCAGGGTGAAAAATTGCTAGAGTACTACCTTTCTGATATCCCCCAGACCAGAGAACCCGAACCTGGCTCGATCAGGTAATCCATCAGGATTACCTGATCCACCTGATCCACCCTCACCACGTGAAGCCATATGTGGCTATACAGTGAGCTAAACACTCTTCCAATCAGTACCCCGAGACGTGATCTCACTTTGGTATCTTAAATTTAACAGTGTAAAACTGTGGAACAATACAGAAATATGCAGATAAAGGACCATTCTCTATTCAGATGTAGATAACAATACGTTGTCATTGTATATGTATGAACTCACAGATTGTGCTTTCTCAAGGGCAGCGCAGAGGCTGATGGAAGAGGTGGCATCTGTAAAATGTCAACCCCTTAATCCCGTGGCTCCCCATCATGCGCGATGTCGACCCCTCAACCTCGTGGCTCCCCACTGTGTGCGGTGGGCCTGGTGCTCCACCCCTCGGCCAGTCAGGTACCTCTTGTGTTTAATCGAGTCCACTTCGCGGAGGAGGTCCACGTGGGACCTCAGCTGTTTGAGGTTCCTCTCATGGATGCCGGGAAGTTGTCTAGCTTTGTAAACAATGCCCACTATATGACCTCTGGCGGCTTCGTAAACTTCCGAAACTTCCGTAAACATACCGAACCGCCGCCATGCTCTGTCTCGGCAGGCAGTTGGATCGTTGACGTGGGCCGCCGTGACCCTCTCGACATACTTTGGTGCCTCCCCAGAGAGCCACCTGGTGAGCAGGTCGACCTCCTCGTTGGGTTTGATGCTCAATCCTGCTGTGGCATTGCGGAAGCTCCCCTTCCAGGATAGATAATCCTCAGGGCAGTTACTAAACATCCTCAGTCCTGACGAGATGAGGTCACTGTGAGCCATGTAGATGTTACCGTCAGCTGGCAGCCGCAACTGTTGGTCCACCGTCGTTCCTGTCCCGAAGATCGTCTCTCCAACCTGCCTGAATGACTACCGTCCGGTGGCCCTCACCTCGGTGGTCATGAAGTGTTTCGAGAGGCTGATTAAGGATTATATCTGCGCCTCCCTCCCCCGCACCTTGGACCCGTTGCAGTTCGCGTACCGGCAGAACAGATCCACGGATGACGCGGTCTCCCAGGTACTGCACACCACGCTCACGCACCTGGATGGCCAGAAGGGGGCCTATGTGAGAATGCTGTTCATTGATTATAGTTCAGCTTTCAACACCATAGTTCCCACCAGACTGGCTGTCAAGTTGTTGGAGCTAGGATTGAATGCTCCGCTGTGCACCTGGATCCTGGACTTCCTCACAGGCCGCCCCCAGGTGGTCAAGGTGGGGAAGTACATGTCAAGCTCCCTCACCCTGAACACAGGATCCCCCCAGGGCTGCGTCCTCAGCCCCCTACTGTACTCCCTGTACACACATGACTGTGTGGCCAGGTCCAGCTCCAACACCATCATCAAGTTTGCTGACGACACCGTGGTCGTGGGCCTGATCACCGACTGCGATGAGAAGGCCTACCGCGAGGAGGCGGCTGACCTGTCACTCTGGTGCCAGGACAACAGCCTACACCTGAACGTCAGCAAAACCAAGGAGCTGATTGTGGACTTTAGGCGTGGATCACAATCGAGGACGCACGCGCCCTTGTGGATTAATGGGACTTCTGTCGATAGGGTGAGCAGCTTCAGATATCTGGGAGTCCACATCACAGAGGACTTAACATAGACTGTTCACACAGACACTCTGGTGAGAAAGGCGAGGCAGCGTCTCTACCACCTCAGGCAGCTGAGGAAATTCCGGGTCTCGGTGAGGATCCTCAAGTCCTTCTACTCTGGAGCAGTGGAGAGCATCCTGACAGGCAACATCACTGCCTGGTTTGGGAACTGTACTGCCCAGGACAGGCGGGCCCTGCAGAGGGTGGTGCGTTCAGCTGAACGTACCACTGGAACTACCCTCCCCCCCTTGCAGGAGTTATACACCAGGAGGTGTAGTAGCAGAGCCCGTAGGATCATGAAGGATCCTCATCACCCCAACAACGGACTGTTTCAGCTGCTGCGGTCAGGCAAGCGCCTCCGCAGTCACGCAGCGAGAACAAAGAGACTGAGACGGAGTTTCTTCCCTCAAGCCATCAGAACTGTCAACGCTGACCTCACCAGGGGTCCTAACTGAGCCATGCACTAGGCTCCACTACCTACTGTACTGTATGCAGCATACTGTACCGCATACTGTATCACTGTTCAGGGTTGTTCGTGATGCCGTATTGCTGCGCCGTACTGTTGTATACTGTGCTGTATTATCCCAAACACTACCTCACACTATTCACATTCACATGCCACTTTAATTCACATGCCACTTTAAATGCACATATCTGTATATACATAGGCATATTCCTTCAACCTATTCCATTCCATTTCAATTTATTTTTTATTGTATTTTATTCTATATATTTTTTATCTTATTCTATAAGTATTCCACTTACTGTATTACGTTTTAGGAGTCAGTTAGTCGGTCTATTAGAAAGGAATTTTCTACTTTTTATTTTATTTTATTGTTGTACTTTTTCCTAGGACTTATTGTGTGCTATCACCGGGTGCGTTGCATTACATTTCACTGCATATATGTATGGAGTATGTATATGTATGTGACAAATAAAAATCTTGAATCTGGAATCTTGAATCTTGAATCTTGCTGTCATCAGGGGGTCTACTACGGTGGGAGGTCCCAGGTGGCAATGCGTCCTGGGGGCCTCCGTATGGGCAAGTTCTGGGCGGTGGTACGGGCGGTGCCGAGCCCACATCTCGAGGGCCGTCGGCTGCTGAGCTCTGGGCGCCGATGCGGCTAAGCCTGCGTCCTGGGGGACTCTGTACTGACGGTTTCTGGGCAGGTTCTTCATCACAATCGGCTTGCACCCTACCGACCCTTGGCTCAGAGGGTGAGTCAGGGGCAGAGGGGCAGATCTCCAGTCTGTGCCTTGCCACGGGAAGCAGCTGAGGGCCCCCCTGGGCGGGCCCGGCGAAAGTGTCAACTTTTTCAACAACTCAGAGACTTTGTGGTGGACACATGGGTTGCTGGGGACAGCTAACCAGCCAGGTGGGGGCGATGTCGTGTGTTGGGGAATAGAGGTGGGGCGGAGATTTCCCAGCATGCTTTGTTTATTGTGTGTTTTGGGGTTGTCGGGGAAAGGGATTGTTTTATGTGTTCTTAGTTACAGTAATGTTAATTGTTATGCCGGTGTTAGTGTTAGGAAGCCATGTTATATGTGTTATGATAGATTGTTATTATTTTTATGTGTTGTGATTATGTTATGATTGTTGCACCTGGAGTGAGAGTGTGTGTGTTGTGAGTGATACGCCTGCCGTGATCACAGCAATGGGGCTAAATTGCTGAGCACTTTGATGAATAAGGATTGGGGTTGGATGTGGAATCAAATCTTTTGACCTTGCTTGCTGTAATTTAACATATAATTCCAGTTCAAGAGATTATATTGTTATATGAACATTACACACAACTCCTGTTCCTCTCTTGCAGTCTTAAAATAATGATAACGGAACATTGCCACCTTCTATCTCTCTCAGACATTTCACTGGTATATGTATGTGACAAGTAAACCTCTTTAATCTTTGAGGATGTATATGAGTGTGTAAATGTACATACAGTAGTCCAAAAAAATATAATTATAGATAGATAGATAGATAGATAGATAGATAGGGGCGTGAAGATAGTGGTCCGGATCAGTTAGTGAGTGATCTTTGTGGTCGTTTTGTGGTCTAGGTCCAGCCACACTTCAGCTCAGAAATAAACAATAATTTAAAAAAAATCGTATTTACAGACACTGTCTACACTCAATTTATTAAACATATTACAATTCTACATTACAAATACATATCTGCTATTGTATTGTTAAAATATGTTATATTATACTCTACATATTTCTAGATGTACATTTTGCATTTATATTTGCTAGAATAAATATTAGTCCCAGACATTTCTGCGTTCTAATGGAACGCAGCATTAGCACTTTAAATGACGTCAAACTTACGCGACAAAAATCCCAGGTCGCGTTTTGTCATTCTGAATCAAGTCCATCTTTTTTTTACGATCACGCAGTGGTTTGACAACGGTGGCCAACAAGTGCGTTAGTAACAACAACACAACGTCCTTGTACGGTTCATAAAAAAAATACACATGACAGCGACCGCGGGGGTGAAACCGAACGTGTAGAAAAGTCGGCTCTTTAACGCGGCCTCCGTTACGGTGTCCCTACTTCCGGTTCCCGGCGGCGTCGGGACCGAATGAGTGAACCACGTGGTTTGATGGAGGACACTGCGGAGTCTTTTGTTCCGAATCAATCAAAAAAAAAAAACGCGAGAGCTGCTCGGTCAGGAGATCATCCAGTAGACGGTTTTATTCGTCATCTTCACCAAAAAAAAAGGAAGTACGTATAACTCAGCGTCAACTACTCCGTATTTGGCATATTTCAAAATCGGTTCGCGGCGTTGCGGGGGAAGGGGGGGGTGGTGGTATCGTAAAAGTTGAATAATTAAGAATGTGCGTTTCTTTGTTTAGATTACCGGCTAGCTTACCACGGCGAGTTAGCCGGCGCGTCTGCGTCTCGGCTAGCAAACACCTTTTTGTTCACGTTAAACTAAAGCTGGGTCCGTGCGGACCTGTGTGAAGCTTGTGGTACAGTGGAAGGACAAACTCTGAGTTGGTGGGTGTTTTCAAAAGTAAGTTGAGTTGTTAGTTGAGCGCGTTAGCCGGCTCGTGTGAACAAAGACAGCGGCGTTTTGGTTCTTTCTCGGCTAGCCATGGTAGCGCGCTAACTAGCTTGGACGAAGCCAGCGTTCTAGTTAAGATACTTTTATCTATGTACTTTATAATTTATCCCGGAGGGAAATTGCGGCGGTAAATGGGATTGCTCCAAAAACAATAAGCGACATTAAGAAGGTAGTAATAAGAAAAAAAGTGGCATGCGACAAATTGGGCAGAAAAATAGGAACGAGCAAGTTTGCATACATATTGAAAAAAATCTGTACGTATACTGTGTGTACCAGGGTGGAAAGTGAAATATTAGTAAGCCGACTATCTGATTTTTGTGGTGGTCGGGTTATAAGCTCCAACTGCGCGTCTTTTATTCGCGGATAGCAGTTTTTGAGTATGTTGGCGTTTTCCTTCAGGGCAGATATAGATAGTCGCTCGCTAATTACTAATTTGTTAACAATATTTCACTGACTTTGTCTCCGTCGAAGACGCTCACATATTACATGACAAAGTTGGGGGGGGGGGGGTAAACACTCCAAACGAATGCACTATTAAATGATCCAGCACCACGGAGTGCGTGGTAAATCTTTCATCGCCCCGTTCATTGGGACAATTAAATCATTTTGTTTTGGATTTTTTTCTCTCTCTCTCTCTCTCTCTCTCTCTCTCTCTCTCCCTCCATTAACTAGTAGAATTTCCGTCCATTTAACAGCTCAGGAGTGAAAGATGCCTCGCAAGAAGGTGACGGACGTCTCAGGGAACGGTGGGACAAAGAAGAAGCGGGCGGCTGGCAAAAGGAAAGAGAGGGACTTCAGCAGTGATGACGAGTTCGACTATGAGCAGGAGAACAATAGGAAACCTGGCCGGCCTGTGGCCAAGGCTGGCCTGCAGCCTGTCACAGTCTCCGATGACGTCAAGGAGAAAATAGTGAGTTGAACAAACACCTTAACTTGGTAGCGCTAAAGGTGGAGGCATAAGAACCACCGGAGAACATGTCCCAGAACACCTTCTACTCAAAAAGAACTCTGTTTACTTCTTTATACATCATTCCATGGCACTAGGGGGCGCAGAGTGATCCCGTGGCACGTATGTCCAGAGAGAGTTGCTCAAAACTGAAAACAACAGAGCAAAACTACAGTGGTGTGGTGAAAGAAGCACGAATGTGACAGGAGTCTGCTGTAGCTTTGGTGTATTTAAAGATGGACAAAAAAATGGAAAGGAGGTTGAAGTCAGGGACCAGGGGAGAACTCAGAGTAAGAAAAACACCAAGTTCGCCTTGTACTAAAAACACAGGAAGAACCCATATCACATTCATTTTGTTCTTCTCTTGTTCTGAACATGTTTTTTCTTTAAGTATGCCTCCTCCTTTAAGCCTAGAAAATGTTTTACGGTTGCCATCATAACATTGTTTGGAGAAATTTTCATTCCTTACCATGGGACCACTTGAAACAGAAAAGAAGAAGAAACAGTCTTTATTCATCACGCCACACTATAACACATGCTTGCACACACATGCTTTGATGGTGGCCGGTGAAATGGATTCTCTGCTTTTGACCCATCCTGGGTTGTCCTTCCTCCGGGGGCACAGCCAGGAGCAGTGGGCAGCATACGTAGACGCGCCCGGGGACCAGGTGATAAATGTCCATTGCTGGTCAGACAATGATGGGTGCATGTTTTTGGTGGGGGTCCTTACTGACGTGAGGTGGAGGAAACCCCATGTGAACACGGGGAGAACATGCAAACTCCACACAGAAAGGCTCCTATTTGGGAGATAACCCGCCGGAGCACGGTGCCAACAGCGCCCCAGGCAGGAATCAAACCCAGGACCTTCTTGCTGTGAGGCAGCAGTACAATGCACTGCACCACCGTGCAACTTGCTGCTTTTGTCATGAAAAATACTCTGAATTTATTTTCATTGTAAGGATTGGTGACATTTTTCCCCAACCCTTATTGAAATGTTGCCCCCCATCATTCATGACAGCTCATAGCGCAACCTCGTTGCACGCTTTTACTAACTAAACTAAAAGACAGAGAAAAACTTAACAATACAGAATAAACCTAAAAAAAATGTAACTGAGAAACATCTGTGCAAACCCAACACCCTGTCTCTCCCTCCCCTACATATTAAAGTTTAATTCTGGCCTTAACTAACATGCTTATTGCTACTTAAAATAACTAATTTGTTAATTTTCAAGTGTCGAATTTAAATTTATTTTATCAAAATTGTTCCAGTTAATCAATAAAACATCGACTGAATCACCAATTATGAAGTAATCCGGACTCCTAAACTCTACCCATTTAAAGGTATAATTAGGGTTAGTTAGAATAGTTTCAATAGTTTCTTAACAACCAGGGCACATCGGGGGCAGCCTTGTCCAATTGTAATCTGACTTATTTGTGAAGTTTTCTTCAGACTGGGCCACAATCAAAATAAACTCTATGAAAATTGCAGTAATAATCCAAATGTTAAGATTTGTGATAGTCGTGTGTCTTCCCACAATTGACAATCTTGCTAGAACTCTACGTGTAAAATTGTCCAGGAAGTCGCAAAGAAAACTTTCCCAACATTCAAGGTTCTGCAGGCTGCTCGTACAAGAGTACCTCACTACGACAGAATGAAAATGCTGAAAACAATGAATGGATGATCCGCAAGGTTTCTAGAACAGTGTTCTTTGTCGTGTCCAGAGGAAACCCAATGCTGCATTCCACACAACCAGCCCTCTGATAGTGGTGACGCTATGTGCTGGTCACGGTTGTGAATCCTTTGTTGGGTTATGACTTGAAGCTGAAGCTCAAAACCTAGGCAGTCAGTCAGCAAGAAAATAATCTGAATTGGGGTAGATGTGCATGGGAATGGTTGAAGGATGTAAATTTCAAGTTTAGGAATGGCACAGTCAGTGTCCAGACCAGTGCAGGATGGACAGACTCCTTTTGGGGATTTGTTCTCTTCAGTCACTGCTTCAAAATGAGTCTTTCCGGGTTCAACATTTTTTATTTTTTTTCTCTTAACTCATGGCTTCCTGGGTTCCATGTGCCTAAAGCACTAGCTACATATTTACGTGTTGGGCACCTTAGGCCAGTAGAGGGCGGGCCGGCAAATAAATACATTCCGCTTTGGCAGTAGTCAACTCATTGCATATTTAGTCTCATTTATCGTCTACTTTTAGTTTTAAGCCCGTCAATGTCAGATAAAATAGAAAAGCCAGAATACTATAAAGATCTGAACACATAAGGCTGTGCCAAAATATGCCAATATTCATGGCATTGTATCTGTTAATTAAAATGTATGTGTAGTTGTAGCTGTATGTAGGGCAGTCTTATCAGGGCTGAAAATTTTAGGAGCACCAGCACAAAACTTAAACACCACTGAAATCGACATGCAGCGCAACACATTGATTTTTCCATCTTGTCTCTTTTTCCATCCTGTGTTACTGATAAAGACTTTAGTAATAAATAGACAATTTACAGAAATAATAATGTGCGGTTTTATTTTAAAGGAAAGTCAGAAAGCGAAGTAGTGCTTTAACAGAAAAAAATCATTAATTAATTAAAAAATATTTCTTTTAGATCTGTACTATTTTAAAGTTTTTTTTATGAACTTAACCTATTTATCCTTAATTACTTTGCACATACTTTCTTTTTGTGTATTTTATTTATTTTTTGAACCTGTGCTGTCAGTATGCTGGGCATGAAGTACAGATTATTTGTATGCCATTGCAATTCAGGACAGTTTGCAAGTGGAGTTCAACTTCTCAACCTGCAATGCAACTCTTTATTCATTCTTTAATCATCAGTAAACTGCTGCAACAACTTTGTCCTGTGGACGACCTGTAGGATGACAAGAGCGCAGCTTTTTGTCACACAGAACCGCACCAATCCACCTCTTTAGAGTACTATCTTACCATGTTTTGGTCTATAAACACCTAATCACTACTCCAGCAGGGGGAGAATCATCATGGATGAGACAAACGTAGAACAAAACATGTACATGGAAAAACAAACAGAAACATCAGACGACAACATAAAAAAACAAAGTCCAGAAAAACTGCAATTTGCCACGTGGCCTCTTCCTGTCAAGTGTGTGTGTGTGTGTGTGTGTGTGTGTGTGTGTGTGTGTGTGTGTGTGTGTGTGTGTGTGTGTGTGTGTGTGTGTGTGTGTGTGTGTGTGTGTGTGTGTGTGTGTGTGTGTGTGTGTGTGTGTGTGTGTGTCTTGGTTCTGGTGTATATCGTAGTGCCTCCAAGCAACAGAAAAGGCCCCGCAACCGTACAGACACCCTACAGCTGCAGGAAAGTCTCGAGCACCCCGCCCTGCAGCCACAGAAGATATTTCATATACTTTTCACATGTCAACAAACAACTGACAGTTTGAATGAACGGGACGTTACCGGCAGCCCTTTTACGACCCGCCTCTTTTCTCTGATGGCTCTGATGCTGAATGGTTCGAGCCGCACGGGAGTGCAAAGTGGTGGCATTTCAGAGGAATACAGGGGATTTCAGGCAGTGCACTCCAAATGATAATATTTTGTGAAGATGCGTGTGGCAGTTTTGGAGGGCGGGAATTTCAATCGACAGCTCAGGCATGGCACCGAAATCTGCGAAACGGAGACTCCAAAAATGTTAGCAAAATGCAACTAAATGGTCGTAGTCTGGAGCCCTGCTAGTCATCTTGTAGCAATATGTTTTCATTTGCATATTGCAATCATGGTTTTTAAATGGTGCTCTTTTCAGTCCTACATTTTTAGCAAACTCCACTCAAAATCACCAACTGTCACCTCTACAGAAACTGGAGTGCCCGAAAGTGAAAGGTCAGCTGCTGATCTTCGGGGCGACCAATTGGGATTTAATTGGAAGAAAGGAGGTCCCAAAGCAACAAGGTAGCGTGCAGACACCTGCAATATACTTTTCTTTATTAATTTTATTTTTTTTCTTATGGTCCCTTTTATTAAACTCTGCTTTGAACGAAGATGATGTGCTCTGTATCAGAGTCTTAAAGCAGTTCTTCTCAAATGGGGGACGCAACAACTTGGGGGACTATGCGAAAAACTGTACATGTCATCTAGTGACTCAAATGTTTCTCTGTCATATCCTTCCAAATATTCTGTTACAACAGCCGAAAAGGTGGCAACATTATCTCTGACATTGCTGGTTCGTTTGCTTGTTTCAGCAGCTTATTCCTTATTCACAGCAATGTTTTCTGCACATGGTAACAATAACCAACGACGCAAGCAGGGGTTGGGAACCTGGCTTGGGAGTTTAGGCAGGGGGTTGTTTTCAAGAGTATTGTTGTACAATGGAAAAGTGGTTATCTTTAAGATGTTGTCAAAGTGTTTTTCATAATCACTGCCTTAAAGGAGGGGGTTTTTCAATCTAAATCTTAATCCAAATTAAAATGTTTATCAGTATAATGATGCATACCACCAAATTACACCGGTTTAATATCGAACAACTTATCACTTGTGCTGCTGCTTTTCACTGGGCTGTAACTCAGGCCAAATCATTCAGACCATTTTAAACAACACAATGCAATCTTGAAAACTGGAAACTCACAGTATAGTCCAATGTGTTTATCTTCTGAGAGGAAATGGTGGCAGACCATGCTTCATCAAGGTTTGATGAATGGTGATGAAAAGAACATTTCATAAATGTCAAGGTGAACCTGCCACCCTAATGGAGAGCTGTCGGTGTTCTTTAGTTTCACTGCGAGAAAGTAAAATTAACTTTTTTGTGATTCTCTTATCTTTGGGGGTTAATACAGACAACAATTTTCTGCGCTGTCGCACCGCTTACCAATAACATGCTATATCTGCCAGCTAGTCTTAGCAGACAAGCCTAATGTTGGGTTTCGGTAATGAATTTGTGTTTGTGTTTGCAGCCGCATACCGGAACCTGGGTCAGAATCTGTGGGGTCCACACCGCTATGGCTGCTTGAACGGCGTCCTGGTCAGCTGTGTCGTGTCTGGTCCTTGCGCTGCCCATAGTCTGCTCATCACCAATGAGGGAAAACTGTGGAGCTGGGGTAAATCCACTGTTCAAATTGTCGACAAGTCAACTCATCTGTTGGAAACCCGTTTCTCCAGATAAACAACTAAAGCGTTGTGGGGATGGGGCACGAGTAGGGTGCCACGAGTAGGGAGATGGGTATCATTAACAATTTAACGGTACTACTACTACTACTACCAAGTATCGATGCGGTACTTTAACGGTACTCTTGCCGGTTCTTTTTTTTTTTTTATAATTTTTATAGAGAAACTTAAACAAATTAAGAGCAGAATTAACTTATTTTCTGCACATTACACATGGAAGACCGAAGAAAACTGATGGCAATTGTCCTGACAGGAACGAAATCTCAGTTTAACATTTAGTTTTCTATGCACATATTTATTTAAAAAAAATTATGCCGTGTATTAACACGCGTGAACCTGCGGTCCCCATATCGAAGCAAGGTAGTTGACCTGCTCTGTTGCACATCATCGGAAATCAAACACATCGAAGTAAATAGCCCACCTGCAGATGATGAAAATATCCACGTTTCAAGGTGAAATTAAACTTTATTTTTGTTTGATTGTAACATCTTTCTGTTTCAACGTCAGGGATATGGAGACAAGCCCAAAATGTTGTCCTTGTATTCTGACGAAGTTGAAGACAATGCAATCCCACTGATTCTTAAGGATCTACTGTCAAATGTTTGGCTACTGTGTATAGCCACGCTTGAGCTGGTGGAGAGGAGTGATCTTCCACTTAGCGTCTTATTTGGGCCCTTACAGGGCGCAATGAAAAGGGACAGCTGGGTCACGGCGACACAAAGAGGTTGGAGGCTCCAAAACTTATTGAAGCCCTCGCGGACAACGTCATTGTATCTGCAGCCTGTGGACGCAATCACACCCTGGCACTCACAGGTATAGTGTGTGTGGGTGTGTGGGTGTGCAGGAAATAAAATTGCATTTAACAGTATTATTTGTTTGGTTGATCTTTGGGGTCGTTTTCAAGAGAACTAATACAAGGTAGAACAAAGTCATAGCTCTAAAGAAGAAGGCATCAACCTCTTGTCATAAATTCTTTCAGAATAAAAACTGGTCTTCCATGACAGAACAGATGTATGTTTATGATTTAAACAAAAAAAAAACTGCATTAAGTATGGGTTTTTGAATGAGTTTATTGATTTTCTCGTCTTCCCCTCCCAGAGAGTGGAGCTGTACATTCCTTTGGAGAGAACAAGCTGGGCCAGCTTGGCCAGGGGAACCAGACAGATGCTGTGCTCAGCCCTGCGCCAGTAAGAAAGGAAATAGCACCATATGACACACTAGTTTAACTTTGAAGTAATCAAATCACACATGAGTCTCATGAAACGGAATGCTGAATTCTGAGCAAATGTCATCTATGAATGTGGGCTGGCAAATGGCTCACAGCCACATGAGGTAACAAAGAGTTTTATAAGGAAAGAAGCCAAAGAGTGCTGAAAATGCAGATAAATCAGTCATGAAAATTGCAGTTATTTGAAGTGGGATGGGGATTCGTCTTATACTATGCCAATAATACACTGACTGCCCTGTGTAGTCTTTATATGGCTGAGGACTATGATGCCACTTTCCGGGACCAAATGCAAGCTTTGCTACAGACGCTATTCTGATGGTGTTCTCGTCAGTGATCTCTAGAATACACCTTGACCACATGCCATTATCGCATGCCTTTGAAATGTGTATGTTGCGCATTTCTATATCGCAGTGGTCGAGTATTCGGCCTATTAGTTTATAGTTTCGCTATTGATTGACATAGGAATCGGGTGTGAAAGTAAACCAAAGTTCTGAAGAATGAAGATTCCCGAAGATCTTGCATCGCTATCCGAAGCAACTCCGCGGATAGCAACATTGTCATTGATTACATTGAAATTTGTGTTCGGTATGAAGTATTGTTCCCTCATGGTGTGCTTGTGTTCCTATAAGAAAAAAAGTTTGTTTTTGGAACCCTCATATAGCTTCAGTATCCAGTAAAGAAATACTTTTATCGAAAGTTGTATCATCTCTGAATTGTCCATGCCCTATTGTTATCCAAGAATATCGTTTTCGCACGGGAAAGGTTTTACACTGGGTCATGAAAAATTGTTGGCTTTGACATTGGTAGTGTCTCTTTCCATTTGTCTGCCTTTCTGTCCCCTCCATCTTACCCTCACTTGCCTACTTTTTTTTCCTCAGATTTCATACAATGGGCAGCCACTGGTCAAGTTGGCCTGTGGCGCGGAGTTCAGCATGGTAGTGGACTGCAAAGGCAATCTCTACTCATTTGGCTGCCCAGAATATGGACAGCTAGGTAAGATTCTTCCTTTGAAAAGTTTGTTACAGGGTGCGTGGGGAAGGGGTGTTTCTCTTTGTGCTGGTTAATTTGAATATCGCAGAAGTACAATACTAATAACTAATTGGAGAAGTTACAAGAAGATGGTTAGCAATCCTGATTACAACTCATGAATGTACAATGGATATTTAACTTGATCCCCCTTAACAAAATTTTTGCACTAAAAAAAGATCGTTGACCAAAACAAATCTAAATATTGTCTTGAAGAAAACTGTAATCTGCAACTCAACACACCAGTTTGGTTTCTGGTGTGTAAAAAAACAAAACTGAGCTCATCTTCTCTGGTCATGCAGGACACAATTCTGACGGGAAGTTCATTGCTCGTGCCCAACGCATCGAGTTTGATTGCGAGCTGATCCCTCGCCGTGTTGCAATCTTCATTGAGAAGTCAAAGGACGGCCAGGTCATGCCAGTTCCCAACGTTGTGGTCCGAGATGTCGCCTGTGGGGGAAACCACACTGTAAACCGCTTCTCCCAATATTCAACTTAACGTATCCTATCCCTATCCCTATATGTCTAAATTCCCCCCCTTTTCTTTTTTTTTTCCTTTTAGTTGATACTTGACTCTCAGAAGCGTGTGTTCAGCTGGGGTTTCGGCGGTTATGGGCGCCTGGGACACACGGAGCAAAAGGACGAGATGGTTCCGAGACTGGTAAAGCTGTTTGACTTTCCTGGTCGTGGAGCTGCCCAGATCTATACTGGCTACCAGTGTTCGTTTGCCATCAATGAAACTGGTAAGAATCACGCTTCACAAGTGACTTCCAGTTGATTTCCAAATAACGCTGGGCTGTATGTCTGCAGTCGGCTGATGTCGACTAGTTGTTTCGCACATGGTAAAAATCGAAATGGAGCCTAGCATGGTGGCGGAAAAGGTAGCACGACATTTAATTTTGAGAAATCGTTGTGACCCATTGCCCACTGGAGGACTTGATGGGTGATGGCACCACATTCCACCGATGTTGATCCAGATTCAGTTGATTGCATTAGATGTCCTGGCGTGGTGGTAGAACTGAGCGAGTGCAGCTGGAAAGCTTGTTGTTCTGAAAGTCTTCATATTGTTTGACTGGGCTACAGTTTTAGAAGTGGTTGGCAACCATGCATTCACTTTTGACTGACCAAATAGTTCCTGAATTTTAATAATTTTATAATCGAGTGCTATATAATTGTAACCCATATTTCAATATTAACAATGTGATATCAAGAGAGGGGGAAAAATATGTTGGTATATATCTTTTTGTTTTTTAAGTTTGTCTTGTTTTAACACTGAAATCGTCAATATCTAATACAACTTTTTGTATTTGTCTTTTTTACAGTTCTCCTTGTTTAAACTGCCTTTTAAAAATTTTTTTTTTTTTTTTTTTAAAGGTTTTCTAGGAAGACTTGCCGTGTTCATACTGTATCTATGACTGCTGATCCTACTCTCATACTGCGGTTGAATACTAAACCTCCCCGTTTCATCAGTGATTGGTTGGGGCAGGGGGGCGGTCCAAATGAATCACATGTAAACAATCTCACTTGATTCACAAGTCCATAGAAGTATGTCACACTTTTTTTTTTATTTTTTAGGTGGTCTGTTCTTCTGGGGTGTTACAAATACCTCCCGTGAGTCAACCATGTACCCCAAATCTGTGCAGGATCTTTGTGGTTGGAAGATTCGTAGCCTGACGTGTGGGTGAGTGCCGGACCAACAGGACCAACAATCAC
The DNA here is from genome assembly GCF_960531495.2 of Zeus faber. Lineage (NCBI taxonomy): Eukaryota > Metazoa > Chordata > Actinopteri > Zeiformes > Zeidae > Zeus > Zeus faber. Next base: position 30,304,787 of record NC_137194.1, on the reverse strand, counting down.
CCTTCTTACGTGAAGGGTATTTTAATGTTGCCAAAGGGTCAGATTTTAGTTCTTACTTCCTGGAGAGTCACTAAACCATAAATTCTATGAGGAAATGTGTCATTGTGATATTCATTTCAGTAGGGATGCAAAGGTCTAGCTACTTTGCAATAGTAAGTAGATTGAGTCCCTGTTTGGTGTCTGAGGATAAACATTTGAATAAATAATGAGCTAATACTCTGTACTTGAGCTTAATCCAAACCTGAAATGGTATTGATGGCTACTGACATTATAGGAAAATATCCCAGTGTGATGATTTGTTTTGGATTCCGCTCCGTTTGTCCTGAGTCGGTTCTGCCCCTTCTCACAGGAAGAGCAGCATTATTGTCGCTGCCGATGAGAGCACAATCAGCTGGGGTCCCTCCCCAACATTTGGAGAGCTGGTAAGTCGCTACAAGAGAAGTCTGTTCACGGGGGGGGGGGGGACAAATGAGGCTAAACAAATATATCTTTGAATGAGCAGTGGACACTTAAAATCTTCCAGAAAATATCAGTTTGTGATGGCCTTCCATAAAGCACTATCAGACGTCCAAGGCCTTACAAACTGTTTTTTCTTCTCACTGGCCGAAAGTGCTGTCATCTACAGTATATACAGAGAAAAGGTTGAAGGTTCTTCACTGTGGCTACCTCATAGTATCCTCCACGTTCCCATTACAAAAGATCTAATAATTTGCAGAAACGGATCATTTGAGGTTGTGCCTTAATCACCGCCTGCCGTTTTCCTTCCACCAGGGATATGGAGACAACAAGCCCAAGTCCTCTACAACGGCCCAGGAGGTAAAGACCTTGGATGGAATCTACACGGAGCAGGTAAGCGTGTGGCGGAGGTGACAACCTCTCACTTTGAATACAGCCAGATTTGGGGGAAAATAACGGACCTATCCTTCAAGTGATCTCAACTCACTCGGTTGGGGGGGATTCGGATTGATTTGGCGGATGACGGATTTTTGTTCATCTGCAGGTAGTGATGGGCTACTCTCACTCCCTGCTCATTGCCAGACAGGAGAGCCAACAAGAGCAGGAGAAACTCAAGAAGCTGCCAGAGTACAACCCCCGAACGCTGTAATGCCCCCCCACCTCCTCCAATCTGGAACAGCTCGCCAACAGAGTCTTCCCCCTATTTTATTTTTGTTTTACAAAGTTGTCTGTTCAGTCACGAAGGGGCGCTTGTGGGACATTTGGGTTAAAAGCTGGTTTAGTCAAACATTTAAAAACAAACCGAAAATGTGTTGGCGGCAGTGGAAGACTGGAGATGCATTTCCTCTCTCAATGAACTTCCGGTTGCGTCCAGAACTCATTCCACTCCTCTAAAGACCTGTGCACAGGCTTCAGGTTTTTTCCTTTCAGTGACTCCCCAGGTTATTTTCGTCGCAACAATAGGTGCTACATTGAGGGATCTTTCAGAGACTCCATACCTGTGCCTTTTTTTTCTAAAAGTGTGTTTTCAGGATATGGAATTGCTGGTTTCCCAAATAACATTTTTTTCTATACTATTACCAGGCAGGGAAACAAATCCAGTTGGGATTTGGGGTGGGGTGCACTACACTCTGAACTGTTACATTCCTTTTCTTTTTTTTTCAGTTGATTGTTTGAATGTTTTTTCTCATTATGCACACCTAATTTCTTCTTTCGTGGTTCCTTTACTTCCTATGTTACATCGAAGCATGTTCCAGTGGTAGATTGGTCTTTCAGAACCACTCAGGCCCGAGCCGTGAATCTATACATCTGAAAAGTTCTGCATTTTTATTTTTTAATATACACGTTATACACGTTATTTGTTTTTGTGGTGTATGGATTCATTTGTCATTGTAATGGTAAATAAAAGCTCATGTCAATTGGTGATGTTGACTCTTTTATGCCTTCTCCTTTGCCACTTCTTTCTTCGCCTTGCGCCGCATCAGCTTGTACTTCTGTCTACTTTCTTCATCTCTGACTATCCCATCTCTTCTTCGCCAACCTCTTCTGCTCTATGCTCTCCTGTTCTTCCTCATTCCACCACTAAGAGTCCTTGTCTTCCTTCCTCTTCCCACATGATACACAGAGTACCTTCTTGGCGGTCTCCCTCACCACTTCTGCAGTTGTTTCCAGTCATCTGGTAACCGTTCATTCCCACCTATTGCCTGCCTTACCTCTTCCCTAATTTGCATGCAACTCCTTTTTCAACTTCCACCATTTTATCGTTAGTTCTTCTTTCACTGTCTTCCTCTTCCTGGCCTCCAGAGTCATCCTATAGACCACCATTCGATGCTGCCTACGAACACACTCCCCTACCACCACTTTGGAGTCACTGATCTCTTTCAGATTGCACCTCCTGCATAAAATGTAGTCTACCTGTGTGCACCTTCCTCCACTCTTGTATGTCACCCTGTGTTCCTCCCTCTTCTTGAAATACATATTCACAACAGCCAGTTCCATCCATTTGAAAAATCCACCATCTATCCTTCCACATTCCTCTCGACACCATACCTACCAATCACCTTCTCGTCACCTATGTCTCTGATCCCTTCGCCAACATGCCCATTGAGATCTGCTCCAATGACCACTCTCTCCACCACTACATCCAACTCACTAAAGAATTATTCTCTTCTTCAATCTCACACCTAACTGGATATACTCACTGACCACATTCATTATCATCCCACCAATTTCCAGCTTCATGCTCTTCACTCTGTCCGACACTCTCGTTACCTCCAAAACACTCTTGACATTCTTCCTTCAAGACTCCCTACCCCATTTCTTCTGCCATCCACTCCATGGTAGAACAGTTTGTACCCGGCTCCGATACTCCTGGCCTTACTCCCCGTCCACCTGGTCTCTTGTACACATCGTACATCTACCTTACTTCTCTCCATCATGTCAGCCAGCTCTCTCTTTACCCTTCATAGTGCCAATGTTCAATGTTCCTACTCTCAGTTCTACTCTCCTACCATCTTCCTCTCCTACTGTCTCCGGACACGCCTTCCCCCTCTTCTACTTTGAAGAAGAGCACTTTAGTATTGTTGAGGTTTTCATTAATGATTTTAGAGAAGAAAGACTGTCTGGCCTGTTTAATTCGTTATTGTATCGATTGAGTCTATCCTTGTAAATTTCATGATGAACTTGAAGATTTGTCTTTCTCCATTTTCGTTCTGCCTGGCGACTCTCTCTTAAGCTGCCTAATAACTGCTCCATTTCTCCACGGGGCTTTTTGTTTTTCCTATGTTTTTAGTTTTAACAGGTGCAATCTTATCAATGATATTTTGTATTTTGGAGTTTAAGTTGTTCATAGGATCCTCAGTTAATGATGCCTTGAACAGCAGTAACTCATTTACAATTCTCTTAAAGGTTTCAATGGTATTATTGTTAATGACACGTTTTTTTAATTGTTCGGGTACCCCTCTGTTGTACAGGAAGGGCAGCCATTTCAAAGAAAATGCAACAGTGATCTGAAATAGCAACATCCATGACATAGTCATATCAAAAGGACAAAATATCACTGTACCCTAAGTCCAGAGTATGCCCCTTATTGTGGGTGGGTCCAGAAACGTGCTGAGTGAGGTCAAATGCCTCCAATAGGCTAATGAAGTGTTCAGCATCTGGGTCCGTTTGATTGTCAACATGAATATTAAAATCACCTGAGATAATTACACAATCATAATCAGTGGAGACCTTGGACAGTAGAAGTCCACCGGACGCTTTGGCGCAGCGATCAGGCGTGGCACGGCATGTAGTAAGTCCACTGTTGGAGCTCCACTGGCCACATCAGCCGCGCGGGGCCCACACGGAGCTGCAAAGCATTACTCTTTTTTTCCGCGAGAGGTCTATTTTTTTCAACTGTGTGCAACCACGTGAGCCTTTCCCGTAGAAACAGGAGATAAAACTACATAGAAATGTTTTTGCAGTGCAATCAATCAAGGTGTCCAGTCGGAAAATAACCCCTGTGATGGCAGTGTCCTTCTTTATTACGAACTTATTCACCCGCACCAGGTAGTGTTGGCTCGTTCACAAAGGATCCAGTTCTTTTGAATGGCTCTTTTGTAGGAACGAAGGAAACTGAGTCTCGCTGGGTGATGAGCTGATATTTTATTGTCATGTTTTACAGTTTTATGTTGTATTGTTTAAGTTGCTGTCTCCTGCCACCAGACAGTATTTCTCCCTCCATGTAAGAGATGATGAAAATGAAACAGGGTGGCTAACTCACTGGCTATCTCCTTGTGTCACGTCTCTATCTGACTTCCTCCCAATAGTCTCTCCCCTTCTGCCCAGACACACATCAACTTAACCTCAATTATCCTGGCCCGGAAGAACTTCCTAGCCAATTACCCACTACGGTGAACACCTCCCTCAATAAACATTGCAAAACAACAATAGATAAATAGGAACTAATACCCAGGGTTACATTGCCCCCCCTTTCCATATCTCCTCGTCCCGAGGAGCTAACTTCAGTCCCGATAACACTGCGGAAGCCTATGCTGTCTTCTGGGTCGAGGAATCCCCCTCGATCTCACTTCCTGTGTGAGGACAACTGCTCCAAGCGGGGTGACTTGAACCTCAATCTGCTGTTGGCCAGAAGAACACTGTGGTCTCCTTGGAAAGCACTGTGAGGAAAGGGCCCCCTCTCCAGGAGATGTCCAAACAGCCGGAGTAGAGCAGCCCTTGATTGTAGTTCGGATGGCTTGTTCCTCGGTAGGAAGCTAAGCAGTCACAGTGTATCACCACAGATTGTCCCCGTCCGGACAGCTTCATCCGATAAACCACTCGGTTTAAGACCTGGCAGGGTCTGATCCACTTAGTCTGCAGTTTAGGTCACTTCCCCTTGGTGCATTTTGGTGCATAGACCCACAATAAATGTTTTGCACTGAAGTGAGTCCCTTTTGTGTGCTGGTCATAAGCTCTCTTTTGCCGAGTCACTGCAGTCTCAGCTTGCCTCCTTGTAAACTCGTGGGCCGGGTCCAATCTCTCCCTAAGATGGGTAGCATATTCAGGGCCAGCTGGTAGTTGGGGGGTATCTGGGGGCCACCCGTATTCCAGAGTGGGTGGAGTCCGGAGCTCTCTACCGACCATCAATAAGGCCAGTATGTACCCACTGGTTTCCTGTGTTGCTGAGCTACTATCTATTATAGTTGTGATGAGGTATTTACTCATTTACGTATCTCGCCTCTTTTTATGTCAAGAAATAATCAGATCTATATTTTGAGCCAATCGTTGTCTTATGTATTTGTTTAGCTGTTTTCTGATGTCGCTTCTCAGCTAGCCAATCACAGCCTTCATAGCTACAACCCTCCTACTTTTGAAGATGACGTTCATTTGAAGTTTTCTATCGGCTGCCAAAATAAAAAATAAAAAAAGACGGATATATGCTGTTTGACTGACTGTTTAATTTAGGGCTTGTCCCTGGCTGGTAGTATCAGGGGGTCGGTGTCAATGTGGTGGCTGGTACTATGGGGGTAATCGGTGTCACTGTGGTGGCTGGTACTATCGGGGGGTTGGTGTTACTGTGGTGGCTGGTAGTATGAGGTGGTCAGTGTTACTGTGGTGGCTGGTAACATAAGGGTGGTAGGTGTCAATGTGGTGGGTGGTTATATAAGGGTGGTCGGTGTTACTGTGGTGGCTGACAATATCAGGGTTAATCGGTGTCACTGTGGTGACTGGTAATATTGGGGTGGTCTGTGTCACTGTGGTGGCTGGTAATATCGGGGTGGTCGCTGTCACTGTGGAGGCGGGTTAAATTTGGCTGGTCGGTGATACTGTGGTGGCTGGTAATATTGGGGTGGTCTGTGTCACTCTGGTGGCTGGTAGTATGGGGGTGGTCGGTGTCACTGGTGGCTGGTTATATCAGGGTGGTCGGTGTCACTGTGGTGGCTGGTGGTATGGGATGGTCCATGTCACTGTGGTGAGTAGTAGTATGGGGGTGGTCGGTGTTACTGTGGTGGCTGGCAATATCAGGGTTGATCGGTGTCACTGTGGTGGCTGGTGTCACTGTGGTGGCTAGTAATATCGGGGGGTTGGTGTCACTGTGGTGGCTGTTAATATCGGGGGGTTGATGTCACTGTGGTAGCTGTTAATATCAGGGGGTTGGTGTCACTGTTGTAGCTTTTAATATTGGGGGTTCGGTGTCACTGTGGTGGCTGGTAAAATTGGGGTGTTCGGTGTCACTGTGGTGACTGGTAATGTCAGGGTGGTCGGTGTCACTGTGGTGGCTGATAATATCGGGTGGTCGGTGTCACAGTGGTGGCTGGTAATATCGGGGTGGTCGTAATGGTGGTAATATTGTGAACACCGAAACAAATGACAAATTAGCCTAAGTGTTCCTGGAAGCTTTTAATTCCCAATAAAAAATGTTATACGCCTGCCAATGTTATGTTACAACTTCAGAAATGCAGTTCAGTGGCATTTCTTTGTTGAAAATTGCTACGCATGCCACACATTTCAAAATTGTGTCCTAGAACAATATCAGCATGAAGCAGATAAATGAGGAATAACAACACTGTTCTTTATTTTTACTGACAAAGTTTTACTTTTATTTTTACTGACAAAAAAAAGTTCTTAGTGGATTCTTACTTTATATACATATATATATATACAAATATATATACACACATATATATATATACACAGACACATACATATTTATATACAAATATATATACACACATATATATATATACACAGACACATACATATTTCAAGATTCAAGATTCAAGATTTTTATTTGTCACATACATATACATACTTCCATACATATATGCAGTGAAATGTAATATTTAAAATTAAAATTTATATACATATATACATATACACATATATACATACATATACATATACATACATATACATACATATACATATACATATACATATATATACATATACATATATATACATATACATATACATATATATACATATACATATATATATATATATATATATATATACATATATATATATATATATATATATATACACACATACCTATATATACATACAGTGGGGCAAAAAAGTATTTAGTCAGCAAACCAATTGTGCAAGTTCTCCCACTTAAAAAGATGAGAGGCCTGTAATTTTCATCATAGCTACACTTCGACTATGAGAGACAGAATGGGGGGAAAGAATCCAGGAAATCACATTGTAGGATTTTTAATGAATGAATTGGTAAATTCCTCGGTAAAATAAGTATTTGGTCACCTACAAACAAGCAAGATTTCTGTCTTTCACAGACCTGTAACTTTTTCTTTAAGAGGCTCCTCTGTCCTCCACTCGTTACCTGTATTAATGGCACCTGTTTGAACTCGTTATCAGTATAAAAGACACCTGTCCACAACCTCAAACAGTCACACTCCAAACTCCACTATGGCCAAGACCAAAGAGCTGTCAAAGGACACCAGAAACAAAATTGTAGACCTGCACCAGGCTGGGAAGACTGAATCTGCAATAGGTAAGCAGCTTGTTGTGAAGAAATCAACTGTGGGAGCAATTATTAGAAAATGGAAGACATACAAGACCACTGTTAATCTTGGCTCCACGCAAGATCTCACCCCGTGGGGTCAAAATGATCACAAGAACAGTGAGCAAACATCCCAGAACCACACAGGGGGACCTAGTGAATGACCTGCAGAGAGCTGGGACCAAAGTAACAAAGGCTACCATCAGTAACACACTACGCTGCCAGGGACTCAAATGCTGCAGTGCCAGACGTGTCCCCCTGCTTAAGCCAGTACATGTCCAGGCCCGTCTGAAGTTTGCTAGAGAGCATTTGGATGATCCAGAAGAGGATTGGGAGAATGTCATATGGTCAGATGAAACCAAAATATAACTTTTTGGTAAAAACTCAACTTGTCATGTTTGGAGGAGAAAGAAAGCTGAGTTGCATCCAAAGAACACCATACCTACTGTGAAGCATGAGGGTGGAAACATCATGCTTTGGGGCTGGTTTTCTGCAAAGGGACCAGGACGACTGATCCGTGTAAAGGAAAGAATGAATGGGGCCATGTATCGTGAGATTTTGAGTGAAAACCTCCTTCCATCAGCAAGGGCATTGAAGATGAAACGTGGCTGGGTCTTTCAGCATGACAATGATCCCAAACACACCGCCCGGGCAACAAAGGAGTGGCTTCGTAAGAAGCATTTCAAGGTCCTGGAGTGGCCTAGCCAGTCTCCAGATCTCAACCCCATAGAAAATCTTTGGAGGGAGTTGTGTTGCCCAGCGACAGCCCCAAAATCACTGCTCTAGAGGAGATCTGCATGGAGGAATGGGCCAAAATACCAGCAACAGTGTGTGAAAACCTTGTGAAGATTCATTGCAAACAAAGGGTATATAACAAAGTATTGAGATGAACTTTTGTTATTGACCAAATACTTATTTTCCACCATAATTTGCCAATAAATTCTTTAAAAATCAGACAATGTGATTTCCTGGATTTTTTTTCTCATTTTGTCTCTCATAGTCGAAGTGTACCTATGATGAAAATAACAGGCCTCTCTCATCTTTTTAAGTGGGAGAACTTGCACAATTGGTGGCTGACTAAATACTTTTTTGCCCCACTGTACATACATATATAAATACATACATACGTATATATGTATATACATATATACGTATGTATGTATGTATATACATACATACATATATATATATATGTATATACATACATACATACATACATACATATGTACACATATGCATATATACATACATACATACATATGCATACATATATACATACATATGCATACATACATATGCATACATATATACATACATACGTATATATACATACGTATATATACATACGTATATATACATACGTATATATACATAAATACATACATACGTATATATATACATACATACATACATACATATGTATATATACATACATACATACATATGTATATATACATACATACATATGTATATATACATACATACATATGTATATATACATACATACATACATATACATACATAAATACATACATATACATACATAAATACGTATACATACATACATACATACACATACATACATACACATACATACATATATACATAGATATATACATACGTACATACATATATACATACATATATACATGTAAATATAAACATACGTATATATACATACATACATACATAAACATTACATTTAGCAGAAGCTTTTATCCAAAGCGACTTACAAGGGAGAATAACATTCAAGCTACATTGCGACAGAGACATTAGTGTAACAATAAATACTGCTAGGTAGTGCTAAGTAATTGTAGGTTAGGACAGGAGGTACTCACTGAAGAGCTGGGTCTTCAAGTGCTTCTTAAAGACAGAGGGAGGTCCCTGCTCTGGTCATTTTTGGCAGCTCACTCATATACATACGTATACATACACATATACATACATACGTATACATACATACATACATACGTATACATACATACATACATATGTATACATACATACATACATACATACATACATATATACATGTAAATATATATATAATCATACGTATATATACATACATACATATACATACATATATATATAAACATACGTATATATACATACATACATACATACATACATATACATTTAGCAGAAGCTTTTATCCAAAGCGACTTACAAGGGAGAATAACATTCAAGCTACATTGGGACAGAGACATTAGTGTAACAATAAATACTGCTAGGTAGTGCTAAGTAAATGTAAGTTAGGACAGGAGGTACTCCCTGAAGAGCTGGGTCTTCAAGTGCTTCTTAAAGACAGAGGGAGGTCCCTGCTCTGGTCATTTTTGGCAGCTCACTCATATACATACATATATACATATACATATACATACATATATACACATATACATACATATGCATATATACATACATACATATGTATACATACATATCTAACATACATATGTATACATACATACATATATACATGTAAATTTATATATATAAACATACGTATATATACATACATACATACACATACACATACATACATATATATATATATATATATATATATATATATATATATATATATATATATATATATAAACATACGTATATATACACATACATACATACATACATACATACACACACATACATACATACATACATATACATTACATTTAGCAGACGCTTTTATCCAAAGCGACTTACAAGGGAGAATAACATTCAAGCTACATTGCGACAGAGATTAGTGTAACAACAACATTAGTGTAACAATAAATACTGCTAGGTAGTGCTAAGTAATTGTAGGTTAGGACAGGAGGTACTCACTGAAGAGCTGGGTCTTCAAGTGCTTCTTAAAGACAGAGGGAGGTCCCTGCTCTGGTCATTTTTGGCAGCTCACTCATATACATACATAAATACATATATATATACATACATATATACACATATACATACATATGCATATATACATACAGATATACACATATATATAAACATATATATATACACACATATATACATATATAGATACAAATATACATATACACATATATACATACATACATACATACACTACTCAAAAAGTTAGGGATATTTGGCTTTCGGGTGAAATTTATGGAAAATGTAAAAAGTTCATACTACAGTGATATGGTCAAAGTAGGGCATTTAAGTAGAAGTATGAAATGGTGACTTCCTCATCTCAAACAATTTATTGAAACAAAAGTCAACAACAGTGGTGGGTATACCACAACAAAAAATGTCAATGTCTCAATAACTTGTCATGTGCCCTTGAGGATCAATTACAGCTTGACAACCACGTCTCATGCTGTTCACAAGTCGACTTATTGTCTTCTGAGGCATGGCCCCCCACTCTTCTTGAAGGGTGGCCCTCAGGTCATTGAGGTTCTGGGGTACAAAGTTACGAGCCTCTACATGGCGACTCAGCTGATCCCATAGGTTTTCTATGGGATTCAGGTCTGGAGAAAGTGCAGGCCACTCCATTTGAGGTACCCCAGTCTCCAGCAGCCGTTCCCTAATGATGCCACCTCCATGAGCTGGAGCATTGTCGTCCATGAAGATGAAATGAGGCCTGTGTTGTTCATGCAGGGCCACAATGACTGGATTAATGATGTTATTCAGATAGCAAGGCCTTGTCACTGTACCATTCACAAAGTGTAGGGCAGTTCTGTATTGACTAGACACACCTGCCCACACTGTAACACCACCTCCACCAAAGGCTCGTCTGGTGACAACAGTGGCTGATGCATAGCGCTCTCCTTGACGTGTCCAACATCGTTGGCGGCCATCATTTCTGCTCAACGTGAATCAACTTTCATCAGAGAACAGCACTGAGGCCCACTGGTCCCTCGTCCAGCGTCAATGCTCCCTGGCCCATGCAAGATGATGATGCCTGTGCCTGGTGGTGTGGTCAGGTACCCTTGCAGGTCGTCTAGCACGCAGACCACGATGATGTAAACGGTTTCAAATGGTCTGACGTGACACTTGGGTGCCTCTCATCTCCCTTAAATGTGCCTGGAGCCAGGGGCCTGGGGTGGCTGGGCCTGCGTGTCCCTCTGCGTCCCGTGGGTGGGGGGGGGGGGGGGTGGCCGGTCGTGCCGGGGCTGGTTGGGCGTTCCGTCTGGGCCTGTTAACCCGAGTCCTGAACCTGGCTGGCTGTGCTAGGCGCGGCGCTCACCATGTGGCCTCCTTCGTGGGTGGCGGTCTCCTGTCATCCCACCGGGCGGCCAGGGTGCCTGCCCTCCGACGCTCTCAGTGCGCGGGGTGCTCGTCATTGGGGGGTCGGGCTGTGGGTGGGGCTGACCAGGGGCCTGATGTGGGCGCGGAGCTGCCGACATGTCGGAGGCGCATGGCGGACCCACTGTGCCCTTGGCTGATCGCTGTGGGTTGGCTGCCACCAGGTACGGGAGGTGGGCGCACTGGGGCGCGATTGGGCCCAGTGGAGGGGTCCACGTGGTTGCTCCCCGGCCTGCTGCGCCCCTGGATCGATCCAGTCGCGACTCGCCTATCTCTCCCAGTGCCAAAACTCATACTCAGCACATACACCACACAATAGACTGAGGGCTTGCGGGATGGCGGGGTGCAGGCTATGTGGGTGGGGATGCGGCGGGCAGGTGCCATCTTGCCTGTCATGCTCCTGCCCAAGCATGCTTCTCGTCTGTCCCAAAATTTTAATCCCATTAATATTAGCTTCGAACACACACGCATTGGCACACCAATCCTACTCCGAACAACACTCCATCGAACCAGGGTCTGCGAGACAGGAGGGGTGCGAGTGATTTGGGTTTAACTTGCCTGAAGGACTCGCACCCCCAGCCCCGCAATTTTAACTGCAGTTACCAACAGCACACATTGAGCACTGGGGTTTTCCGGGGTGGCCGGTATGTGTGGGGGCGTGGTTGGCCGGGGGCGGTCGGGTGGGCCCCTCCTCCCAGCCTGGCTGGAGTCCTGACGGCTTGCACCTGGTGGCTTGGGATGTGCTGCGACCTGGCGGGGCTGCGGAGAGCACCGCCGGGTGCCTACTGGGGAACTGCCTGTCGTTGGGGGTGTGGGGGTCGCCGTGGGGTGGCAGGGGGGGGGGTGCTGGGGGTGGCAGGGGGCCTGTATACCTGTCGGCCTGCCAGCATCGCCGGGGGGGGGCGGTGTAACATCGAGGTGCACCGCGCTGGGCACTTGCTGCTACATGTATGGTCACTTGGCACTCACGCTGGGCAGGGCGCCTGGTCGGCTGCGGTGAGGCAGCCCCCCCCTTATGCGGGGCGTGGGGGTCTTGCCGGCCCGCCCATGGAGTTGAGTTGCATTCATCATCCGGTTCCGCAGGGCACTGTTCACAACTAAGCGCTCATCAGTGTGGGATGTGGCCAAAGGACGTCCACTTCTATGGCTTTCTGTGACTCTTCCAGTCTCTCTGTTGCAAGCTGCTGATGACACTCTGTGACACTCTAAGCTCAGTGGCCACTTCCCTCTGAGAACATCCTGTCCAAGCCTCGCAATGGCAAGGTACTGTTGATCAGTTGTTAGGTGCCGTCTTGGTCTCATGATGTCAAAATGTGAACAGCATGATGAATAGGACTGTTTAAATACCAATTCTAATTTAACCAGGAAATGCATTGGTCGACTTATGGATCAAACACCTGTTGTGAATTTTGCCGTTCAGCTCCCTGTTAGAGAACAGCAAGTTGTGCAAAAAGTACTGAAACATTGAACAGTTGGACATGGTGCATTCAAAAGTTTAGAGAAGGTCAAATTAAGTTCACCTGTAAAGGTTATAGTGCATTTTAGGTTCATCCATCAATTTCACCCAAAGCGGAATATCCCTAACTTTTTGTGAGTAGTGCATGTATAATTTTTTTTCCTCCCTCCCTTTCCCCATTGTTTAACATTTTGTATATTTTAGCTGCTTTTGAATGGAAGTGATCCTCCAAAATTGGAAACCAGAGTCCATACGAACTGTCAAACATCACATTCGCTATTATTAATTTCACAGCAGATTTTCTGCTATCAAAATAAATGAGGGAAGTCTCAAGTTAAAATTTGATTTGTTAAAACCTGATCTACATTCCATGATAAGATTTGAGTTTCTATTCCAGGAACTACCATTTTTAACTAGTTGGATTTTGATTTAGGACGAGTTGGACCAAATTAATGGAATGGAAAATAGACATTTAAACTAGTGAGCAGCTTATACCCAATAAAATTGGACAACGTAACTTAAGCCTGGCCCACACTACAAGATTTTTCAAATCTTAACAGATGTGTGAGACCCGACATATCATGATGGCCACAGTTTTATTCCTTGGTATGTGGAGAGCAACTATTTGCCCAAACAGCACACCACACACCAACAGATTCCATTCACCAACAACCAGAGTCCTAATCTCACGAAGCCACACAAGATTTGAAACGGAGGTGTGGCTAGGCAAGATTACCAGTCCCAGTTTGAGAGTCTGTTTCAAACCTGGAAATCTTGCACAATCAAACTAAAGTTACTTTAGATTAAACCAGGCAACCCCAATTGGCTACCGGCCTTTCCAATGTGACAATCCACAGCCTGCGTCCTTGGGATTCTCCCCACACTAAAGGATATTGGATCTTAAATATTGAACATGTTTAATACTTGCGATCGGTCCTGTCTTGTGATTTGCAATCAGTGATGCCAGACGGACTTCCGAGCAGATTGGGAAAGTAAAAAAACACTCGTAACATACCTCACACCACAGAATGATCTGACACACTAATCTTCAGAAGCATCAAAAAAAATCGCTCACAATTGTCAGAGGAGTGGAATCAGGGCCAAAATCTGCTTTATTATCTTGTAGCAAAGGCCAACATAATAGGATAGCTATCATGATTAATTACTAGTCAACGGAATCCAACAGCGAAAACCTAGTTTATTCAATGACCAAATTGTATTACTGATCAGTGTATTGTATGTCTGACCACAAATAGTATTAAAAGCTTGTAATTTCCTAAACATAAAAACGTGAAAAAATAATGAATAATTCCTTGCTGCAAAAACATTGCCAATTCAATGAGGATCATTTTTATTTTTTGAAAACAGTTTAAATTAGGAGAGAGCTTACAAGATATGACACTTTAAAATACTGATCAAATTAGAAAATCAGTTTTATGATAAAATGCACAGTAATTACACAATAATTAGCTTAAAGAGATTTAAAAAATCTCTTGTACGCAATAATCGTTTAACGCATACATTATACTTAAAATGTGCAACACGTCCCATGGTTGCCTTAGGTGTGCCATGCCTAGAGCAGTAAACCGTTATTAGACCAACAGCCCACTTACTGACTCACATGAAAATAAAAATCCTCCAACCCCAAGGCCCTGTGTGTCTGCGACCAATACTAGCTTAAAGTCAAATATTCTGCGCAAACATTTTTTCAATTCATTCCAGTTTCGATAAAAATTTGTGCTACCTGAAAAAAACAAAAAAATCTCTTTAACACACACCATCCCAGGGCCCAAATAATGGCAACCAGCAACACTGAGCTTTGTATCCACACCAAGGCTATGTCTAGACTGCAGGATTTAACCCTCAGTTGTAAAGTAACACTGATTTATTTTTCTTCAGAAGACGAATCGTTAACCAAATAACTGCATAAGCAAATCTGCCTGCTCAGGTGACCCGCGTGTGCAAATGACCCTACGTAAACGATCCACAAGGATGTAAAATCTAAAAGATGGAAGAAATTAAAATTAAATCATGAGGTGGAGCGTGTAAAGTTTCCACTGGTCATCAACGGGGCAAAACGTGGACGTCTGCAATGGGTGCAATTAATTCCACCATCGCAAAAACAACTCTGAATTTGGCAGCAGTTGAAACATAGCATCAGTCAGGACCCAAATAATCTAACTAGCGAGTTGCAGCGGCTCTATTGTCCCCAAAAACCTTTCCCAGATACAAGTTCAACTTTTGGTTGATTTGCGACGTGAGCATGAAGTATGAATAGGACTTTCCCAGTGTAGAGAAGGCCTGAGGCAGAAAGACCGGCCAGTCCGTCAAAAGGTCACTGCGTTAGCCCATCTAACGCATCTTTCTCTCCACATGAACAATACCTGAGATGAGAATCGAATCGGGGACTCAGGGCCAGAAGCAGCAACAACCACGATGCTGTGCAGCAACACATACAATTAAGGAATAATAATAATATTTTATAGATAATAATACAAAAAAATAAAAAATAAAAATAAAAACAGGAACAGTGCTACAATGTATGTATTTTTTATTTTTTTTCCCCCCCATATAAAAATTGTCCACTAAGACTACTAACTGCATTTATCCGAACACCGTCTGAATAACGGTCATTTGGGAGACAATGCAATCGTTTTATTTAAACTGATACAAAGCAAATAAGGAAATATCAGACTTTATTTCTTTATTTTGTCATGTAATCCATAAAAAAAAATAAAATAAAATCAATACTACTATATATTTAACACACACCTGAACTTCCGATAACACTCACAACCGTAATGTTAGGTTGACTGGTGAGTTTCAATAAGTGAGGTGTGGGATAAAAGCGGTACTACTTTATAAGGAAATCAACGGGAATTCTTCTGCCAATCTTTTTTATTTTTATAAAAAGGTCCTGTACACTATAAATTCTGACACTGTAATTACAGAACGCATCTAAATGACAATTTTTGGATTGTCATTTTGTGTAGGTTTGTAATACACATTTAAAAGGAAACCCCCAACCTCTCCCAAGCCTAAAGCTGACCATTGCTGCTGTAAGCGGTCTCTGCTTTTGTGCCTTTGGAGGATTCTGCAAGCTCTTGGGAAAGGGGAGCGGGGAGGGCGCTGGGGCTATATCCAGGGAGGGGGGGGGCAGGGGGGGCTGACACCTCTTCACGCTGGATTTCGTGGGTTTGTGTAGGGCATCCATTCCCCCACGGGCTTCAGTTGACGCGAATGCCCGAAATAAAGGGCAGCCCGGTGGAGACCCTCTTCTTGTACTCCACATAATCCTCACCAAAGAAATGGATGAGGGACAGCTCCTCTTCGTCAATCCGCTCGCGGAAGAAGCGCCAGCTGGCTAGCGTGTATCCCATGATGCACACGGGGTTGCAGAGCATCACCTGAGAAACAGATAACGTACATTGATGATTTCATGATATTGAAGAAATTCATGGACTCCCTCATCAGCTCCCTACTAGGGATGGGCATGATTATGATTGGGCAGTGACGTTGACTTCTGAGAAACTATTCATGATAAATAAGTGTAGCACATACTTATTGAGAAACTCTGCCCAGACTCTAATAAGTGTTGCACACAGAAGAACATGCTTGTATGAGAGAATGATGGCGGTGAGATGGAGCGAAGTGTGGCGTTATTTTACCCAATTTGAGAGTAGAATTAAAAAATTTGAGTGCTTGTTGTGTAGTATGAAGCTGTCTTACGATTGTGATGCGGCATCATTTTCAATTTGCGCCATTATTGTTTTGTCATCTCTGGTAAGATTTGCTTATTTAGAAAGGTTAATGAATACTTTTAAATGGCACCTGTTGTAGTTATATTATTTATGTACTGGTAACTATTTTGACATGCGGTTAATGGTCTATGTTGGGGGGGTGATGACGACACGGCTAGTCAACTAATCGACTGAAATTCTTGTTAGTCGCCGACCACTAAAAAGGAAAATGCCCATCCCTATTTATTTTGGTAAAAGATGTAAAAATAAATGTTAAAAATAAATGAATTATATTGAGGACAAATCCAACCATTAACACTAGAACCAGCTCTATTTTTTTATTTCAGAAATCAGCTGAAAGTGAGCCAATAGAGCACAGTGACCGGCACTTTTTGAACGGCTGTTTCTGGAAGTGAATTTCCCATTCATTCACTCCATTGACGTTTCAGAAATTCCTGAAAGAGTTTTAAGCCTGGAACCAAGTCAACCAACTACTAGATGATTCGTGACCATAAAACATTTCATTCATACCAACAATAAATTGGAATACAAGACTGTGTACGTATCGGTAATTATAATTTAATTTATTAAATTAATTAAAACATTTTAAGAGTGAAGGAACTACGCATCCCAGAAAAACATTGTGCAAACAACTTCCAACCTAACGATAGTTAGGCAATTGTCCGAAAAAGAGAAAATATCCAATGAGCGGCAGTTGTGTGGACGAAAATGCCTTATCGATGTCAGATGTCAGAGGAGAATGGGCAGACTGGACGATTAAGAGGCAACAGTAACTCAAATAACCACTTGTTACAACCATACCTACAAGGTATGCAGAATACCATCTCTGAACGCACAACACGTCACACCTTGAAGCAGATGCGCTACAGCAGCAGAAGACCACACCGAGTGCCACTCCTGTCAGCTAAGAACAGGAATCTGAGGCTACAATTCGTACAGGCTCACCAAAAATGGACAATAGAAGATTGGAAAAAACATTGCCTGGTCTGACGAGTCTCGATTTCAGCTGCAACATTCAGATGGTAGGGTCAGAATTTGGCGTAAACAACATGAAAGCATGGATCCATCCTGCCTTGTATCAGCGGTTCAGGCTGGTGGTGTTGGTGTAATATTGTGTGGGGGATATTTTCTTGGCACACTTTGGGCCCTAGTACCAATTGAGCATCATTTAACCACTACAGCATACTTGAGTATTGTTGCTGACCATGTCCATCCCTTTATGAGCACAGTGTACCCATCTTCTGATGGCTACTTCCAGCAGGATAATGCACCATGTCACAAAGCTCAAATCATCTCAAACTGGTTTATTGAACATGACAATGAGTTCACTGTACTCCAATGGCCTCCACAGTCACCAGATCTCAATCCAATAGAGCACCTTTGTGATGTGGTGGAACGGGAGATTCGTATCATGGATGTGCAGCCGACAAATCTGCAGTAACTGCGTGATGCTATCATGTCAATATGAACCAAAATCTCTGAGGAATGTTTACAACACCTTGTTGATTCTATGCCACGAAGAATTAAGGCAGTTCTGAAGGTAAAAGGGGGTCCCACCCGGTACTAGCAAGGTGTCCCTAATAAAGTGGCCAGTGAGTGTATATTTTTAATAATAGTGTTGTAATATATTGTAGTTTGTGTTGTGCGTGTGTGTTTGTGTGTATATACAGTGTTTCAGTTCAGTGGTAGCAGTAACTCATTAGCCGACAGTGAGGTTCGTGGGTGCGGTAAACATTTCCATGGTAACAGCAAGCTAGATCGCTGTTACACTTTAGGATCGTGGGTAGTGTAGTACTTCTCCATGACAGTGAGTAAAACATGTTTTTCTAAAAACAAGGTTAATTTCATAAGGCTTCTACAGGAGAATATACCATTGTTTCACAATCTCATAGCTTGTGGTTAGTTTAACTTGTTACGACATTATGGCTAATAATCAAAATCCTCGATTCAGAATATGAATGTGATATTCACTTCAGGAAACTCAC
Source organism: Zeus faber (assembly GCF_960531495.2). Taxonomy (NCBI): domain Eukaryota; kingdom Metazoa; phylum Chordata; class Actinopteri; order Zeiformes; family Zeidae; genus Zeus; species Zeus faber. The sequence continues at coordinate 30,285,863 of NC_137194.1, read as the reverse complement.
TGTTGAGCTCTTTTCACTTCTAACGTTATGGTGTGTTAAAAAAAACAACACATTTTTTTTTGAGTAATGTTCAAAATCCTTGGAATGTTCAGTAATGTACTGTGTCTCTGACAGACAACTGGTGCACTGGCTGAACACATGCACACTCCTCACTTAACGGCTGAGTTTGGTTCTTGGACCAGGTCGTTAAGTGAATTGGTTGATAAGCGCACACGCACGCACGTGTGTATAACGCATGCATGTATAAAATACAATTTTCTCATGTATACCTCCATGCCTTTAGTATGTCTTCGAGTAAAGTAGAAGAAACTGTGAAAAGAGATAATTTATTGCTAAAGAGATCAATTATATTCTAAAATGGCTTGGACAAAAATGGTGTGACCCTTAACCCTAATATTTTGTTGCACAACTTTTAGAGGCAAGCACTGCAATCAAGCGATTTCTGTAGCTCTCAATGAGACTTCTGCACCTGTCAACAGGTAGTTTGGCCCACTCTTCCTGAGCAAACTGCTCCAGCTGTCTCAGGTTTGAAGGGTGTCTTCTCCAGACTGCAAGTTTCAGCCCTTTCCATAGCTGTTTGATAGGATCAGATCAGGGCTCATAGTGGGCCACTTCAGAATAGTCCAATGTTCTGTTCTTCTGTTCTTCTGGGGTAGATTTTCTTCTTGCGGCCACATCCAGGGAGGTTGGCTACAGTCCCATGGACCTAAAACTTCTTAATAATTGCCACTGTAGTCACAGGAACATCAAGCTGTTTGGAGATGGTCTTATAGCCTTTAGCTTTAACATGCTTGTCTATACCTATGCCTAACTTGTCATGTGGCGATAGTGGCGCCGCCCCTAGCGGTCGCCTGCGCCGGCGCTCCGGTTTCTTTCTTACTCTTTAGTATTTTTTTCCTTTTTTTATCACAATGTTCGCCAGAAAAACATCAACAATTAACTCATACGGCCGCGATGCACTCATGGATATAAAAATTTCCCTAAACGAACAACTTTGGGACTTTTTATCCGTGGGAGCAGAGTGGCCGGCGGAAATCCTACGCGGGAACACTCGCAACAACAACTACAACAACAAAAATGGAGTCGCTGTTCCACGAGCCGGCCCACGGAGGAAGCACCGTGGTAAACGAGGCGGCATTCGGGTCAGAATGAGGACGCAACCTTACCGTCCACCTCTGCCAAGCATCCTTCTTGCTAACGTCCAGTCCCTGGAGAACAAGATGGATGAACTTCAAGCGAGGATTCAATTCCAGCGTGACACGAGGAGCTGTTGCGTCCTCTGCAGAACGGCAGAGTCGGGGAAATCCAAAGGTGGAGGCGTCTGCCTAATGGTAAACAACCGCTGGTGTAACGCCAACAACACCAAATTCCTCTCCCACTCCTGCTCGCCGAACCTGGAACAGCTGACCATACTATGCCGTCCATTTTATCTCCCCCGGGAATTCAGCACGGTCATCATTACAGCCGTTTATATCCCACCGCAAGCGGACACCGACGCAGCTCTGTCGCACGATGTGTTGTGCGGATTCCAGAACAGACATCCCGACGCGGCTGTGGTGGTGACTGGGGACTTTAACAGGGCCAACCTGAAAAAAGTTCTGCCGAATTTCCACCAACACATCACGTGTGCCACCAGGGGAGACAGAACTCTGGACCATTGTTACACTCCTTACAAGAACGGATACAAGCCCGTGTCGCTCCCTGCTTTCGGGAAATCAGATCACGCCGCGATCTCGTTGCTTCCTGTTTACAGGCCTCTGATCGCGCGGGATCTGGTGATGACGAGGGAAGTGAAGCGGTGGACGGACCAATCAGAGGCTGCGCTTCAGGACGCTCTGACTGACGTAGACTGGGACATGTTCCGAGCGAGTTCAAGTGACGTCAGCGAGTTTACGGAGGTTGTAGTGAGTTTTGTGGCTACGCTCGCGGATGAAATCGTTCCCACGGTGAAAGTTCGGATATTTCCAAACCAGAAACCATGGGTTGATAAATCCATCCGCTGCGCTCTGAATGCGCGCACGGCCGCTTACAACGACGGACTTGTATCTGGTAACATGGACAACTACAAAGCGGCGTCGTACAATCTGCGGAGGGCGGTGAGGGACGCTAAACGGACGCACAGAGACACCGTGGAGCTGCAGATGGAGCGGGGGGACACAAGACGCTTGTGGGAGGGGCTGCGAACAATAACTAACTACAAGAGCAGCTCCTCCCCAGCCCCGAGTGCGGACGCCTCCCTGGCCAACCAACTGAACTCCTTTTATGCGCGGTTCGAGTCTGGCAGCAACACCGCTAGCTCGCCGGCTAATTGGAGTTACACCGCTGGGGATGAGCGCGCACTCTCAGTGTCCGTGCACGAGGTCAGGAGGGCTTTGATGCGGGTGAACACCAGGAAAGCTGCGGGTCCAGACGGCATATCTGGGCGAGTACTGAAGACCTGTGCTAACCAGCTAGCTCCGGTGTTCACCACAATATTCAACATCTCCCTGGCTGAATCAGTGGTCCCGTCCTGCTTCAAGAGGTCCACCGTCGTTCCTGTCCCGAAGATCGCCTCTCCAACCTGCCTGAATGACTACCGTCCGGTGGCCCTCACCTCGGTGGTCATGAAGTGTTTCGAGAGGCTGATTAAGGATTACATCTGCGCCTCCCTCCCTCGCACCTTGGACCCGTTGCAGTTCGCGTACCGGCAGAACAGATCCACGGATGACGCGGTCTCTCAGGTACTGCACACCACGCTCACGCACCTGGATGGCCAGAAGGGGGCCTATGTGAGAATGCTGTTCATTGATTATAGTTCAGCTTTCAACACCATAGTCCCCACCAGACTGGCTGTCAAGTTGTTGGAGCTAGGATTGAATGCTCCGCTGTGCACCTGGATCCTGGACTTCCTCACAGGCCGCCCCCAGGTGGTCAAGGTGGGGAAGTACATGTCAAGCTCCCTCACCCTGAATACAGGATCCCCCCAGGGCTGCGTCCTCAGCCCCCTACTGTACACCCTGTACACACATGACTGTGTGGCCAGGTCCAGCTCCAACACCATCATCAAGTTTGCTGACGACACCGTGGTCGTGGGCCTGATCACCGACTGCGATGAGAAGGCCTACCGCGAGGAGGTGGCTGACCTGTCACTCTGGTGCCAGGACAACAGCCTCCACCTGAACGTCAGCAAAACCAAGGAGCTGATTGTGGACTTTAGGCGTGGATCACAATCGAGGACGCACGCGCCGTTGTGGATTAATGGGACTTCTGTCGATAGGGTGAGCAGCTTCAGATATCTGGGAGTCCACATCACAGAGGACTTAACATGGACTGTTCACACAGACACTCTGGTGAGAAAGGCGAGGCAGCGTCTCTACCACCTCAGGCAGCTGAGGAAATTCCGGGTCTCGGTGAGGATCCTCAAGTCCTTCTACTCTGGAGCAGTGGAGAGCATCCTGACAGGCAACATCACTGCCTGGTTTGGGAGCTGTACTGCCCAGGACAGGCGGGCCCTGCAGAGGGTGGTGCGTTCAGCTGAACGTACCACTGGAACTACCCTCCCCCCCTTGCAGGAGTTATACACCAGGAGGTGTAGTAGCAGAGCCCGTAGGATCATGAAGGATCCTCATCACCCCAACAACGGACTGTTCCAGCTGCTGCGGTCAGGCAAGCGCCTCCGCAGTCACGCAGCGAGAACAGAGAGACTGAGACGGAGTTTCTTCCCTCAAGCCATCAGAACTGTCAACGCTGACCTCACCAGGGGTCCTAACTGAGCCATGCACTAGGCTCCACTACCTACTGTACTGTATGTAGCATACTGTACCGCATACTGTATCACTGTTCAGGGTTGTTCGTGATGCCGTATTGCTGCGCCGTACTGTTGTATACTGTGCTGTATTATCCCAAACACTACCTCACACTATTCACATTCACATGCCACTTTAATTCACATGCCACTTTAAATGCACATATCTGTATATACATAGCCATATTCCTTCAACCTATTCCATTTTATTTCAATTTATTTTTTATTGTATTTTATTCTATATATTTTTTCTCTTATTCTATAAGTATTCCACTTACTGTATTACGTTTTAGGAGTCAGTTAGTCGGTCTATTAGAAAGTAATTTTCTACTTTTTATTTTATTTTAGTACTTTTTCCTAGGACTTCTTGTGTGCTATCACCGGGTGCGTTGCATTACATTTCACTGCATATATGTATGGAAGTATGTATATGTATGTGACAAATAAAAATCTTGAATCTTGAATCTTGAATCTATAATTTTCTTCTGATCTCGTAAGACAACTCTCTCCTTTGCTTTCTCTGGTCCATGTTCAGTTTGGAGCACATGATGATACCAAACAGCACAGTGACTACTTTTCTCCATTTAAATAGGCTGAATAAGATTGAAGACGTGTGATACCAACTAAAGAAAACAGTTGGTATGAAATATCCCTATAATCCAGTTATTTAAAATATTTTCTAAGGGGTACCAACAAATCTGCCCAGGCCATTTTGGAATATAACTGATCTCTTTAGCAATAATTTATCTATTTTCACAGTTTAGCTTTACTTTATGACATACCAAAGGCATGCAGGTATACATGAGAAAATTGCTTTTACTTTCATCACTTTTCACGAGGAATGAAGCATTGTGTCAGTGAGCTGTAATGGTCCCATCATTTTTGTGCATGCCATTTTCATTTGTTTTATTATGTTAAATATTCTGTTGAATCAAAAGCAAGTCTGATTTCTATTAAATATGGAATAAACAATGATGGATGCCAATTACTTTTGTTTTTTGAGTTATTTCAGAGAAAATTGTGGGCTCTTTTTTCGTCGAAGGGTACCAACACATTTGTCCAGGCCATTTTAGAATATAATTGATCTCTTTAGCAATAATTTATCTCTTTTCACAGTTTCTTTGCTTTACTCTATGACATACCAAAGGCATACAGGTATACATGAGAAAATTGCTTTTAATGTCATCATTTTTCAGGAGTACAGCTGTAAGTGTACACACACACACACACACGCACGCGCACACGCACACGCACACGCACACGCACGCCCAGCCATGACATCATGAACTGCCCCCTGATGGATGTCGGCCAGGCCTGCCGGACCTCTCTCCCGGTCGGGAAGGGGCCTAAGTAATGGAAGGTGTCCTCGGCGCACCCGAGATGTGCGCACAGCAAAGCGGAGATCATGGGTGTCCCGATGCGCACCATCGATGGAGTCGATCGCTGATAGACGATTTAATTGTAAATCTGCCAAAGCCTAGTGCTAGACCTAATTAAAGAAAACTGGGAGGAAGGGCCTACTACCAGTAAGAATGAGGTATAGCATGTGATGGACCTGAGAGCAAAGTTACACATGCTAGGACAGCTGTCATGGGAGATGTCATCCGGGCTCAGGAACGTCAGCACCGCTTGTACAACCTGGGAGCTTGGCTTAGACAATTTGCACCAGGAGACAAGGTGTTAGTGTTAGTCCCTAGGTCCAGCTCTAAACTGCTTACAAAGTGGCAAGGGCCTTTTGTGGTTACACGGCAGGTTGGAGAAGTCAATTGAGGCTAGATGATCTGACAGGCAGGAGGCGACGCAGATTTATCACCTGAACCTCTTAAAAGTGACCATCTCTCTCCAGGCCAGAGCACGGATGTGGCTGTCCTTCAGCGTCGCTTCTCTGATGTTTTCTCCTTCCTGCCAGGCCTCATACCCCACCAAGTGGACACCGCCATTTTGGCGCCCCTGAACCAGAAAGACTCCGTCTCCCTCCCTAAACACCTACCGGTGGGTAGAGACACCCACACAGACATTTACAGGAAACAAAAAAACCCTGTGCGGTGTCCGTGTCCCCCACAAGCTTGGAGAACAGCAACGAAAGTTGGAACAAACTTTTAAATTAGGCCTTGTAGATCTAATATGAGTGAAGATTCAGCAACTGGATTGCATATTTATCCCCTCAAATTTGTTCGGAAACAGATTTTGGCTAAATACAATGGAATGTAGAGTACAGCTCAAATCCCATTGGCTCACAGTACTAGGGGTCCAGGAGGTCGGCTCCACCGACAAAAGACAGCCTGTTTTGGAATAGGATGGTATAGAAGCCTGTTAGAATGTATAATCTCAGAGGTATTTTCAGCAAAAAAAAAAAAATCAACATGTTTGGGGACCTATATTAATTTGTTGAACAGGAGCACAGGTCCACCTTAGGACCAGGTATAGATAAAAAGCTACTGTACTTACAGCAGTCAAACCTGGACTACATTATAAAAACAAGCCTAAACAGTATTTGAAACCCTATTTCAGATTTGTTAAAACTTAAGAAACCTAAAGAAAAAAGATGATTTCACTGTATTTTTTTCAAAGAGACTAATGGAACTAAACTAATGGAAATAAATCTAATTCTGAAATAAAAACATTTAGGAACCGTAAGCATCATAACTGAGTAGAGAGAGCGAGAGCGAGAGGGAGAGAGAGAGGCTAATAAGGCATCATATTTGTTATTATAGGCCAGGGTTAAAATGCTACACATTTTATTAAAAAAAAATAAAAATAAAATCCTACAGTCCCCACTCTGTCTCTATCCATCAAGGGGTCCTTGAGCTAAAAAAGGTTTAAGACACCTGCCCTACAGAATAGAGGGAGGTAGAGTAGACACCCTTGATATAGCAAATATCGCTTCCCTTTAGAGCAAATCTGTAATGTCCCAGGACAGGGATTTGATGCTTGTCCCTGTATTCCCTCATCAATTACCTCTGTTCTTGTCATTATATCAATGTAAAAATAACACATTCAGGAAAATAATTTACCACTTGAGAGGGGGCTGCCCACGGCGCCTCAATGCGCAAATATGTTGAACTACTGGTACTGGATTGAGTACTGACCTGAGTTCCTATGCTCCAGTAGAACCAGCCCACATAAGAGGGGTGCCTGAATAAGCCATAGACTCCATCCGTTACCAGCACGTGACTCTGGGCCTTCTCATTCTGCACAATGTGGTTGAAGTTGGAGCCGGCTGTCAGCATGGCCGCCTTGCGCAGGCCCTCCCCACACAGCACCATCAGCAGGCCCAGCATGCTGAGATAGTTCAGCTGTTTGAGCTCTGCCACAGGGAACAGAAGGAAGTTTCAGCCACACAAATGCTCTTCTGATTTTCTTTAGTGTGGAATATAGTAAGATAGCAATTAACAAAGCAGATTCATTATGCTACTAACTTCCACCATTAATGGAGAGAGAAAGTGAATTTTGTGAACCACGCAAAATAAAGTTCTTAAATTGACGCTTTTTCCACCCGGATTGGTCAATAGTCTTGTTGCCAAAAGGCTGTAGGAGCTCAGTCACAAAGAGGCAGAACTAGTGTGAAGAAATGTTTTTTAGCCAGTGAGTAAGCGTGCCAGCTTGAATAATCATACACACCTTTTACAGCTTTACAGTACAGCTTTAGTGAGAACTTTAAGTTGTCTTTTGCTGCTACAATCAGCTCTTAGTAAAATTATATAGAATGTATTTTAGCATTTCATGTACTTCAGGAACACCTTGTAAAAACATTAATGGTGAACTTAAATGTTAAACTCACAAACTGTAGCCACATCAGTCACCAAATAGACACCAAATAAACATTAAAAAAACAGCTTCTCTGGTGTTTCTCTATCAAAGTAAAGGCTAAGATACATTACAACATGGCGTCAGGCTTCACAGTCATGGATGTGACCGACATAAAAGGATAGGTTCAACATTTTTTCGAACTTAGGCCTTATCAAAATGCTGGTTACTGTTAATAACCTGTACATTTTATATGCATATGTTTTGCTGTACTTTTCACATTAACTTTTGTACAAGGTTTGTGTACTTTGCTTTTCTTATAAAGGCTAAATAGAGTTCATGTCTTAAAAAAGACATGAACTAGTCACTTTCTGTGCCATAATGTGAAGAGGAGAAAGGCAACATGTCTCGACCATCAGATAAGGGAACTTCAACAGATGATCTGTCTCAACAAAATTGCCTCATCAGCGAAACTGTCTCATTAGCAGGACCCATGCGGAGGCATCGCGATATCTGCTGACCAACATCTCAACGACGTCAGCTTTGCCACTCCTAGAAAACTGTATAAAAAAAACCCTCAGATCTCCAGTGAGAATTGAGCACTTCCTCTGTGGCACTCTGTTGTGTTGTTTCACTGAAACTGCTCCTCTTGTACAAGATTAAATACTTTATTAACCTAAAGTATTTGTCTCTGGGACTCCCAGAGAAAGTCCTCAGCCGCGGACCGTTAGAGGCCGTTTTGAGCCACGAAGGCCAGGCTCCACTGGAGAGCAGAGCAGTGACGGGGCCAGGACTACGGAGGAAAAGAGACGGGTAGGAAAACATCAAAAGGTAAAATCATTTAACGGGTGAGAGGCCCGGTTCTGGGAACCAAGAATTTAAAGGGTGAGAGGCCCAGTTCTGGGAACCAAGTATTTAAAGGGTAAACTCCGGAGTCAGGGACTTGGAAAGACGTCATTTGGAAGAACGTAGACCTCAACTAATCCCCCAGGTCCTGAGTTAACAAAATATTGATGAAAGCGCTGAAATAACGAAAACAAAAACAAGTAAAAAGATAAAACAAAACAATAAATAAACACACAAATAAATAAATAAATAAAAATGGGAAGTAACTGTTCGTGCTGTTGTAAAGGACAAAAGAAAGTAAAACACGAAGGAGATGCGAAACGTATGCAGACAAGAGGACAAAATAACGTAAAGTAATTAGAAAAATGGAAAAAACATGATTTTAAGGGATGAAACGACACTCTTCTACCTCGTTAGAGATAGAAGAGTGTAAAAGGTTGGTGTCAGCGATAGACGACAGATCAAAAAGGAAAGAAAGGCAGAGACGAAAGAATGGGTATGAGGAAGTGAAAGTGTGGTTAGCCGAAGCAGAGGCAAGACGTAAGGGACAGCAAAGACAGAAGGAGAAAGAAAGAGGAAGAAAGGCAGTGGAAGAGAAAGAGAGAAAAGAAGCCGAACAAAAAGATAAAGAAAAATCAGAAAAACCAAAGGTGACTCTAATGTACCCTGTTCTTTGTTCCCGCCGAGACAAAAAGGAGAGAGTATGGTGACGAGTACGTTCTTCTGGGTCCCCCACCCCATCCTCCACCCTATCCTGAACCTCCAGTCTTCACTGCTCATCCAATGCTCTACGCTCCAGTTCCTCCAACCTCCTCCGAACCACCACGTCTCAGCCCACAGGGCACAGCTCCTCCAGGGCAGTACCAATCTGAAGAGACCCCAAAAAGAATAACTCGCAGAACCCCCATGCATATCTATTGGCTGCAGGATCAGGATATTAGTCTGCCTCAGCGCATGAAATTAATAATTTTTAGACAAAAAGAAAATCTATTACCCCATACAAACTATGATTACAGTAGGCCAGGAAAAATAATGTAACGTGCCCAAGTCTAACAAAGCACTGCACTGAATTTAATTTAACAGTTAATATTTTCTTATTTTTTTATTATCTCAACCTCATCTTAGCATAGAATGATGTACCACTCTGAGTGCTTCCACCCTTTTACCATCTGCCGTGGACGGGGCGACTCATGACTGCATCTACCTCTCTTCGTGGCACAATGGAAGAACAGCGGTATGGTCACATGCACGGGAAAGCCAATCACACATGCAGAACTAATATTAGCACTACTAGATGCAATTCTCCTACCAAAAGCTGTAGCAGTCTGTAAATGCGCCGCACACACCAACAGAAAAGATTCAGTTTCACAAGGCAATCGCTTCGCTGACGAGGAACGAAACTCGCGACCATCCGACCACACACGGACACAGACACATACACAGCTGAAGCTGCGGTGACACATATAGATCAAGAAATTTTGCGAGACATGCAAGAGACGGCTCCCGACAACGAAAAGACAGTGGAAAACAAGGGAGCGAAACAAACAGATAATGGCATTTGGAAATGACCAAACGATAAACCTATCCTTCCTAAATCTCTTTTTAGATTTGCGGCTATTTTAAGCCATGGATATACCCATGTCTCAACAGGAGGGATGGTCAATAAGGTTGAATGTCAGTTCACAACATACGGATTTCATAATTACTCTAAAAGATTTTTTGCATCATGTCTAATTTGCTCCAAACAAAACGCACAGGGCAGATTACGACCAAAGAAAGGCGCATTCCCACCGGCTACCTATCCACTTCAAACAATATGCAGGGGTTTTATAGAACTAAATAAAGCAGAAGGTAGGAAGTACTGTTTAGTGATAATAGACATGTTTCTTAAATGGGTAGAAATAATACCAACAGTAACTAATGATGCTATCACGGTGGCCAAGGCTCTGGCTACCATAATAGCACCAAGATTCGGGTTTCCAGAAACTATATATTGTGACAACAGTCCACATTTTAGAAATATTTGGCATACAATTAAAATACCATCCTAGCTACCATCCACAATCGGCAGGTCTGGTAGAAAGGACTAATGGAACAATCAAAGCTAAATTAAGAAAAGCTATGGATGAAACAGGGAAAACATGGATTGTGTGTTTACTAGCAGTAGCACTTAGCTTACACATTTTACTAAGTACCCTAGGCATATCACCATTTGTAGTGTTATATGGAAGACCCTATAGAATACCTCTCATACAAATGAAAGGAGATTATACAGAATTGACAGAAACAATTGTTGATTATATGAGTAAAATGTTGAAAAACAAAAGATATGACGGCTAGAGTGTCTCCATCGACAGAACCAGTGACACAAGGCAAGACCCCGGTGAAACCAGGCGATTGGGTGTTCATCAAGGTCCTAAAGAAGAAGTGTTGGTCTACACCCCGGTGGGAAGGGCCATACCAGGTGCTGCTGTCCACCCCCACTGCAATCCGCTCAGCTTCGCTCAACAGAACCTTAAGTCGGACTGCGTGGCCTACGCCAGAGCCAGAGCTAACTTAGGGACGGTACCATTCCCTTAAATCCTTATAATGATCCACAAGGTTTTAAGTGTGTATTACAATTATATGCCTCTACCGCCATCCCTGAAAATTGTATTACAGTGGCTCACCCGTTTCCCCGTGTCCCTTAAGGTTAGACCCCCATGTTCACGCCATATGATGGTAACTTTACCTGTCTGCAGAGAGTCAGATCAGGACCGGACGTGGGAACACTGACCTCCTGCAGCACGACCTTAAAAGTATCTGTGGGTGATGAAGGGGTGATCGATACTTGGATGGGAAACCAAGACAGTACACCTAGTAATGCCCTTTTATGTCCTACCAGTAAGTGGCAGTAGTAACCATGTCCTGCCAACTACAACTGATCTTAAACAACACAGGAGAAATTCCCCTGGAGGAACGTTTGATAATCGAGTATATATTGATGCTATTGGAGTACCACGAGGGGTCCCCGCAGAGTTTAAAGCTCGCGATCAGATAGCAGCAGGACTGGAACCTGTGCTTTTCTGGTGGTCAACCATTAATAAAAATGTTGATTGGATAAATGAAATATACTATAACCAACAAAGATTCATTAACTATACTCGGGATGGGATAAGGGGCCTGACAGAGCAATTGGATAAAACTAGTTTGATGACGTGGCAAAATCGAATGGCATTGGATATGTTGCTGGCTAAGGAGGGTGGCGTTAGTAAGATGTTTGGCGACATATGTTGTACTTTCATCCCAAACAACGCAATGCTGACAACAATGACAGTACAAATGCAAATGATTAATTTCTGATCAAGCCCGTTCAGGAGGATTTTAATGATCTAACCCGTGTTAAGGATATGCTCAAGATTGCAGGTTCAGATGTTGATCTCAACATCGCCGGACTCTTTGACGACACCAGAGTCTGATGGCCAAAAACAAAAGTTGACACAAACCACACCAACGGAAATTCTTACAATGACACAAGTTTAATTAGATAACAAGTTTTAGGCATTATGAAGAGTTTACAGAAAATCTCCAAAGTAAGTTATAAGTCTCTGATGGCCTAATGTATGCAGCCAATTAAGATTGTTTATCTCAACTTTGAACATACATGTTATCCGGGAAGAAGGTTGATGTTTTATATTTTGTTTATCACGCTAGGAAAAGTCTTACCTAGGCAGGGAAAGGTCCCCTTGTAGGATCCGATGGGTCTGTGTTGGACACCTTTTTATTTTGTACCTTCTTCCCTCTTATTACACAGAGATTAAGAATTTTATTATTAATGTTCTAAAAGAGTTGTTTCAATTTTACAATGATGACTGTTTTTTGTATACCCCATTAGGATATGGAGTACCGGTGGGTGGTCGCCTAGGCAGAGGGACCGTGAGAGAGTTTCCCTGTCTGAATGGATATTGAGTTTAGGAAACCGTATAATTGTACTGCCCGGCAGGGTTTTTGCTCTCGCACTTCCATATTAAATATAAAATGTTATGCTTGGAATAAGCATAAACAGGGGGGAATGTTATAAGAATTTTATATGTCTATGTTTTGCTGTACTTTTCACATGAACTTTAGTACAAGGTATGTGTACTTTGCTTTTCTTATAAAGGCTAAATAGTCACTTTCTGTGCCATAATGTGAAGAGGAGAAAGGCAACATGTCTCGACCATCAGATAAGGGAACTTCAACAGATGATCTGTCAACGAAATTGCCCCATCAGCAAAACTGTCTCATCAGCAGGACCCATGCGGAGGTGTCGCGACATCTGCTGACTGACATCTCATCAGCTTCGCCACTCCTAGAAAACTGTATAAAAAAAAACCTCAGATCTCCAGTGAGAATTGAGCACTTCCTCTGTGGCACTCTGTTGTTACACTGAAACTCCTCCTCTTGTCAAAGATTAAATACTTTATTAACCTAAAGTTTTGTCTCAGATTTCCTCTGTAGTCCGTCCACGAACAAAGTTTATAACAATTTAACTTTTACAGTTACCGTCACATGTATCTATTCGTAACCCTGCCCATCTAGACACAACCTACCTGGAACTGTCAACTTCTCCACAGTGAACTCCAGCCACGAGGAGACGGCAGCCAAGGTGTACTCTATGCTGTGGTTGAGCAGAAAGGAGTCGAGGGACAGGCTGCGGGGGTTGATGACGGCCGTCACCAGGTATTCAGAGTAGTGGAAGAACGACAGGGAGCACATGTACCTGCCCAGGCGATGGTTTGAAAGTTAGCCAAAGCGAATAAGGAAAGTTCTGTGATTACACCAACATTTTCTGATTGGTAAAACCTTAGTGTAATGACAATGATCATTGGAGAACAAGTAGCTGGTGGTAAAGGGGAATGTTTAGAATGATGAATGTACTGGTTATAGAGGAACCCCAAAATTACAAATATATATCAAATTTCATAAGGTAGTGTTTGTTCGACTACCGCTAAAATAAACTTATTGTCTGACTTGAGTTGTATCAAAGTCACTGTGGATAAAAGCTTTAACTGATAATGGTATGAGATTTGGGTCCAATACCCAAACAAAGCACGCTAGATGTCTGGAATATCAAACATTGGGTTTTAACAGGCCACAAACCAACAAGCCTGTCAGTAAAAGCAACATTTGTGTCATATCATCCAATATTTAAAAGGACCATACCGGTGTAAAGTTGCAGTTTAGCCCTTTTACTTATCAGCACATATATTTACTTGACCCCTGGCCTGATGATCACATTGATAAGAGTTTTAATGTTGTTGGTTTTAAAAATGTATTCATAATTCTTTCACCCTGCTCCTGTTGTTTTCTTAGCTATCCACTAAACTAGGTCTTGAAGACACCTTGGTTTGACAGTAAATCTTTTATTGAGATAGTGTTGCATTATCAAATCGAGCAGCAGGGATTGGTGGCGTGGGGAAAGTGATTTACAACATTAAGTCATTTCATTTAACTTCCACTTCTAAGCGTTACCTTTCACTATTTTTAATTATATTTATTTTTATACGGTAGTTATTTTATATATATACACATATATATTCATACACGTGTGTGTATATATATATATATATATATATATACACATACGTACGTACACACACACACACACACACACTTTGTAAATTATGTGTGTTTTATCATGTATGTCATTGCTGCTGCACCACTGGAATTTCCCTTTGGGGATTAATAAGGTATCTTTATCTTATCTTAAGAATGTCAGCATTTCAGCGGAGGCACAATAATTGCTTATGAAAGCCAAAATGCAGATCACAAATAGATAGTCAGCTATGTGGCCTTTCAGCTGTACAACGGTCAATTATTTAATAGTTACTGAACATAAACTATTAACCAATACCACCTTAACCGGTCAACAAAATATCCCTCTGTCCAAAATGGCATACTGTTCATCCTGTCGTCCAGCACACTTTATTATGGCATACTTCATCATATAGCCACTTCCTTTCAGCATGTCGCGGGTTGATGCATTTACTGCATAGATACTTTCACAAGACTCAAAAAACGCATTGTGGGCTACAAGTACAGTGTGCAGTGTTTTCCATACAACAAGATTTCAGATGTAATAAGTCATCCTGGTACTTTTATCATTCTATTTGATGTTGCTACAATTCTGGACACCCGTTCCTGACTGCCAGCGAAGCGAGTGAGCTACAAAAAAAATATTAAAAGGAATTTGTTTCAACAAGCCTGTCTTGACCTGTCGCGAGCAACAGCGAAATGTGCAGCGATATTGCTTATGTTCTGCCCCCAATCACGTCTAATTGGTCCAGGCACAAACTCCTTTTCCACTCATCACAGACAATTCTGATTGGCTGTCGTGTGAGTGGCGATTGGCTGTCACGGCGAAGCCAACGCTACAAATCACACCAGTTCCCCACTGCCAGCGACAGATACAAAAAAACGATTAAAAGATATTTGTTTCAATGAGCCTGTCTTGACCTGCTGCAAGCGACAGCAAAACATGCAGCAATGTCGCTGAGCCCTGGGAAATCGCTTGCGGTGTCTATTTGAGTGTCCTGCCTCCCAATACGTTTTATTGGTGCAGCCGCACGCTCCTTTTCCACTGTCATCACAGACGATTCTGGTTGGCTGTCGTGTGTGTGGCGATTGGATGTCACGGCGAACCCAACGTTACATATGACAGTTTTGTGATTCCCTCGCTCCCCCACAGTGCATAACGGGTGTTACACGCCAATTTGGTGCACTATATGCAGTATGCCATTTCGGACACAGCTTCAATCTCAGCACAATTCAAGTATGGGTCCTTCATACCAGCCAAAATGTGTCCAGGTGGTTTGGGAAAAGCTTATGATTAAGCCACACCCGAAAGTAACACCCAGAAAGCAGGCTCTCACGGCAACCTGGAACAAGATGGAAAGAGCAATCCCATCTAAATGAGCAAAGCAATTAAAAAAAATAAAAAATAAAAAAGACAGCAACTCATACAACTTCATAACAAGCAAATGTCAGCCCTCCAGACATGATTAAGTGGTCTTTGGTGCAGTTAAAGGTGCAACAGTTAATTTAAAGAACGAGCTAAAATAAGAGCAAACTTTTAGGTTAAGCCACTCTACCAGCTTATCGTGTTCTAAATGGTAATGAGCTTAACCAGAGAGCCGACTAACACCAGCACTGTTACTTCACTAGCCCCAAAAAGCAAATTGGTAATATTTACTGTTTATGTTTATCACATATACCTTTGACGCAGTTTACCAACATTGTGGAGAACAGCTAAAGAAGTGAAATATGTTAATTAGCGTTTTACCTTGTAGATCGGTCCCGTGTAAACAGTTAGCAAGAGGCCATTGACAATCGCAACGTGGATAGAAATTGCTATTTTTCCAGGCGTTTCGGTGAGGTGATCAAATACCCAGTCTACATGGCCAAATAATGTCCTCGTTAGCGGTATCATCAACACACTAAGACCTAAGATAAAGCATTTTATACTTATTCTTCCCTCTAGAATCAACTTACTGCCCGCCATGATGGAGCTCCTATACGCTCGAACGAACTATCGCGACACTTTACGGGGAGGCGTCTTCCTGCAATTTGCACCACCTCCTCCCATGCAAAATATGTTGCATTCTGTCGCAGCAAAATCGGCAACTCCGATTCGGTAGCTCCCGCGTCTGAGCTGAACGTGTTCTATTGCCTCTGTTCTGCGCTCGCAGTAAATGTGTGTTTGTTTGGCAAGCTTGCGAATTTTACAAGCTATGTAATATAGCGTGAAAATGATATTGTATGTTTGATCAAAGTTTCCTGATCAAAGTTTCCTGCTTCCCTGCTGTGTGTCAAGGTCTAAAATATCCACATCCACAGTTGTACACTGCATCGAAAAATAATCAAATACTCCACAAAGTAAACAGATTTTTACATAAAAACTACAGGTTTCACACATTTATATATTAAAATACCAAATGCAACGACTAAAAACTAATTTAATCCTTTGAATCGGGAAGTTGTGGGTCGTATAATAATAAACAGTATTGACAATGAATGCTACGGGCAAGCAGCATGTTCAATGTGGCAGAGTTTGCAAATAGTATATTTAATTATATAGATTATAATTAAATATTAAATATTTACAATGGGTGAATGAATGGATACAAAAGGTATGGATAGGGACACACTCAGTGAGTTCTCATGGACACAGTAAACTACTTCAAACATTTTATTAGCCTGGTTAATTTCTGGAATAAAACTGCTCCCAGAAACAGCTAGGAAAGACGCCAGCTAGGTTACCATGGTAACTGCTGCTTTCCTCATAGCCTAACCGGGAACAGGCTAGTAGTTGGACCGCACAATTTTATTTACTTTTGTTAGAGAAAAGAACATGATTTATTTTAAATCTTAGTTTAAAACTGCAAGTTTGTGTATTTCATATCAGTTTCTTTAAAGAGAAATTAATACAAATTCTCTCTCTTATTTATATATATATATATATATATATATATATATATATATATATATATATATATATATATATATATATATATATATATATAAAAAATGTATTTCAGACAGAAAAAAAATCTTATTGGGTAAACTCCAACCATTAATAGCAGAACAGCGACGTTCAGTAACCTGCGCCTGACGTTCTGATGCGTTCCAAAACCTCGGATTTTTGAGAAACATTAATAAACCTTGGATTTTTTAGTAGCACTAGTTCTCTGACAGATATAACTGGTCATAACTGGTGCACGGTTGAACTTCAATAAAACACATAGTAACTGGTTTGTGCTATTGTGAAACAGAGAAAAGGTGGATTTCACAGTTTTTTCTACAAACGGGCCATTTAAGACCAGGTCTACATTAACAAAAAAACTACTGTATTTATAGTAGTCAAATCTGGATTCGATTGTAATAAAGAGCAGAAACAGCATTTTAAACCCTATTTCAGATTTGAGAAACATTTATTTTATTCGTGAAAACAAAATAAGTGTGGATTTGACTGTATTTTTTCCACACAAAACTATTGGTATATACGGTAATTTATAAAAAAAAAAAAAAAAAAAAAAAAAACACCCAGGAATCATAAGCGTCATAACTGAGTATAGAAATAGGTTAATAAGGCATTGTACATAATGTTATTGGGCCAGGCTTACAATGCAACACCAAATTTTATTTTATTTATTTTATTTTATTTTTTTAAACCTGTGCTGTCACCATGCTGGGCATACAACTCAG
This sequence comes from Zeus faber, assembly GCF_960531495.2. NCBI lineage: Eukaryota > Metazoa > Chordata > Actinopteri > Zeiformes > Zeidae > Zeus > Zeus faber. Next base: position 30,268,261 of record NC_137194.1, on the reverse strand, counting down.
TCATTTGTATGCCATTGCATTCAGGACAGAGTTAGTCTACAAGTGGAGTTCTCAACCTGCAATGCAACTCTTTATTAATTCTTAAATCATCAAGAACTGCTGCAATAACTCTGTCCTGTGGACGACCTGTAGAATGACAAGACCACAGTTTTTGGTTATGGAGAGCCACCACCAACCCCCCTCTTTGGAGAACTATTTATCATGTTTGGGTTATAAACAACTGATCACTACTCCAAGAGAGGGAGAATCACCACGGTGAGATAAATAAACATAGAAACAAAGAACATTTACACAAAAACATTAACACTGGATGACAACATGTATTGAAAAACAGTGAATTAGGTCCAGGAAAACTGGAACTACAACTGGTCACATGGCCTCTTCCTGTCATAATTATGGCAGCAAATGAGGGAGGAAAGGAGAGGAAGTGCACTTGAAGCAGGTGTGTGTGTGTGTGTGTGTGTGTGTGTGTGTGTGTGTGTGTCCACCAGTGAGTGTACATGACTTATCCCTATTGGTACTGGTGTAGAAGGTCGGTATTATGTCGCGGCGCCTCCAAGCAGCGGAAGGGGCCCCGAAGCCCCCCGAAACACCACAGCCCTGTGGACACCCCTCGACTGCAGGAAATCCCAAGGTACCCCACCCTGCGGCCACAGAAGACCCCCAGGCCCCCAGAGAAGCCAGAGGGCCGTGGAGCAACCACCACGCTCAGCCCTGAGGAGCATGACCCAGTCCCAGGGAGCACGAGGAGACCCCGCACCCCAGGGGCGCACGCATACAACCAACCCCCGGGTGCAGGCACAAGACAGAGCCGCCGGCACAGAACCCGGGCCACAGGTGCAAGGCACGGACCGGGATCATGGCCCCACGGCGACAGACCAACACCGATTTTTCAAGCGACCAATATGAGTGAGATGTTCAATCATTTCAGGTGGTTGTAGGATGTTGTTCGTCAATTTGATTTTATCTTTTAGAGACTGCTGTAATTGAAGGAATTGAAGGAAGCCGTGGCCACCGATATTATACCTTTGGGTAAAGGTTGAGAAGGATATAAGCAAATTGTTTTCAAATATGTGTTCCAGATGAGTAATTCCTTGTCTTTTCCAAGACCTAAAGATTATTGGTCTGTTTTTAACCAAGAAATCTGGGTTGTGTCAGATTGGCGTTAATTTGTTTAGAGATAGAGTGTGACCACTGAGTTTGAGGAATTTCCACCAGGCTGACAGAGTTGTTGCGATAAATGGGTTTTTAAAGCAATTATGTTTCCTTATAGATTCAGTAAGGAATGGGAGATCGGATAATGATAACTCCTGACATTCAGATTGTTCAATGCCTCACCATCCATGGGCCAATTGTTGCTCTGGTTGTAACCATTTACTTATAAATTGAAGATGGTTTGCTAGATAGTAGTATCCAAAGTTTGGGGCTGCTAGGCCTCCACAGTCTTTGTTTTCTGTAGTGTTGCTAGTTTAATTCTCTGTTTCTTGCATTTCCAATAAAATTTGTTGACTATTGAGTCGAGAGTATTAAACCAATGTACTGTGGGTGCACTGGGGTCATTGAAAATATATTGTTTATCTTTGGAAGTATTTTCATTTTCACTGCTGCTATCCTACCAATTAGTGAGATGGGTAGGTTGTTCCATCAAATTAGATATTCTTCAATGGATTTGAGCAATGGAGTGAAGTTAAGGGTAAACAAGTCTGATAGATTGGGGGAAATATCAATACCAAGGTATCTAATATTGCCCGTTGTGATGGTAGAGTGAAGTTTCTGGGTTGCAGCATTACAGTCCCCCCCAATGAGAGGTAAGACTGTGGTTTTAGTCCAATTTATTAAATAGTCTGAGATAGCTGAGAATTTAGATATAAGATTGAACACCTCCGATAGGGATGATATTGGGTTCCATATGTACAACAGGATATCGTCTGCATACAAACTGATTTTGTGAACAGTTTCCTGTTTGTATGCCTACAATATTACTGTTTTGACGGATAGCCGCTACGAGGGGTTCAATAAAGATGGCGAATAGTAAGGGGGAGAGCGGACTTCCTTGTCTTGTGCCACGTTGTAGAGTGAAACGCTGTGAAGTGTAACCATTGGTGATGACAGAAGCAGATGGAGAGTTGCAGAGGATTCTGATCCATTGAATGAGAGACTCTCCAAAGCCAAATTTGTTGAGGATTGAAAAGAGATATGTCCAATTAACTCTATAAAATGCTTTTTCGGCACCCAAAGAGGCAATAATGGTATTAAAGTTGTTCCATTTAGATATGCTCATCAGACTGAATAAACGACGCATATTGCTGGATGAGTGTGCCTTTGACAAAGCCTGTTTGATCTGGGTGAATTATAAATGGAATTACTTTTTCAATTCTGTTGGTTAGTGTTTTACTTATAATCTTAAGGTCGCAATTAATAGGGCAAACACCAATGCCACTAATGCAACCCCAAATTTTATTTTAAAGAATCTAGGTGGTCCCTGCTCTGTTTCTGAATTCACCAAGGGGTCCTTGGGCTGAAAAAGTTGAAAAAGACCCCTGTTTTAAAAAAAAAAAAAAAAAGCACTTTAGTATAAATGGAACATACATATCATCCGGTTTAAGTAGAAATGCACTCATTGCAATATTATATGTGTTTGGTAATCAATTGGCAGACTGCTTCTTTGTCTTTATTAATAGTTGCAGTATTGCCGTTAAAAAAAACAAAACGTGTTTGATTTCCTTACATTTTTCCATCAGTAATTCCTGCTTTGTGGTTGTGAAAGAAACATCAAGTTCTGTATTGATATACTGTGCGTGCGTGCGTCCGTGCCTGTGTGCGCGCGTGCGTATGTGTGTGTCAGTAATCGATGAATGGCTATCATTTCACAATGCAGTGCCGGGTTAAAGTGCTAATCTGTACGATTATTAAAAAAAAAAAAAAAAAAAAAAAAAACAATCTAAATTACACTCATCACTGCACTGATTTGGCACATGCAAGAAGAAAAGGCCTGTCACAGTAAACCAGCATAGCTAGTTGTGGTCCGGAAACTGTCAATATGGATTAACATTTGCACAAAAAAACTTTACCCTAAAAAAACACATCACCTCAAGTGTAATGAATGTCCTGTCCATCCGTAACTTTGTATTGCTGCTGTTATTTTGACCAGGTCTCTCTTGAGAATGTGTCTCAAGATGTATAAATAATGGTTAAATTAAATAAAATAAATGACCAAGAAACAAAAAAACAAATTGATGAATCAGAAGGAGGCTTACTTTTAGAGAAAATAATTATTGTAGGGTAATCCACTCAACACAGCCATTTGTATGTATTTCCACTTTAAGAAAACTCCAGAAATTGGCATTAGTTAATTGATTTAGTAATTTCATTGATTTTTGTAAATTTTCCAGTTGACAAAAATGCTTAAGCATGTTTTACCGATGATTAAAATAAATAAAGTTAAAATGCCATCATCTAATCATGATAGGAGGCTTATCAAGAAAGGTAGGGCTCCTCAATAAGTCCTTCTTCATCAGAATAAATTTTATTTCGCCATACATTTGCAAATATGAGGAATTTCTCCTGGTGAGGTTTGGTGTACTCTAGTACATTACAAATAGAGACTAAAAACAAAATTGGATAAAAAAAAATTCTCACACACACACACACACACACACACACACACACACACACACACACACACACACACACACACACACACACACCTTGAAGATGGACGTACTGTAGCCTGCCTGTGAGGGGGTCCGTAACCATGCTGTCATGCTATCCTTGATCCGCACATTGGAGAGCTTCTCCGCAAGCAGGAGGGACTGGATGTAGTTGAAGGCACTGGAGAAGTTGTAGTTTCTTGATGAATTTGATGTGTTGATGAAGAAGGAGAGACCGCTGACACTGACTTAAGTAAAAAAAAAAAAAAATAGATTTATTACAAAAGAACAGCATCAGACCAGACTTGCCATGGACGTTCAGGGAGAGAACCGAGCCGAAAGGATTCTCTGTCGAATAAAACTCGGGCGGGCTCTTTTATGCTTGCCCAAAGACAATGGTGACCACTTTGATCCCCTACATACAGTGGGGCACAGGACACATTCCACCTCCCTTATCTCCGGGCCCCCTGGCAATGGGCTCTCTCTCTGGGACCCCTGGCACCATCTCTTAGTAATTATCTTATACGATGGGGCTGTCTTGGGACGCCACACCCTCCAAGACACCTCAAAGTAGAAGAACATGACTCATTGTGCTTCCCCGGCCTCTGGAAGTGAAAGTAGGACAAGAACAAACCAGAAATTGGGTTCGAATTTGAACATATCGGAGAGCGGAGATTTCTCACCACGGCATGTCGTAGCTTTTCGTGTGCTGAATCTAATGCTCCATTAGCCTCGCAAGAGCCAGGCCCTGGCATACAGATCTTGTAATAGGGACTGTAAAGACCTTGCTCGTCGCTCATTGTGTTCAGTGTGAAGCAGGCTTTAGATTGGGACTGTTGAACATGATTGGGGACATGGCAGTTTACCTTGGCTGCTCCTAAAGAATATTTTGTAATCATTTAACTTCATTCTGAAGTCCAGGGAGCAAGAGAATGAGCTGCAGCGCACAGCATCTTATCCTGTTGAGATGGAAGAGGAGCCCGGCCAGGAATCACCCCACAGAGCCCAGTCCCTCCAAGCAGAAGAGCCTTCCAATCCCTGCAGATTAGTCCCACAGAAGCAATCAGTGGCCTTCAGCTAGCAGCCAGAATGCCTGGGCACAGTTTGATGCTGATGTGAGCCAGATTATAG